>NC_080074.1:77386961-77698961 GCF_949987535.1 Balaenoptera acutorostrata
CATCCTGAGCTGCTGAGTACTAGGGGAGAGGGTGGTGCCATATTGATGGGAAGACCGGAAGAACCCAAAGGAGTGTTGAAGTGCTAATGAGACTGTAGGGCTGAGGAGATGGTGTCCCAGGAGGCTGGGTTGATGTGAGCCTAGTCTAGGTACGCAGAACGCGGTTCTAGGTCTCCTGATCACTCCGCCTCAGTATTTGGCCTTGTTCTAGTGTAGATAAAAGTATCACAGGGCTAGAGTTCAGTGTGGTCGAAACACGCAGTATAAATGGGGTCCAAGAGGGATTGACAAGGTGGGCGGGTTTTTAACCAATTTATATTAGATTATTTTTTTCCAAACCTTGAACGGCATTTCCATTAAAGCCTCAGAAGTGACAGACTGCAAGAAATGTTTTCTCTGTTGTGGAAGGCAGAGATGGAGAGGATCATGATTGCAATTACTTTCGGGTTCTCCTGTTTTCCCTGGAAACGGTGAAGAGACTTCCTCATGTGCTGTAGCCGTACGCTCTAGGAATTGCTTGGGCAGCCAGTGTCCCTTCTGTAGGGACTCAGAGAGGTGATGGGCCAAGGCTGTGTTTTGGATGTCAAGTAGATTAAAGGTCTTCAGCCAGCAATTGGGAGAGACATGAGAGAGGGAAATTCTGGCAGGAGACTGTGTACAGCAGCAGTGACTGACCACTTCTGATTTTCTTTGCAGCAGCAGTGGCTCCCATTTCTCCTCCTACCCCTGGTCACTACCATGTCCTCTAGTGAGGGTGTGGAGAAACGCAGTTGGGCTGGCATGGGGAGACATACTGCCTGGTTGGTGGCTACCGGGCCTACGGGCAGGTTCCTTTGGCCACGCCAGCGAAAGTGGAAGCAGAGAAGCCAGTCCCCAGACGTGCTCCCAAGAGGAAGCGCTCTCCAGAAGTGTCGGATGAAGACCTGGGTTGCCCCAATCCCCAAATCCGGCGATTGCAGCATTCAAGCAGTTTAGGACTAGAAGGTGCTTGGATTCTCCAGCAGGGTGGCCCAACCTCTGGGCACATCCCCTCTGCACCAGCCCCAGTATACGAATGTCCCATCTTTGCTTTTTCAAGGTCGGCAACAAGGAGTCCCCTCCAAAATAAGGTCCCCTCTCATTGCCACCCTCTCAAAGGCTTCCCCCAATGTGGTTCCTTCCTGTGGGCCAGATCAGGCGAAGGGCAGAGTTGTCTCTTTCCTTCTCTGACTCGGGCAAAATCGTCTTAGTAACACCTCTTCACAGTGTTGACCATGTGTTTTACGGGGGCTGCTGCTGAGCCTTTATCTCATCCTTTCATGGTGGAGAGAGAGAGGATTAGAATGATTTTTACTTCTAGGGGAGAGGGGAGTGTAATGATTATGTTGTCATTTAGTATTATGTCCTTTGGACATGAACTTGTTTTAAATTTCATATTAAAATGGGCCCACAATTCCCACTTTGTGAGGTCATTCAGCACCCTCATTTTGCACCTTGAACATCTCTCTCAGTATCACTTGGATATGCTTGAAATGGCATGAGCTTGTCCTCACATTCCTATCAGCTGTAAATGCGGAGCCCCAACAGGAACCTAACCATTGAGCGAAACACCTCTCCACCACCTGTGTAACACTGGGTAGGCCCCTTAACCTCTTGGTTTTCTTCAGTCCTCAGTTGTGAAAATGTGAGTGGTCTATGAACTTATATTTGGGGCAGGACAAGGTCGAGGAGAGTGTGTCTTTGCTTTTATTCTTCGAAACTGGTATGTCTTCCCTCTCTTCCCCATGGGTCCAAATCTCACTTGTCCTTCAGGCCCACTTCAAGGAGCCTTCTCTGATTCCCCAGGCACACAAATCTCTGCCTCTTAGGGTCAGTGCCATACAACCAAGCTGTCTCTTACGTTAATCTGGCCTCTCAAGCCAATCTCAGAATGTGGGTCTGTCTTGCCCTCCTGGGAACCCTGGGGCTGTGCCAGCCCACCAGAACACCCCGCGTGGAGTGTCTACTAGACTAGGGCATGGGTGGGGAGGCCCGGGTGTGAGGGGCCAGGCAGAGTATTTCTGCCTCCCCCCTGCTCTCCTCCACCAAACTGCCCCTCCTCCTGAAGCCTGCCCCTCAAGTCACAGGTTCCTTATATGACCTCACTGGGTACTGATGACCTCACAGGCCTTCTCACAGTTGCCATGGCAGGGTAACTATGCCAACGTGCTGCCCTCAGAGAAACTTCCCTGACAGTTCTCCACCAGATACCAATCTCTTTGGTTGTCTGAGAGAGAATGTCTGACCAGATCTTCTATATTTACTCTAACGTGTCCTCTGTTCCCTGTGAGGGCAGTGCAGCAGGTACACTGAGATCGGGCATCTGTACAGGAGGCATGGTGTACACACAACCTCCCCTGGCTGCCACATGTTCCTGTGGGGCTTGCCGACCACTTACACCTGAGCGCATTCCCAGCTGTAAGTAATACCAGTGACCTGGGACACCTTCAGGCGCCCACAGTGCTCACTGCTGAGGACAAGTGAAAGGTCATCCCTGGAAAAGTGTGCAGGATGCTTCTGATCTTTATAAATGTAGGCTTCCCCTTTGGGCTACAGGATGCTTCCATTCAGACCCTTTCCTGATTGGCCTCTTAGCAAAAGACAAGTGCATTCTTGTTGGCAAATGGTAAACGGAGCAGTTGGAGGAAGAGGGCCACTCTTGAACCGCACCTTCAAACCCAGGCTCCCCTGTGCTGTCATGCAGACATCTATATCGGTCCCGTCAGACACATCCCATCCTGAGCTGCTGAGTACTAGGGGAGAGGGTGGTGCCATATTGATGGGAAGACCGGAAGAACCCAAAGGAGTGTTGAAGTGCTAATGAGACTGGAGGGCTGAGGAGATGGTGTCCCAGGAGGCTGGGTTGATGTGAGCCTAGTCTAGGTACGCAGAAAGCGGTTCTAGGTCTCCTGATCACTCTGCCTCAGTATTTGGCCTTCTTCTAGTCTAGATAAAAGTATCACAGGGCTAGAGTTCAGTGTGGTCGAAACACGCAGTATAAATGGGGTCCAAGAGGGATTGACAAGGTGGGCGGGTTTTTAACCAATTTATATTAGATTATTTTTTTCCAAACCTTGAACGGCATTTCCATTAAAGCCTCAGAAGTGACAGAGTGCAAGAAATGTTTTCTCTGTTGTGGAAGGCAGAGATGGAGAGGATCATGATTGCAATTACTTTCGGGTTCTCCTTTTTTGCCTGGAAACGGTGAAGAGACTTCCTCATGTGCTGTAGCCGTACGCTCTAGGAATTGCTTGGGCAGCCAGTGTCCCTTCTCTAGGGACTCCTAGAGGTGATGGGCCAAGGCTGTGTTTTGGATGTCAAGTAGATTAAAGGTCTTCAGCCAGCAATTGGGAGAGACATGAGAGAGGGAAATTCTGGCAGGAGACTGTGTACAGCAGCAGGGACTGACCACTTCTGATTTTCTTTGCAGCAGCAGTGGCTCCCATTTCTCCTCCTACCCCTGGTCACTACCATGTCCTCTAGTGAGGGTGTGGAGAAACGCATTTGGGCTGGCATGGGGAGACATACTGCCTGGTTGGTGGCTACCGGGCCTACGGGCAGGTTCCTTTGGCCACGCCAGCGAAAGTGGAAGCAGAGAAGCCAGTCCCCAGACGTGCTCCCAAGAGGAAGCGCTCTCCAGAAAAGTCGGATGAAGACCTGGGTTGCCCCAATCCCCAAATCCGGCGATTGCAGCATTCAAGCAGTTTAGGACTAGAAGGTGCTTGGATTCTCCAGCAGGGTGGCCCAACCTCTGGGCGCATCCCCTCTCCACCAGCCCCAGTATACGAATGTCCCATCTTTGCTTTTTCAAGGTCGGCAACAAGGAGTCCCCTCCAAAATAAGGTCCACTCTCATTGCCACCCTCTCAAAGGCTTCCCCCAATGTGGTTCCTTCCTGTGGGCCAGATCAGGCGAAGGGCAGAGTTGTCTCTTTCCTTCTCTGACTCGGGCAAAATCGTCTTAGTAAGACCTCTTCACAGTGTTGACCATGTGTTTTTACGGGGGGCTGCTGCTGAGCCTTTATCTCATCCTTTCATGGTGGAGAGAGAGAGGATTAGAATGATTTTTACTTCTAGGGGAGAGGGGAGTGTAATGATTATGTTGTCATTTAGTATTATGTCCTTTGGACATGAACTTGTTTTGAATTTCATATTAAAATGGGCCCACCATTCCCACTTTGTGAGGTCATTCAGCACGCTCATTTTGCACCTTGAACATCTCTCTCAGTATCACTTGGAAACGCTTGAAATGGCATGAGCTTGTCCTCACATTCCTATCAGCTGTAAATGCGGAGCCCCAACATGAACCTAAGCATTGAGCAGAACACCTCTCCACCACCTGTGTAACACTGGGTAGGCCCCTTAACCTCTTGGTTTTCTTCAGTCCTCAGTTGTGAAAATGTGAGTGGTCTATGAATTTATATTTGGGGCAGGACAAGGTCGAGGAGAGTGTGTCTTTGCTTTTATTCTTCGAAACTGGTATGTCTTCCCTCTCTTCCCCATGGGTCCAAATCTCACTTGTCCTTCAGGCCCACTGCCAAGGAGCCTTCTCTGATTCCCCAGGCACACAAATCTCTGCCTCTTAGGGTCAGTGCCATACAACCAAGCTGTCTCTTACGTTAATCTGGCCTCTCAAGCCAATCTCAGAATGTGGGTCTGTCTTGCCCTCCTGGGAACCCTGGGGCTGTGCCAGCCCACCAGAACACCCCGCGTGGAGTGTCTACTAGGCTAGGGCATGGGTGGGGAGGCCCGGGTGTGAGGGGCCAGGCAGAGTATTTCTGCCTCCCCCCTGCTCTCCTCCACCAAACTGCCCCTCCTCCTGAAGCCTGCCCCTCAAGTCACAGGTTCCTTATATGACCTCACTGGGTACTGATGACCTCACAGGCCTTCTCACAGTTGCCATGGCAGGGTAACTATGCCAACGTGCTGCCCTCAGAGAAACTTCCCTGACAGTTCTCCACCAGATACCAATCTCTTTGGTTGTCTGAGAGAGAATGTCTGACCAGATCTTCTATATTTACTCTAACGTGTCCTCTGTTCCCTGTGAGGGCAGTGCAGCAGGTACACTGAGATCGGGCATCTGTACAGGAGGCATGGTGTACACACAACCTCCCCTGGCTGCCACAAGTTCCTGTGGGGCTTGCCGACCACTTACACCTGAGCGCATTCCCAGCTGTAAGTAATACCAGTGACCTGGGACACCTTCAGGCGCCCACAGTGCTCACTGCTGAGGACAAGTGAAAGGTCATCCCTGGAAAAGTGTGCAGGATGCTTCTGATCTTTATAAATGTAGCCTTCCCCTTTGGGCTACAGGATGCTTCCATTCAGACCCTTTCCTGATTGGCCTCTTAGCAAAAGCCAAGTGCATTCTTGTTGGCAAATGGTAAACGGAGCAGTTGGAGGAAGAGGGCCACTCTTGAACCGCACCTTCAAACGCAGGCTCCCCTGTGCTGTCATGCAGACATCGATATCGGTCCCGTCAGACACATCCCATCCTGAGCTGCTGAGTACTAGGGGAGAGGGTGGTGCCATATTGATGGGAAGGCCGGAAGAACCCAAAGGGGTGTTGAAGTGCTAATGAGACTGGAGGGCTGAGGAGATGGTGTCCCAGGAGGCTGGGTTGATGTGAGCCTAGTCTAGGTACGCAGAACGCGGTTCTAGGTCTCCTGATCACTCTGCCTCAGTATTTGGCCTTCTTCTAGTCTAGATAAAAGTATCACAGGGCTAGAGTTCAGTGTGGTCGAAACACGCAGTATAAATGGGGTCCAAGAGGGGTTGACAAGGTGGGCGGGTTTTTAACCAATTTATATTAGATTATTTTTTTCCAAACCTTGAACGGCATTTCCATTAAAGCCTCAGAAGTGACAGATTGCAAGAAATGTTTTCTCTGTTATGGAAGGCAGAGATGGAGAGGATCATGATTGCAATTACTTTCGGGTTCTCCTGTTTCCCCTGGAAACGGTGAAGAGACTTCCTCATGTGCTGTAGCCGTACGCTCTGGGAATTGCTTGGGCAGCCAGTGTCCCTTCTCTAGGGACTCATAGAGGTGATGGGCCAAGGCTGTGTTTTGGATGTCAAGTAGATTAAAGGTCTTCAGCCAGCAATTGAGAGAGACATGAGAGAGGGAAATTCTGGCAGGAGACTGTGTACAGCAGCAGTGACTGACCACTTCTGATTTTCTTTGCAGCAGCAGTGGCTCCCATTTCTCCTCCTACCCCTGGTCACTACCATGTCCTCTAGTGAGGGTGTGGAGAAACGCAGTTGGGCTGGCATGGGGAGACATACTGCCTGGTTGGTGGCTACCGGGCCTACGGGCAGGTTCCTTTGGCCACGCCAGCGAAAGTGGAAGCAGAGAAGCCAGTCCCCAGACGTGCTCCCAAGAGGAAGCGCTCTCCAGAAAAGTCGGATGAAGACCTGGGTTGCCCCAATCCCCAAATCCGGCGATTGCAGCATTGAAGCAGTTTAGGACTAGAAGGTGCTTGGATTCTCCAGCAGGGTGGCCCAACCTCAGGGCGCATCCCCTCTGCACCAGCCCCAGTATACGAATGTCCCATCTTTGCTTTTTCAAGGTCGGCAACAAGGAGTCCCCTCCAAAATAAGGTCCCCTCTCATTGCCACCCTCTCAAAAGCTTCCCCCTATGTGGTTCCTTCCTGTGGGCCAGATCAGGCGAAGGGCAGAGTTGTCTCTTTCCTTCTCTGACTCGGGCAAAATCGTCTTAGTAACACCTCTTCACAGTGTTGACCATGTGTTTTACGGGGGCTGCTGCTGAGCCTTTATCTCATCCTTTCATGTTGGGGAGAGAGAGGATTAGAATGATTTTTACTTCTAGGGGAGAGGGGAGTGTAATGATTATGTTGTCGTTTAGTATTATGTCCTTTGGACATGAACTTGTTTTGAATTTCATATTAAAATGGGCCCACCATTCCCACTTTGTGAGGTCATTCAGCACCCTCATTTTGCACCTTGAACATCTCTCTCAGTATCACTTGGAAATGCTTGAAATGGCATGAGCTTGTCCTCACATTCCTATCAGCTGTAAATGCGGAGCCCCAACATGAACCTAACCATTGAGCAGAACACCTCTCCACCACCTGTGTAACACTGGGTAGGCCCCTTAACCTCTTGGTTTTCTTCAGTCCTCAGTTGTGAAAATGTGAGTGGTCTATGAACTTATATTTGGGGCAGGACAAGGTCGAGGAGAGTGTGTCTTTGCTTTTATTCTTCGAAACTGGTATGTCTTCCCTCTCTTCCCCATGGGTCCAAATCTCACTTGTCCTTCAGGCCCACTTCAAGGAGCCTTCTCTGATTCCCCAGGCACACAAATCTCTGCCTCTTAGGGTCATTGCCATACAACCAAGCTGTCTCTTACGTTAATCTTTTTTTTTTTTTTTTTTTTTTTTTTTTTATATATATTCTGATCTTATTAGTTTGTTAATCATGAGATTATTATTATTATTTTTTATTTTATTTATTTGTTTTTGGCTGTGTTGGTTCTTTGTTTCTGTGCGAGGGCTTTCTCTAGTTGCGGCGAGCGGGGGCCACTCTTCATCGCGGTGCACGGGCCTCTCACTGTCGCGGCCTCTCTTGTTGCGGAGCACAGGCTCCAGACGCGCAGGCTCAGTAGTTGTGGCACACGGGCTCAGTTGCTCCGCAGCATGTGGGATCTTCCCAGACCAGGGCTCGAACCCGTGTCCCCTGCATAGGCAGGCAGACTCTCAACCACTGCGCCACCAGGGAAGCCCTCTTACGTTAATCTTGCCTCTCAAGCCAATCTCAGAATGTGGGTCTGTCTTGCCCTCCTGGGAACCCTGGGGCTGTGCCAGCCCACCAGAACACCCCGCGTGGAGTGTCTACTAGACTAGGGCATGGGTGGGGAGGCCCGGGTGTGAGGGGCCAGGCAGAGTATTTCTGCCTCCCCCCTGCTCTCCTCCACCAAACTGCCCCTCCTCCTGAAGCCTGCCCCTCAAATCACAGGTTCCTTATATGACCTCACTGGGTACTGATGACCTCACAGGCCTTCTCACAGTTGCCATGGCAGGGTAACTATGCCAACGTGCTGCCCTCAGAGAAACTTCCCTGACAGTTCTCCACCAGATACCAATCTCTTTGGTTGTCTGAGAGAGAATGTCTGACCAGATCTTCTATATTTACTCTAACGTGTCCTCTGTTCCCTGTGAGGGCAGTGCAGCAGGTACACTGAGATCGGGCACCTGTACAGGAGGCATGGTGTACACACAACCTCCCCTGGCTGCCACAGGTTCCTGTGGGGCTTGCCGACCACTTACACCTGAGCGCATTCCCAGCTGTAAGTAATACCAGTGACCTGGGACACCTTCAGGCGCCCACAGTGCTCACTGCTGAGGACAAGTGAAAGGTCATCCCTGGAAAAGTGTGCAGGATGCTTCTGATCTTTATAAATGTAGCCTTCCCCTTTGGGCTACAGGATGCTTCCATTCAGACCCTTTCCTGATTGGCCTCTTAGCAAAAGACAAGTGCATTCTTGTTGGCAAATGTTAAACGGAGCAGTTGGAGGAAGAGGGCCACTCTTGAACCGCACCTTCAAACCCAGGCTCCCCTGTGCTGTCATGCAGACATCTATATCGGTCCCGTCAGACACATCCCATCCTGAGCTGCTGAGTACTAGGGGAGAGGGTGGTGCCATATTGATGGGAAGACCGGAAGAACCCAAAGGAGTGTTGAAGTGCTAATGAGACTGTAGGGCTGAGGAGATGGTGTCCCAGGAGGCTGGGTTGATGTGAGCCTAGTCTAGGTACGCAGAACGCGGTTCTAGGTCTCCTGATCACTCCGCCTCAGTATTTGGCCTTGTTCTAGTGTAGATAAAAGTATCACAGGGCTAGAGTTCAGTGTGGTCGAAACACGCAGTATAAATGGGGTCCAAGAGGGATTGACAAGGTGGGCGGGTTTTTAACAAATTTATATTAGATTATTTTTTTCCAAACCTTGAACGGCATTTCCATTAAAGCCTCAGAAGTGACAGACTGCAAGAAATGTTTTCTCTGTTGTGGAAGGCAGAGATGGAGAGGATCATGATTGCAATTACTTTCGGGTTCTCCTGTTTTCCCTGGAAACGGTGAAGAGACTTCCTCATGTGCTGTAGCCGTACGCTCTAGGAATTGCTTGGGCAGCCAGTGTCCCTTCTGTAGGGACTCAGAGAGGTGATGGGCCAAGGCTGTGTTTTGGATGTCAAGTAGATTAAAGGTCTTCAGCCAGCAATTGGGAGAGACATGAGAGAGGGAAATTCTGGCAGGAGACTGTGTACAGCAGCAGTGACTGACCACTTCTGATTTTCTTTGCAGCAGCAGTGGCTCCCATTTCTCCTCCTACCCCTGGTCACTACCATGTCCTCTAGTGAGGGTGTGGAGAAACGCAGTTGGGCTGGCATGGGGAGACATACTGCCTGGTTGGTGGCTACCGGGCCTACGGGCAGGTTCCTTTGGCCACGCCAGCGAAAGTGGAAGCAGAGAAGCCAGTCCCCAGACGTGCTCCCAAGAGGAAGCGCTCTCCAGAAGTGTCGGATGAAGACCTGGGTTGCCCCAATCCCCAAATCCGGCGATTGCAGCATTCAAGCAGTTTAGGACTAGAAGGTGCTTGGATTCTCCAGCAGGGTGGCCCAACCTCTGGGCACATCCCCTCTGCACCAGCCCCAGTATACGAATGTCCCATCTTTGCTTTTTCAAGGTCGGCAACAAGGAGTCCCCTCCAAAATAAGGTCCCCTCTCATTGCCACCCTCTCAAAGGCTTCCCCCAATGTGGTTCCTTCCTGTGGGCCAGATCAGGCGAAGGGCAGAGTTGTCTCTTTCCTTCTCTGACTCGGGCAAAATCGTCTTAGTAACACCTCTTCACAGTGTTGACCATGTGTTTTACGGGGGCTGCTGCTGAGCCTTTATCTCATCCTTTCATGGTGGAGAGAGAGAGGATTAGAATGATTTTTACTTCTAGGGGAGAGGGGAGTGTAATGATTATGTTGTCATTTAGTATTATGTCCTTTGGACATGAACTTGTTTTAAATTTCATATTAAAATGGGCCCACAATTCCCACTTTGTGAGGTCATTCAGCACCCTCATTTTGCACCTTGAACATCTCTCTCAGTATCACTTGGATATGCTTGAAATGGCATGAGCTTGTCCTCACATTCCTATCAGCTGTAAATGCGGAGCCCCAACAGGAACCTAACCATTGAGCGAAACACCTCTCCACCACCTGTGTAACACTGGGTAGGCCCCTTAACCTCTTGGTTTTCTTCAGTCCTCAGTTGTGAAAATGTGAGTGGTCTATGAACTTATATTTGGGGCAGGACAAGGTCGAGGAGAGTGTGTCTTTGCTTTTATTCTTCGAAACTGGTATGTCTTCCCTCTCTTCCCCATGGGTCCAAATCTCACTTGTCCTTCAGGCCCACTTCAAGGAGCCTTCTCTGATTCCCCAGGCACACAAATCTCTGCCTCTTAGGGTCAGTGCCATACAACCAAGCTGTCTCTTACGTTAATCTGGCCTCTCAAGCCAATCTCAGAATGTGGGTCTGTCTTGCCCTCCTGGGAACCCTGGGGCTGTGCCAGCCCACCAGAACACCCCGCGTGGAGTGTCTACTAGACTAGGGCATGGGTGGGGAGGCCCGGGTGTGAGGGGCCAGGCAGAGTATTTCTGCCTCCCCCCTGCTCTCCTCCACCAAACTGCCCCTCCTCCTGAAGCCTGCCCCTCAAGTCACAGGTTCCTTATATGACCTCACTGGGTACTGATGACCTCACAGGCCTTCTCACAGTTGCCATGGCAGGGTAACTATGCCAACGTGCTGCCCTCAGAGAAACTTCCCTGACAGTTCTCCACCAGATACCAATCTCTTTGGTTGTCTGAGAGAGAATGTCTGACCAGATCTTCTATATTTACTCTAACGTGTCCTCTGTTCCCTGTGAGGGCAGTGAAGCAGGTACACTGAGATCGGGCATCTGTACAGGAGGCATGGTGTACACACAACCTCCCCTGGCTGCCACATGTTCCTGTGGGGCTTGCCGACCACTTACACCTGAGCGCATTCCCAGCTGTAAGTAATACCAGTGACCTGGGACACCTTCAGGCGCCCACAGTGCTCACTGCTGAGGACAAGTGAAAGGTCATCCCTGGAAAAGTGTGCAGGATGCTTCTGATCTTTATAAATGTAGGCTTCCCCTTTGGGCTACAGGATGCTTCCATTCAGACCCTTTCCTGATTGGCCTCTTAGCAAAAGACAAGTGCATTCTTGTTGGCAAATGGTAAACGGAGCAGTTGGAGGAAGAGGGCCACTCTTGAACCGCACCTTCAAACCCAGGCTCCCCTGTGCTGTCATGCAGACATCTATATCGGTCCCGTCAGACACATCCCATCCTGAGCTGCTGAGTACTAGGGGAGAGGGTGGTGCCATATTGATGGGAAGACCGGAAGAACCCAAAGGAGTGTTGAAGTGCTAATGAGACTGGAGGGCTGAGGAGATGGTGTCCCAGGAGGCTGGGTTGATGTGAGCCTAGTCTAGGTACGCAGAAAGCGGTTCTAGGTCTCCTGATCACTCTGCCTCAGTATTTGGCCTTCTTCTAGTCTAGATAAAAGTATCACAGGGCTAGAGTTCAGTGTGGTCGAAACACGCAGTATAAATGGGGTCCAAGAGGGATTGACAAGGTGGGCGGGTTTTTAACCAATTTATATTAGATTATTTTTTTCCAAACCTTGAACGGCATTTCCATTAAAGCCTCAGAAGTGACAGAGTGCAAGAAATGTTTTCTCTGTTGTGGAAGGCAGAGATGGAGAGGATCATGATTGCAATTACTTTCGGGTTCTCCTTTTTTGCCTGGAAACGGTGAAGAGACTTCCTCATGTGCTGTAGCCGTACGCTCTAGGAATTGCTTGGGCAGCCAGTGTCCCTTCTCTAGGGACTCCTAGAGGTGATGGGCCAAGGCTGTGTTTTGGATGTCAAGTAGATTAAAGGTCTTCAGCCAGCAATTGGGAGAGACATGAGAGAGGGAAATTCTGGCAGGAGACTGTGTACAGCAGCAGGGACTGACCACTTCTGATTTTCTTTGCAGCAGCAGTGGCTCCCATTTCTCCTCCTACCCCTGGTCACTACCATGTCCTCTAGTGAGGGTGTGGAGAAACGCATTTGGGCTGGCATGGGGAGACATACTGCCTGGTTGGTGGCTACCGGGCCTACGGGCAGGTTCCTTTGGCCACGCCAGCGAAAGTGGAAGCAGAGAAGCCAGTCCCCAGACGTGCTCCCAAGAGGAAGCGCTCTCCAGAAAAGTCGGATGAAGACCTGGGTTGCCCCAATCCCCAAATCCGGCGATTGCAGCATTCAAGCAGTTTAGGACTAGAAGGTGCTTGGATTCTCCAGCAGGGTGGCCCAACCTCTGGGCGCATCCCCTCTCCACCAGCCCCAGTATACGAATGTCCCATCTTTGCTTTTTCAAGGTCGGCAACAAGGAGTCCCCTCCAAAATAAGGTCCACTCTCATTGCCACCCTCTCAAAGGCTTCCCCCAATGTGGTTCCTTCCTGTGGGCCAGATCAGGCGAAGGGCAGAGTTGTCTCTTTCCTTCTCTGACTCGGGCAAAATCGTCTTAGTAAGACCTCTTCACAGTGTTGACCATGTGTTTTACGGGGGCTGCTGCTGAGCCTTTATCTCATCCTTTCATGGTGGAGAGAGAGAGGATTAGAATGATTTTTACTTCTAGGGGAGAGGGGAGTGTAATGATTATGTTGTCATTTAGTATTATGTCCTTTGGACATGAACTTGTTTTGAATTTCATATTAAAATGGGCCCACCATTCCCACTTTGTGAGGTCATTCAGCACGCTCATTTTGCACCTTGAACATCTCTCTCAGTATCACTTGGAAACGCTTGAAATGGCATGAGCTTGTCCTCACATTCCTATCAGCTGTAAATGCGGAGCCCCAACATGAACCTAAGCATTGAGCAGAACACCTCTCCACCACCTGTGTAACACTGGGTAGGCCCCTTAACCTCTTGGTTTTCTTCAGTCCTCAGTTGTGAAAATGTGAGTGGTCTATGAATTTATATTTGGGGCAGGACAAGGTCGAGGAGAGTGTGTCTTTGCTTTTATTCTTCGAAACTGGTATGTCTTCCCTCTCTTCCCCATGGGTCCAAATCTCACTTGTCCTTCAGGCCCACTGCCAAGGAGCCTTCTCTGATTCCCCAGGCACACAAATCTCTGCCTCTTAGGGTCAGTGCCATACAACCAAGCTGTCTCTTACGTTAATCTGGCCTCTCAAGCCAATCTCAGAATGTGGGTCTGTCTTGCCCTCCTGGGAACCCTGGGGCTGTGCCAGCCCACCAGAACACCCCGCGTGGAGTGTCTACTAGGCTAGGGCATGGGTGGGGAGGCCCGGGTGTGAGGGGCCAGGCAGAGTATTTCTGCCTCCCCCCTGCTCTCCTCCACCAAACTGCCCCTCCTCCTGAAGCCTGCCCCTCAAGTCACAGGTTCCTTATATGACCTCACTGGGTACTGATGACCTCACAGGCCTTCTCACAGTTGCCATGGCAGGGTAACTATGCCAACGTGCTGCCCTCAGAGAAACTTCCCTGACAGTTCTCCACCAGATACCAATCTCTTTGGTTGTCTGAGAGAGAATGTCTGACCAGATCTTCTATATTTACTCTAACGTGTCCTCTGTTCCCTGTGAGGGCAGTGCAGCAGGTACACTGAGATCGGGCATCTGTACAGGAGGCATGGTGTACACACAACCTCCCCTGGCTGCCACAAGTTCCTGTGGGGCTTGCCGACCACTTACACCTGAGCGCATTCCCAGCTGTAAGTAATACCAGTGACCTGGGACACCTTCAGGCGCCCACAGTGCTCACTGCTGAGGACAAGTGAAAGGTCATCCCTGGAAAAGTGTGCAGGATGCTTCTGATCTTTATAAATGTAGCCTTCCCCTTTGGGCTACAGGATGCTTCCATTCAGACCCTTTCCTGATTGGCCTCTTAGCAAAAGCCAAGTGCATTCTTGTTGGCAAATGGTAAACGGAGCAGTTGGAGGAAGAGGGCCACTCTTGAACCGCACCTTCAAACGCAGGCTCCCCTGTGCTGTCATGCAGACATCGATATCGGTCCCGTCAGACACATCCCATCCTGAGCTGCTGAGTACTAGGGGAGAGGGTGGTGCCATATTGATGGGAAGGCCGGAAGAACCCAAAGGGGTGTTGAAGTGCTAATGAGACTGGAGGGCTGAGGAGATGGTGTCCCAGGAGGCTGGGTTGATGTGAGCCTAGTCTAGGTACGCAGAACGCGGTTCTAGGTCTCCTGATCACTCTGCCTCAGTATTTGGCCTTCTTCTAGTCTAGATAAAAGTATCACAGGGCTAGAGTTCAGTGTGGTCGAAACACGCAGTATAAATGGGGTCCAAGAGGGGTTGACAAGGTGGGCGGGTTTTTAACCAATTTATATTAGATTATTTTTTTCCAAACCTTGAACGGCATTTCCATTAAAGCCTCAGAAGTGACAGATTGCAAGAAATGTTTTCTCTGTTATGGAAGGCAGAGATGGAGAGGATCATGATTGCAATTACTTTCGGGTTCTCCTGTTTCCCCTGGAAACGGTGAAGAGACTTCCTCATGTGCTGTAGCCGTACGCTCTGGGAATTGCTTGGGCAGCCAGTGTCCCTTCTCTAGGGACTCATAGAGGTGATGGGCCAAGGCTGTGTTTTGGATGTCAAGTAGATTAAAGGTCTTCAGCCAGCAATTGAGAGAGACATGAGAGAGGGAAATTCTGGCAGGAGACTGTGTACAGCAGCAGTGACTGACCACTTCTGATTTTCTTTGCAGCAGCAGTGGCTCCCATTTCTCCTCCTACCCCTGGTCACTACCATGTCCTCTAGTGAGGGTGTGGAGAAACGCAGTTGGGCTGGCATGGGGAGACATACTGCCTGGTTGGTGGCTACCGGGCCTACGGGCAGGTTCCTTTGGCCACGCCAGCGAAAGTGGAAGCAGAGAAGCCAGTCCCCAGACGTGCTCCCAAGAGGAAGCGCTCTCCAGAAAAGTCGGATGAAGACCTGGGTTGCCCCAATCCCCAAATCCGGCGATTGCAGCATTGAAGCAGTTTAGGACTAGAAGGTGCTTGGATTCTCCAGCAGGGTGGCCCAACCTCAGGGCGCATCCCCTCTGCACCAGCCCCAGTATACGAATGTCCCATCTTTGCTTTTTCAAGGTCGGCAACAAGGAGTCCCCTCCAAAATAAGGTCCCCTCTCATTGCCACCCTCTCAAAAGCTTCCCCCTATGTGGTTCCTTCCTGTGGGCCAGATCAGGCGAAGGGCAGAGTTGTCTCTTTCCTTCTCTGACTCGGGCAAAATCGTCTTAGTAACACCTCTTCACAGTGTTGACCATGTGTTTTACGGGGGCTGCTGCTGAGCCTTTATCTCATCCTTTCATGTTGGGGAGAGAGAGGATTAGAATGATTTTTACTTCTAGGGGAGAGGGGAGTGTAATGATTATGTTGTCGTTTAGTATTATGTCCTTTGGACATGAACTTGTTTTGAATTTCATATTAAAATGGGCCCACCATTCCCACTTTGTGAGGTCATTCAGCACCCTCATTTTGCACCTTGAACATCTCTCTCAGTATCACTTGGAAATGCTTGAAATGGCATGAGCTTGTCCTCACATTCCTATCAGCTGTAAATGCGGAGCCCCAACATGAACCTAACCATTGAGCAGAACACCTCTCCACCACCTGTGTAACACTGGGTAGGCCCCTTAACCTCTTGGTTTTCTTCAGTCCTCAGTTGTGAAAATGTGAGTGGTCTATGAACTTATATTTGGGGCAGGACAAGGTCGAGGAGAGTGTGTCTTTGCTTTTATTCTTCGAAACTGGTATGTCTTCCCTCTCTTCCCCATGGGTCCAAATCTCACTTGTCCTTCAGGCCCACTTCAAGGAGCCTTCTCTGATTCCCCAGGCACACAAATCTCTGCCTCTTAGGGTCATTGCCATACAACCAAGCTGTCTCTTACGTTAATCTTTTTTTTTTTTTTTTTTTTTTTTTTTTTATATATATTCTGATCTTATTAGTTTGTTAATCATGAGATTATTATTATTATTTTTTATTTTATTTATTTGTTTTTGGCTGTGTTGGTTCTTTGTTTCTGTGCGAGGGCTTTCTCTAGTTGCGGCGAGCGGGGGCCACTCTTCATCGCGGTGCACGGGCCTCTCACTGTCGCGGCCTCTCTTGTTGCGGAGCACAGGCTCCAGACGCGCAGGCTCAGTAGTTGTGGCACACGGGCTCAGTTGCTCCGCAGCATGTGGGATCTTCCCAGACCAGGGCTCGAACCCGTGTCCCCTGCATAGGCAGGCAGACTCTCAACCACTGCGCCACCAGGGAAGCCCTCTTACGTTAATCTTGCCTCTCAAGCCAATCTCAGAATGTGGGTCTGTCTTGCCCTCCTGGGAACCCTGGGGCTGTGCCAGCCCACCAGAACACCCCGCGTGGAGTGTCTACTAGACTAGGGCATGGGTGGGGAGGCCCGGGTGTGAGGGGCCAGGCAGAGTATTTCTGCCTCCCCCCTGCTCTCCTCCACCAAACTGCCCCTCCTCCTGAAGCCTGCCCCTCAAATCACAGGTTCCTTATATGACCTCACTGGGTACTGATGACCTCACAGGCCTTCTCACAGTTGCCATGGCAGGGTAACTATGCCAACGTGCTGCCCTCAGAGAAACTTCCCTGACAGTTCTCCACCAGATACCAATCTCTTTGGTTGTCTGAGAGAGAATGTCTGACCAGATCTTCTATATTTACTCTAACGTGTCCTCTGTTCCCTGTGAGGGCAGTGCAGCAGGTACACTGAGATCGGGCACCTGTACAGGAGGCATGGTGTACACACAACCTCCCCTGGCTGCCACAGGTTCCTGTGGGGCTTGCCGACCACTTACACCTGAGCGCATTCCCAGCTGTAAGTAATACCAGTGACCTGGGACACCTTCAGGCGCCCACAGTGCTCACTGCTGAGGACAAGTGAAAGGTCATCCCTGGAAAAGTGTGCAGGATGCTTCTGATCTTTATAAATGTAGCCTTCCCCTTTGGGCTACAGGATGCTTCCATTCAGACCCTTTCCTGATTGGCCTCTTAGCAAAAGACAAGTGCATTCTTGTTGGCAAATGTTAAACGGAGCAGTTGGAGGAAGAGGGCCACTCTTGAACCGCACCTTCAAACCCAGGCTCCCCTGTGCTGTCATGCAGACATCTATATCGGTCCCGTCAGACACATCCCATCCTGAGCTGCTGAGTACTAGGGGAGAGGGTGGTGCCATATTGATGGGAAGACCGGAAGAACCCAAAGGAGTGTTGAAGTGCTAATGAGACTGTAGGGCTGAGGAGATGGTGTCCCAGGAGGCTGGGTTGATGTGAGCCTAGTCTAGGTACGCAGAACGCGGTTCTAGGTCTCCTGATCACTCCGCCTCAGTATTTGGCCTTGTTCTAGTGTAGATAAAAGTATCACAGGGCTAGAGTTCAGTGTGGTCGAAACACGCAGTATAAATGGGGTCCAAGAGGGATTGACAAGGTGGGCGGGTTTTTAACCAATTTATATTAGATTATTTTTTTCCAAACCTTGAACGGCATTTCCATTAAAGCCTCAGAAGTGACAGACTGCAAGAAATGTTTTCTCTGTTGTGGAAGGCAGAGATGGAGAGGATCATGATTGCAATTACTTTCGGGTTCTCCTGTTTTCCCTGGAAACGGTGAAGAGACTTCCTCATGTGCTGTAGCCGTACGCTCTGGGAATTGCTTGGGCAGCCAGTGTCCCTTCTCTAGGGACTCCTAGAGGTGATGGGCCAAGGCTGTGTTTTGGATGTCAAGTAGATTAAAGGTCTTCAGCCAGCAATTGGGAGAGACATGAGAGAGGGAAATTCTGGCAGGAGACTGTGTACAGCAGCAGTGACTGACCACTTCTGATTTTCTTTGCAGCAGCAGTGGCTCCCATTTCTCCTCCTACCCCTGGTCACTACCATGTCCTCTAGTGAGGGTGTGGAGAAACGCAGTTGGGCTGGCATGGGGAGACATACTGCCTGGTTGGTGGCTACCGGGCCTACGGGCAGGTTCCTTTGGCCACGCCAGCGAAAGTGGAAGCAGAGAAGCCAGTCCCCAGACGTGCTCCCAAGAGGAAGCGCTCTCCAGAAAAGTCGGATGCAGACCTGGGTTGCCCCAATCCCCAAATCCGGCGATTGCAGCATTCAAGCAGTTTAGGACTAGAAGGTGCTTGGATTCTCCAGCAGGGTGGCCCAACCTCTGGGCGCATCCCCTCTGCACCAGCCCCAGTATACGAATGTCCCATCTTTGCTTTTTCAAGGTCGGCAACAAGGAGTCCCCTCCAAAATAAGGTCCCCTCTCATTGCCACCCCCTCAAAGGCTTCCCCCAATGTGGTTCCTTCCTGTGGGCCAGATCAGGCGAAGGGCAGAGTTGTCTCTTTCCTTCTCTGACTCGGGCAAAATCGTCTTAGTAACACCTCTTCACAGTGTTGACCATGTGTTTTACGGGGGCTGCTGCTGAGCCTTTATCTCATCCTTTCATGGTGGAGAGAGAGAGGATTAGAATGATTTTTACTTCTAGGGGAGAGGGGAGTGTAATGATTATGTTGTCATTTAGTATTATGTCCTTTGGACATGAACTTGTTTTGAATTTCATATTAAAATGGGCCCACCATTCCCACTTTGTGAGGTCATTCAGCACCCTCATTTTGCACCTTGAACATCTCTCTCAGTATCACTTGGAAATGCTTGAAATGGCATGAGCTTGTCCTCACATTCCTATCAGCTGTAAATGCGGAGCCCCAACATGAACCTAACCATTGAGCAGAACACCTCTCCACCACCTGTGTAACACTGGGTAGGCCCCTTAACCTCTTGGTTTTCTTCAGTCCTCAGTTGTGAAAATGTGAGTGGTCTATGAATTTATATTTGGGGCAGGACAAGGTCGAGGAGAGTGTGTCTTTGCTTTTATTCTTCGAAACTGGTATGTCTTCCCTCTCTTCCCCATGGGTCCAAATCTCACTTGTCCTTCAGGCCCACTTCAAGGAGCCTTCTCTGATTCCCCAGGCACACAAATCTCTGCCTCTTAGGGTCAGTGCCATACAACCAAGCTGTCTCTTACGTTAATCTGGCCTCTCAAGCCAATCTCAGAATATGGGTCTGTCTTGCCCTCCTGGGAACCCTGGGGCTGTGCCAGCCCACCAGAACACCCCGCGTGGAGTGTCTACTAGACTAGGGCATGGGTGGGGAGGCCCGGGTGTGAGGGGCCAGGCAGAGTATTTCTGCCTCCCCCCTGCTCTCCTCCACCAAACTGCCCCTCCTCCTGAAGCCTGCCCCTCAAATCACAGGTTCCTTATATGACCTCACTGGGTACTGATGACCTCACAGGCCTTCTCACAGTTGCCATGGCAGGGTAACTATGCCAACGTGCTGCCCTCAGAGAAACTTCCCTGACAGTTCTCCACCAGATACCAATCTCTTTGGTTGTCTGAGAGAGAATGTCTGACCAGATCTTCTATATTTACTCTAACGTGTCCTCTGTTCCCTGTGAGGGCAGTGCAGCAGGTACACTGAGATCGGGCACCTGTACAGGAGGCATGGTGTACACACAACCTCCCCTGGCTGCCACAGGTTCCTGTGGGGCTTGCCGACCACTTACACCTGAGCGCATTCCCAGCTGTAAGTAATACCAGTGACCTGGGACACCTTCAGGCGCCCACAGTGCTCACTGCTGAGGACAAGTGAAAGGTCATCCCTGGAAAAGTGTGCAGGATGCTTCTGATCTTTATAAATGTAGCCTTCCCCTTTGGGCTACAGGATGCTTCCATTCAGACCCTTTCCTGATTGGCCTCTTAGCAAAAGACAAGTGCATTCTTGTTGGCAAATGTTAAACGGAGCAGTTGGAGGAAGAGGGCCACTCTTGAACCGCACCTTCAAACCCAGGCTCCCCTGTGCTGTCATGCAGACATCTATATCGGTCCCGTCAGACACATCCCATCCTGAGCTGCTGAGTACTAGGGGAGAGGGTGGTGCCATATTGATGGGAAGACCGGAAGAACCCAAAGGAGTGTTGAAGTGCTAATGAGACTGGAGGGCTGAGGAGATGGTGTCCCAGGAGGCTGGGTTGATGTGAGCCTAGTCTAGGTACGCAGAACGCGGTTCTAGGTCTCCTGATCACTCTGCCTCAGTATTTGGCCTTGTTCTAGTCTAGATAAAAGTATCACAGGGCTAGAGTTCAGTGTGGTCGAAACACGCAGTATAAATGGGGTCCAAGAGGGATTGCCAAGGTGGGTGGGTTTTTAACCAATTTATATTAGATTATTTTTTTCCAAACCTTGAACGGCATTTCCATTAAAGCCTCAGAAGTGACAGAGTGCAAGAAATGTTTTCTCTGTTGTGGAAGGCAGAGATGGAGAGGATCATGATTGCAATTACTTTCGGGTTCTCCTGTTTTGCCTGGAAACGGTGAAGAGACTTCCTCATGTGCTGTAGCCGTACGCTCTAGGAATTGCTTGGGCAGCCAGTGTCCCTTCTCTAGGGACTCATAGAGGTGATGGGCCAAGGCTGTGTTTTGGATGTCAAGTAGATTAAAGTTCTTCAGCCAGCAATTGGGAGAGACATGAGAGAGGGAAATTCTGGCAGGAGACTGTGTACAGCAGCAGTGACTGACCACTTCTGATTTTCTTTGCAGCAGCAGTGGCTCCCATTTCTCCTCCTACCCCTGGTCACTACCATGTCCTCTAGTGAGGGTGTGGAGAAACGCAGTTGGGCTGGCATGGGGAGACATACTGCCTGGTTGGTGGCTACCGGGCCTACGGGCAGGTTCCTTTGGCCACGCCAGCGAAAGTGGAAGCAGAGAAGCCAGTCCCCAGACGTGCTCCCAAGAGGAAGCGCTCTCCAGAAAAGTCGGATGAAGACCTGGGTTGCCCCAATCCCCAAATCCGGCGATTGCAGCATTCAAGCAGTTTAGGACTAGAAGGTGCTTGGATTCTCCAGCAGGGTGGCCCAACCTCTGGGCGCATCCCCTCTGCACCAGCCCCAGTATACGAATGTCCCATCTTTGCTTTTTCAAGGTCGGCAACAAGGAGTCCCCTCCAAAATAAGGTCCCCTCTCATTGCCACCCTCTCAAAGGCTTCCCCCAATGTGGTTCCTTCCTGTGGGCCAGATCAGGCGAAGGGCAGAATTGTCTCTTTCCTTCTCTGACTCGGGCAAAATCGTCTTAGTAAGACCTCTTCACAGTGTTGACCATGTGTTTTACGGGGGCTGCTGCTGAGCCTTTATCTCATCCTTTCATGGTGGAGAGAGAGAGGATTAGAATGATTTTTACTTCTAGGGGAGAGGGGAGTGTAATGATTATGTTGTCATTTAGTATTATGTCCTTTGGACATGAACTTGTTTTGAATTTCATATTAAAATGGGCCCACCATTCCCACTTTGTGAGGTCATTCAGCACGCTCATTTTGCACCTTGAACATCTCTCTCAGTATCACTTGGAAATGCTTGAAATGGCATGAGCTTGTCCTCACATTCCTATCAGCTGTAAATGCGGATCCCCAACATGAACCTAACCATTGAACAGAACACCTCTCCACCACCTGTGTAACACTGGGTAGGCCCCTTAACCTCTTGGTTTTCTTCAGTCCTCAGTTGTGAAAATGTGAGTGGTCTATGAATTTATATTTGGGGCAGGACAAGGTCGAGGAGAGTGTGTCTTTGCTTTTATTCTTCGAAACTGGTATGTCTTCCCTCTCTTCCCCATGGGTCCAAATCTCACTTGTCCTTCAGGCCCACTGCCAAGGAGCCTTCTCTGATTCCCCAGGCACACAAATCTCTGCCTCTTAGGGTCATTGCCATACAACCAAGCTGTCTCTTACGTTAATCTTTTTTTTTTTTTTTTTATATTCTGATCTTATTAGTTTGTTAATCATGAGATTATTATTATTATTTTTTATTTTATTTATTTGTTTTTGGCTGTGTTGGTTCTTTGTTTCTGTGCGAGGGTTTTCTCTAGTTGCGGTGAGCGGGGGCCACTCTTCATCGCGGTGCACGGGCCTCTCACTGTCGCGGCCTCTCTTGTTGCGGAGCACAGGCTCCAGACGCGCAGGCTCAGTAGTTGTGGCACACAGGCTCAGTTGCTCCGCAGCATGTGGGATCTTCCCAGACCAGGGCTCGAACCCGTGTCCCCTGCATTGGCAGGCAGACTCTCAACCAATGCGCCACCAGGGAAGCCCTCTTACGTTAATCTTGCCTCTCAAGCCAATCTCAGAATGTGGGTCTGTCTTGCCCTCCTGGGAACCCTGGGGCTGTGCCAGCCCACCAGAACACCCCGCGTGGAGTGTCTACTAGGCTAGGGCATGGGTGGGGAGGCCCGGGTGTGAGGGGCCAGGCAGAGTATTTCTGCCTCCCCCCTGCTCTCCTCCACCAAACTGCCCCTCCTCCTGAAGCCTGCCCCTCAAGTCACAGGTTCCTTATATGACCTCACTGGGTACTGATGACCTCACAGGCCTTCTCACAGTTGCCATGGCAGGGTAACTATGCCAACGTGCTGCCCTCAGAGAAACTTCCCTGACAGTTCTCCACCAGATACCAATCTCTTTGGTTGTCTGAGAGAGAATGTCTGACCAGATCTTCTATATTTACTGTAACGTGTCCTCTGTTCCCTGTGAGGGCAGTGCAGCAGGTACACTGAGATCGGGCATCTGTACAGGAGGCATGGTGTACACACAACCTCCCCTGGCTGCCACAAGTTCCTGTGGGGCTTGCCGACCACTTACACCTGAGCGCGTTCCCAGCTGTAAGTAATACCAGTGACCTGGGACACCTTCAGGCGCCCACAGTGCTCACTGCTGAGGACAAGTGAAAGGTCATCCCTGGAAAAGTGTGCAGGATGCTTCTGATCTTTATAAATGTAGCCTTCCCCTTTGGGCTACAGGATGCTTCCATTCAGACCCTTTCCTGATTGGCCTCTTAGCAAAAGCCAAGTGCATTCTTGTTGGCAAATGGTAAACGGAGCAGTTGGAGGAAGAGGGCCACTCTTGAACCGCACCTTCAAACGCAGGCTCCCCTGTGCTGTCATGCAGACATCTATATCGGTCCCGTCAGACACATCCCATCCTGAGCTGCTGAGTACTAGGGGAGAGGGTGGTGCCATATTGATGGGAAGGCCGGAAGAACCCAAAGGGGTGTTGAAGTGCTAATGAGACTGGAGGGCTGAGGAGATGGTGTCCCAGGAGGCTGGGTTGATGTGAGCCTAGTCTAGGTACGCAGAACGCGGTTCTAGGTCTCCTGATCACTCTGCCTCAGTATTTGGCCTTCTTCTAGTCTAGATAAAAGTATCACAGGGCTAGAGTTCAGTGTGGTCGAAACACGCAGTATAAATGGGGTCCAAGAGGGGTTGACAAGGTGGGCGGGTTTTTAACCAATTTATATTAGATTATTTTTTTCCAAACCTTGAACGGCATTTCCATTAAAGCCTCAGAAGTGACAGACTGCAAGAAATGTTTTCTCTGTTATGGAAGGCAGAGATGGAGAGGATCATGATTGCAATTACTTTCGGGTTCTCCTGTTTTCCCTGGAAACGGTGAAGAGACTTCCTCATGTGCTGTAGCCGTACGCTCTAGGAATTGCTTGGGCAGCCAGTGTCCCTTCTGTAGGGACTCATAGAGGTGATGGGCCAAGGCTGTGTTTTGGATGTCAAGTAGATTAAAGGTCTTCAGCCAGCAATTGGGAGAGACATGAGAGAGGGAAATTCTGGCAGGAGACTGTGTACAGCAGCAGTGACTGACCACTTCTGATTTTCTTTGCAGCAGCAGTGGCTCCCATTTCTCCTCCTACCCCTGGTCACTACCATGTCCTCTAGTGAGGGTGTGGAGAAACGCAGTTGGGCTGGCATGGGGAGACATACTGCCTGGTTGGTGGCTACCGGGCCTACGGGCAGGTTCCTTTGGCCACGCCAGCGAAAGTGGAAGCAGAGAAGCCAGTCCCCAGACGTGCTCCCAAGAGGAAGCGCTCTCCAGAAGTGTCGGATGAAGACCTGGGTTGCCCCAATCCCCAAATCCGGCGATTGCAGCATTCAAGCAGTTTAGGACTAGAAGGTGCTTGGATTCTCCAGCAGGGTGGCCCAACCTCTGGGCACATCCCCTCTGCACCAGCCCCAGTATACGAATGTCCCATCTTTGCTTTTTCAAGGTCGGCAACAAGGAGTCCCCTCCAAAATAAGGTCCCCTCTCATTGCCACCCTCTCAAAGGCTTCCCCCAATGTGGTTCCTTCCTGTGGGCCAGATCAGGCGAAGGGCAGAGTTGTCTCTTTCCTTCTCTGACTCGGGCAAAATCGTCTTAGTAACACCTCTTCACAGTGTTGACCATGTGTTTTAAGGGGGCTGCTGCTGAGCCTTTATCTCATCCTTTCATGGTGGAGAGAGAGAGGATTAGAATGATTTTTACTTCTAGGGGAGAGGGGAGTGTAATGATTATGTTGTCATTTAGTATTATGTCCTTTGGACATGAACTTGTTTTAAATTTCATATTAAAATGGGCCCACCATTCCCACTTTGTGAGGTCATTCAGCACCCTCATTTTGCACCTTGAACATCTCTCTCAGTATCACTTGGATATGCTTGAAATGGCATGAGCTTGTCCTCACATTCCTATCAGCTGTAAATGCGGAGCCCCAACAGGAACCTAACCATTGAGCGAAACACCTCTCCACCACCTGTGTAACACTGGGTAGGCCCCTTAACCTCTTGGTTTTCTTCAGTCCTCAGTTGTGAAAATGTGAGTGCTCTATGAATTTATATTTGGGGCAGGACAAGGTCGAGGAGAGTGTGTCTTTGCTTTTATTCTTCGAAACTGGTATGTCTTCCCTCTCTTCCCCATGGGTCCAAATCTCACCTGTCCTTCAGGCCCACTTCAAGGAGCCTTCTCTGATTCCCCAGGCACACAAATCTCTGCCTCTTAGGGTCAGTGCCATACAACCAAGCTGTCTCTTACGTTAATCTTGCCTCTCAAGCCAATCTCAGAATGTGGGTCTGTCTTGCCCTCCTGGGAACCCTGGGGCTGTGCCAGCCCACCAGAACACCCCGCGTGGAGTGTCTACTAGACTAGGGCATGGGTGGGGAGGCCCGGGTGTGAGGGGCCAGGCAGAGTATTTCTGCCTCCCCCCTGCTCTCCTCCACCAAACTGCCCCTCCTCCTGAAGCCTGCCCCTCAAGTCACAGGTTCCTTATATGACCTCACTGGGTACTGATGACCTCACAGGCCTTCTCACAGTTGCCATGGCAGGGTAACTATGCCAACGTGCTGCCCTCAGAGAAACTTCCCTGACAGTTCTCCACCAGATACCAATCTCTTTGGTTGTCTGAGAGAGAATGTCTGACCAGATCTTCTATATTTACTCTAACGTGTCCTCTGTTCCCTGTGAGGGCAGTGCAGCAGGTACACTGAGATCAGGCATCTGTACAGGAGGCATGGTGTACACACAACCTCCCCTGGCTGCCACATGTTCCTGTGGGGCTTGCCGACCACTTAAACCTGAGCGCATTCCCAGCTGTAAGTAATACCAGTGACCTGGGACACCTTCAGGCGCCCACAGTGCTCACTGCTGAGGACAAGTGAAAGGTCATCCCTGGAAAAGTGTGCAGGATGCTTCTGATCTTTATAAATTTAGGCTTCCCCTTTGGGCTACAGGATGCTTCCATTCAGACCCTTTCCTGATTGGCCTCTTAGCAAAAGCCAAGTGCATTCTTGTTGGCAAATGGTAAACGGAGCAGTTGGAGGAAGAGGGCCACTCTTGAACCGCACCTTCAAACCCAGGCTCCCCTGTGCTGTCATGCAGACATCGATATCGGTCCCGTCAGACACATCCCATCCTGAGCTGCTGAGTACTAGGGGAGAGGGTGGTGCCATATTGATGGGAAGACCGGAAGAACCCAAAGGAGTGTTGAAGTGCTAATGAGACTGGAGGGCTGAGGAGATGGTGTCCCAGGAGGCTGGGTTGATGTGAGCCTAGTCTAGGTACGCAGAAAGCGGATCTAGGTCTCCTGATCACTCTGCCTCAGTATTTGGCCTTCTTCTAGTCTAGATAAAAGTATCACAGGGCTAGAGTTCAGTGTGGTCGAAACACGCAGTATAAATGGGGTCCAAGAGGGATTGACAAGGTGGGCGGGTTTTTAACCAATTTATATTAGATTATTTTTTTCCAAACCTTGAACGGCATTTCCATTAAAGCCTCAGAAGTGACAGAGTGCAAGAAATGTTTTCTCTGTTGTGGAAGGCAGAGATGGAGAGGATCATGATTGCAATTACTTTCGGGTTCTCCTGTTTTGCCTGGAAACGGTGAAGAGACTTCCTCATGTGCTGTAGCCGTACGCTCTAGGAATTGCTTGGGCAGCCAGTGTCCCTTCTCTAGGGACTCCTAGAGGTGATGGGCCAAGGCTGTGTTTTGGATGTCAAGTAGATTAAAGGTCTTCAGCCAGCAATTGGGAGAGACATGAGAGAGGGAAATTCTGGCAGGAGACTGTGTACAGCAGCAGTGACTGACCACTTCTGATTTTCTTTGCAGCAGCAGTGGCTCCCATTTCTCCTCCTACCCCTGGTCACTACCATGTCCTCTAGTGAGGGTGTGGAGAAACGCATTTGGGCTGGCATGGGGAGACATACTGCCTGGTTGGTGGCTACCGGGCCTACGGGCAGGTTCCTTTGGCCACGCCAGCGAAAGTGGAAGCAGAGAAGCCAGTCCCCAAACGTGCTCCCAAGAGGAAGCGCTCTCCAGAAAAGTCGGATGAAGACCTGGGTTGCCCCAATCCCCAAATCCGGCGATTGCAGCATTCAAGCAGTTTAGGACTAGAAGGTGCTTGGATTCTCCAGCAGAGTGGCCCAACCTCTGGGCGCATCCCCTCTCCACCAGCCCCAGTATACGAATGTCCCATCTTTGCTTTTTCAAGGTCGGCAACAAGGAGTCCCCTCCAAAATAAGGTCCACTCTCATTGCCACCCTCTCAAAGGCTTCCCCCAATGTGGTTCCTTCCTGTGGGCCAGATCAGGCGAAGGGCAGAGTTGTCTCTTTCCTTCTCTGACTCGGGCAAAATCGTCTTAGTAAGACCTCTTCACAGTGTTGACCATGTGTTTTACGGGGGCTGCTGCTGAGCCTTTATCTCATCCTTTCATGGTGGAGAGAGAGAGGATTAGAATGATTTTTACTTCTAGGGGAGAGGGGAGTGTAATGATTATGTTGTCATTTAGTATTATGTCCTTTGGACATGAACTTGTTTTGAATTTCATATTAAAATGGGCCCACCATTCCCACTTTGTGAGGTCATTCAGCACGCTCATTTTGCACCTTGAACATCTCTCTCAGTATCACTTGGAAACGCTTGAAATGGCATGAGCTTGTCCTCACATTCCTATCAGCTGTAAATGCGGAGCCCCAACATGAACCTAACCATTGAGCAGAACACCTCTCCACCACCTGTGTAACACTGGGTAGGCCCCTTAACCTCTTGGTTTTCTTCAGTCCTCAGTTGTGAAAATGTGAGTGGTCTATGAATTTATATTTTGGGCAGGACAAGGTCGAGGAGAGTGTGTCTTTGCTTTTATTCTTCGAAACTGGTATGTCTTCCCTCTCTTCCCCATGGGTCCAAATCTCACTTGTCCTTCAGGCCCACTGCCAAGGAGCCTTCTCTGATTCCCCAGGCACACAAATCTCTGCCTCTTAGGGTCAGTGCCATACAACCAAGCTGTCTCTTACGTTAATCTTTTTTTTTTTTTTTTTTTTTTTATATTCTGATCTTATTAGTTTGTTAATCATGAGATTATTATTATTATTTTTTATTTTATTTATTTGTTTTTGGCTGTGTTGGTTCTTTGTTTCTGTGCGAGGGTTTTCTCTAGTTGCGGCGAGCGGGGGCCACTCTTCATCGCGGTGCACGGGCCTCTCACTGTCGCGGCCTCTCTTGTTGCAGAGCACAGGCTCCAGACGCGCAGGCTCAGTAGTTGTGGCACACGGGCTCAGTTGCTCCGCAGCATGTGGGATCTTCCCAGACCAGGGCTCGAACCCGTGTCCCCTGCATTGGCAGGCAGACTCTCAACCAATGCGCCACCAGGGAAGCCCTCTTACGTTAATCTTGCCTCTCAAGCCAATCTCAGAATGTGGGTCTGTCTTGCCCTCCTGGGAACCCTGGGGCTGTGCCAGCCCACCAGAACACCCCACGTGGAGTGTCTACTAGACTAGGGCATGGGTGGGGAGGCCCGGGTGTGAGGGGCCAGGCAGAGTATTTCTGCCTCACCCCTGCTCTCCTCCACCAAACTGCCCCTCCTCCTGAAGCCTGCCCCTCAAGTCACAGGTTCCTTATATGACCTCACTGGGTACTGATGACCTCACAGGCCTTCTCACAGTTGCCATGGCAGGGTAACTATGCCAACGTGCTGCCCTCAGAGAAACTTCCCTGACAGTTCTCCACCAGATACCAATCTCTTTGGTTGTCTGAGAGAGAATGTCTGACCAGATCTTCTATATTTACTCTAACGTGTCCTCTGTTCCCTGTGAGGGCAGTGCAGCAGGTACACTGAGATCGGGCATCTGTACAGGAGGCATGGTGTACACACAACCTCCCCTGGCTGCCACAAGTTCCTGTGGGGCTTGCCGACCACTTACACCTGAGCGCATTCCCAGCTGTAAGTAATACCAGTGACCTGGGACACCTTCAGGCGCCCACAGTGCTCACTGCTGAGGACAAGTGAAAGGTCATCCCTGGAAAAGTGTGCAGGATGCTTCTGATCTTTATAAATGTAGCCTTCCCCTTTGGGCTACAGGATGCTTCCATTCAGACCCTTTCCTGATTGGCCTCTTAGCAAAAGCCAAGTGCATTCTTGTTGGCAAATGGTAAACGGAGCAGTTGGAGGAAGAGGGCCACTCTTGAACCGCACCTTCAAACGCAGGCTCCCCTGTGCTGTCATGCAGACATCGATATCGGTCCCCTCAGACACATCCCATCCTGAGCTGCTGAGTACTAGGGGAGAGGGTGGTGCCATATTGATGGGAAGACCGGAAGAACCCAAAGGGGTGTTGAAGTGCTAATGAGACTGGAGGGCTGAGGAGATGGTGTCCCAGGAGGCTGGGTTGATGTGAGCCTAGTCTAGGTACGCAGAACGCGGTTCTAGGTCTCCTGATCACTCTGCCTCAGTATTTGGCCTTCTTCTAGTCTAGATAAAAGTATCACAGGGCTAGAGTTCAGTGTGGTCGAAACACGCAGTATAAATGGGGTCCAAGAGGGGTTGACAAGGTGGGCGGGTTTTTAACCAATTTATATTAGATTATTTTTTTCCAAACCTTGAACGGCATTTCCATTAAAGCCTCAGAAGTGACAGACTGCAAGAAATGTTTTCTCTGTTGTGGAAGGCAGAGATGGAGAGGATCATGATTGCAATTACTTTCGGGTTCTCCTGTTTTCCCTGGAAACGGTGAAGAGACTTCCTCATGTGCTGTAGCCGTACGCTCTGGGAATTGCTTGGGCAGCCAGTGTCCCTTCTCTAGGGACTCATAGAGGTGATGGGCCAAGGCTGTGTTTTGGATGTCAAGTAGATTAAAGGTCTTCAGCCAGCAATTGGGAGAGACATGAGAGAGGGAAATTCTGGCAGGAGACTGTGTACAGCAGCAGTGACTGACCACTTCTGATTTTCTTTGCAGCAGCTGTGGCTCCCATTTCTCCTCCTACCCCTGGTCACTACCATGTCCTCTAGTGAGGGTGTGGAGAAACGCAGTTGGGCTGGCATGGGGAGACATACTGCCTGGTTGGTGGCTACCGGGCCTACGGGCAGGTTCCTTTGGCCACGCCAGCGAAAGTGGAAGCAGAGAAGCCAGTCCCCAGACGTGCTCCCAAGAGGAAGCGCTCTCCAGAAAAGTCGGATGAAGACCTGGGTTGCCCCAATCCCCAAATCCGGCGATTGCAGCATTGAAGCAGTTTAGGACTAGAAGGTGCTTGGATTCTCCAGCAGGGTGGCCCAACCTCAGGGCGCATCCCCTCTGCACCAGCCCCAGTATACGAATGTCCCATCTTTGCTTTTTCAAGGTCGGCAACAAGGAGTCCCCTCCAAAATAAGGTCCCCTCTCATTGCCACCCTCTCAAAAGCTTCCCCCAATGTGGTTCCTTCCTGTGGGCCAGATCAGGCGAAGGGCAGAGTTGTCTCTTTCCTTCTCTGACTCGGGCAAAATCGTCTTAGTAACACCTCTTCACAGTGTTGACCATGTGTTTTACGGGGGCTGCTGCTGAGCCTTTATCTCATCCTTTCATGTTGGGGAGAGAGAGGATTAGAATGATTTTTACTTCTAGGGGAGAGGGGAGTGTAATGATTATGTTGTCGTTTAGTATTATGTCCTTTGGACATGAACTTGTTTTGAATTTCATATTAAAATGGGCCCACCATTCCCCCTTTGTGAGGTCATTCAGCACCCTCATTTTGCACCTTGAACATCTCTCTCAGTATCACTTGGAAATGCTTGAAATGGCATGAGCTTGTCCTCACATTCCTATCAGCTGTAAATGCGGAGCCCCAACATGAACCTAACCATTGAGCAGAACACCTCTCCACCACCTGTGTAACACTGGGTAGGCCCCTTAACCTCTTGGTTTTCTTCAGTCCTCAGTTGTGAAAATGTGAGTGGTCTATGAACTTATATTTGGGGCAGGACAAGGTCGAGGAGAGTGTGTCTTTGCTTTTATTCTTCGAAACTGGTATGTCTTCCCTCTCTTCCCCATGGGTCCAAATCTCACTTGTCCTTCAGGCCCACTTCAAGGAGCCTTCTCTGATTCCCCAGGCACACAAATCTCTGCCTCTTAGGGTCATTGCCATACAACCAAGCTGTCTCTTACGTTAATCTTTTTTTTTTTTTTTATATTCTGATCTTATTAGTTTGTTAATCATGAGATTATTATTATTATTTTTTATTTTATTTATTTGTTTTTGGCTGTGTTGGTTCTTTGTTTCTGTGCGAGGGTTTTCTCTAGTTGCGGCGAGCGGGGGCCACTCTTCATCGCGGTGCACGGGCCTCTCACTGTCGCGGCCTCTCTTGTTGCGGAGCACAGGCTCCAGACGCGCAGGCTCAGTAGTTGTGGCACACGGGCTCAGTTGCTCCGCGGCATGTGGGATCTTCCCAGAACAGGGCTCGAACCCGTGTCCCCTGCATTGGCAGGCAGACTCTCAACCACTGCGCCACCAGGGAAGCCCTCTTACGTTAATCTTGCCTCTCAAGCCAATCTCAGAATGTGGGTCTGTCTTGCCCTCCTGGGAACCCTGGGGCTGTGCCAGCCCACCAGAACTCCCCGAGTGGAGTGTCTACTAGACTAGGGCATGGGTGGGGAGGCCCGGGTGTGAGGGGCCAGGCAGAGTATTTCTGCCTCCCCCCTGCTCTCCTCCACCAAACTGCCCCTCCTCCTGAAGCCTGCCCCTCAAGTCACAGGTTCCTTATGTGACCTCACTGGGTACTGATGACCTCACAGGCCTTCTCACAGTTGCCATGGCAGGGTAACTATGCCAACGTGCTGCCCTCAGAGAAACTTCCCTGACAGTTCTCCACCAGATACCAATCTCTTTGGTTGTCTGAGAGAGAATGTCTGACCAGATCTTCTATATTTACTCTAACGTGTCCTCTGTTCCCTGTGAGGGCAGTGCAGCAGGTACACTGAGATCGGGCAACTGTACAGGAGGCATGGTGTACACACAACCTCCCCTGGCTGCCACAAGTTCCTGTGGGGCTTGCCGACCACTTACACCTGAGCGCATTCCCAGCTGTAAGTAATACCAGTGACCTGGGACACCTTCAGGCGCCCACAGTGCTCACTGCTGAGGACAAGTGAAAGGTCATCCCTGGAAAAGTGTGCAGGATGCTTCTGATCTTTATAAATGTAGCCTTCCCTTTTGGGCTACAGGATGCTTCCATTCAGACCCTTTCCTGATTGGCCTCTTAGCAAAAGACAAGTGCATTCTTGTTGGCAAATGTTAAACGGAGCAGTTGGAGGAAGAGGGCCACTCTTGAACCTCACCTTCAAACCCAGGCTCCCCTGTGCTGTCATGCAGACATCTATATCGTTCCCGTCAGACACATCACATCCTGAGCTGCTGAGTACTAGGGGAGAGGGTGGTGCCATATTGATGGGAAGACCGGAAGAACCCAAAGGGGTGTTGAAGTGCTAATGAGACTGGATGGCTGAGGAGATGGTGTCCCAGGAGGCTGGGTTGATGTGAGCCTAGTCTAGGTACGCAGAACGCGGTTCTCGGTCTCCTGATCACTCTGCCTCAGTATTTGGTCTTCTTCTAGTCTAGATAAAAGTATCACAGGGCTAGAGTTCAGAGTGGTCGAAACACGCAGTATAAATGGGGTCCAAGAGGGGTTGACAAGGTGGGCGGGTTCTTAACCAATTTATATTAGATTATTTTTTTCCAAACCTTGAACGGCATTTCCATTAAAGCCTCAGAAGTGACAGACTGCTAGAAATGTTTTCTCTGTTGTGGAAGGCAGAGATGGAGAGGATCATGATTGCAATTACTTTCGGTTTCTCCTGTTTTCCCTGGAAACGGTGAAGAGACTTCCTCATGTGCTGTAGCCATACGCTATGGGAATTGCTTGGGCAGCCAGTGTCCCTTCTCTAGGGACTCATAGAGGTGATGGGCCAAGGCTGTGTTTTGGATGTCATGTAGATTAAAGGTCTTCAGCCAGCAATTGGGAGAGACATGAGAGAGGGAAATTCTGGCAGGAGACTGTGTACAGCAGCAGTGACTGACCACTTCTGATTTTCTTTGCAGCAGCAGTGGCTCCCATTTCTCCTCCTACCCCTGGTCACTACCATGTCCTCTAGTGAGGGTGTGGAGAAACGCAGTTGGGCTGGCATGGGGAGACATACTGCCTGGTTGGGGGCTACCGGGCCTACGGGCAGGTTCCTTTGGCCACGCCAGCGAAAGTGGAAGCAGAGAAGCCAGTCCCCAGACGTGCTCCCAAGAGGAAGCACTCTCCAGAAAAGTCGGATGAAGACCTGGGTTGCCCCAATCCCCAAATCCGGCGATTGCAGCATTCAAGCATTTTAGGACTAGAAGGTGCTTGGATTCTCCAGCAGTGTGGCCCAACCTCTGGGCGCATCCCCTCTGCACCAGCCCCAGTATACGAATGTCCCATCTTTGCTTTTTCAAGGTCGGCAACAAGGAGTCACCTCCAAAATAAGGTCCCCTCTCATTGCCACTCTCTCAAAGGCTTCCCCCAATGTGGTTCCTTCCTGTGGGCCAGATCAGGCGAAGGGCAGAGTTGTCTCTTTCCTTCTCTGACTCGGGCAAAATCGTCTTAGTAACACCTCTTCACAGTGTTGACCATGTGTTTTACCGGGGCTGCTGCTGAGCCTTTATCTCATCCTTTCATGGTGGAGAGAGAGAGGATTAGAATGATTTTTACTTCTAGGGGAGAGGGGAGTGTAATGATTATGTTGTCATTTAGTATTATGTCCTTTGGACATGAACTTGTTTTGAATTTCATATTAAAATGGGCCCACCATTCCCACTTTGTGAGGTCATTCAGCACCCTCATTTTGCACCTTGAACATCTCTCTCAGTATCACTTGGAAATGCTTGAAATGGCATGAGCTTGTCCTCACATTACTATCAGCTGTAAATGCGGAGCCCCAACAGGAACCTAACCATTGGGCAGAACACCTCTCCACCACCTGTGTAATACTGGGTAGGCCCCTTAACCTCTTTGTTTTCTTCAGTCCTCAGTTGTGAAAATGTGAGTGGTCTATGAATTTATATTTGGGGCAGAACAAGGTCGAGGAGAGTGTGTCTTTGCTTTTATTCTTCGAAACTGGTATGTCTTCCCTCTCTTCCCCATGGGTCCAAATCTCACTTGTCCTTCAGGCCCACTTCAAGGAGCCTTCTCTGATTCCCCAGGCACACAAATCTCTGCCTCTTAGGGTCAGTGCCATACAACCAAGCTGTCTCTTACGTTAATCTTGCCTCTCAAGCCAATCTCAGAATGTGGGTCTGTTTTGCCCTCCTGGGAACCCTGGGGCTGTGCCAGCCCACCAGAACACCCCGCGTGGAGTGTCTACTAGACTAGGGCATGGGTGGGGAGGCCCGGGTGTGAGGGGCCAGGCAGAGTATTTCTGCCTCCCCCCTGCTCTCCTCCACCAAACTGCCCCTCCTCCTGAAGCCTGCCCCTCAAGTCACAGGTTCCTTATATGACCTCACTGGGTACTGATGACCTCACAGGCCTTCTCACAGTTGCCATGGCAGGGTAACTATGCCAACGTGCTGCCCTCAGAGAAACTTCCCTGACAGTTCTCCACCAGATACCAATCTCTTTGGTTGTCTGAGAGAGAATGTCTGACCAGATCTTCTATATTTACTCTAACGTGTCCTCTGTTCCCTGTGAGGGCAGTGCAGCAGGTACACTGAGATCGGGCATCTGTACAGGAGGCATGGTGTACACACAAACTCCCCTGGCTGCCACAAGTTCCTGTGGGGCTTGCCGACCACTTACACCTGAGCGCATTCCCAGCTGTAAGTAATACCAGTGACCTGGGACACCTTCAGGCGCCCACAGTGCTCACTGCTGAGGACAAGTGAAAGGTCATCCCTGGAAAAGTGTGCAGGATGCTTCTGATCTTTATAAATGTAGCCTTCCCCTTTGGGCTACAGGATGCTTCCATTCAGACCCTTTCCTGATTGGCCTCTTAGCAAAAGACAAGTGCATTCTTGTTGGCAAATGGTAAACGGAGCAGTTGGAGGAAGAGGGCCACTCTTGAACCGCACCTTCAAACCCAGGCTCCCCTGTGCTGTCATGCAGACATCTATATCGTTCCCGTCAGACACATCACATCCTGAGCTGCTGAGTACTATGGGAGAGGGTGGTGCCATATTGATGGGAAGACCGGAAGAACCCAAAGGGGTGTTGAAGTGCTAATGAGACTGGATGGCTGAGGAGATGGTGTCCCAGGAGGCTGGGTTGATGTGAGCCTAGTCTAGGTACGCAGAACGCGGTTCTCGGTCTCCTGATCACTCTGCCTCAGTATTTGGTCTTCTTCTAGTCTAGATAAAAGGATCACAGGGCTAGAGTTCAGAGTGGTCGAAACACGCAGTATAAATGGGGTCCAAGAGGGGTTGACAAGGTGGGCGGGTTCTTAACCAATTTATATTAGATTATTTTTTTCCAAACCTTGAACGGCATTTCCATTAAAGCCTCAGAAGTGACAGACTGCTAGAAATGTTTTCTCTGTTGTGGAAGGCAGAGATGGAGAGGATCATGATTGCAATTACTTTCGGTTTCTCCTGTTTTCCCTGGAAACGGTGAAGAGACTTCCTCATGTGCTGTAGCCGTACGCTCTGGGAATTGCTTGGGCAGCCAGTGTCCCTTCTCTAGGGACTCATAGAGGTGATGGGCCAAGGCTGTGTTTTGGATGTCATGTAGATTAAAGGTCTTCAGCCAGCAATTGGGAGAGACATGAGAGAGGGAAATTCTGGCAGGAGACTGTGTACAGCAGCAGTGACTGACCACTTCTGATTTTCTTTGCAGCAGCAGTGGCTCCCATTTCTCCTCCTACCCTGGTCACTACCATGTCCTCTAGTGAGGGTGTGGAGAAACGCAGTTGGGCTGGCATGGGGAGACATACTGCCTGGTTGGGGGCTACCGGGCCTACGGGCAGGTTCCTTTGGCCACGCCAGCGAAAGTGGAAGCAGAGAAGCCAGTCCCCAGACGTGCTCCCAAGAGGAAGCACTCTCCAGAAAAGTCGGATGAAGACCTGGGTTGCCCCAATCCCCAAATCCGGCGATTGCAGCATTCAAGCATTTTAGGACTAGAAGGTGCTTGGATTCTCCAGCAGTGTGGCCCATCCTCTGGGCGCATCCCCTCTGCACCAGCCCCAGTATACGAATGTCCCATCTTTGCTTTTTCAAGGTCGGCAACAAGGAGTCCCCTCCAAAATAAGGTCCCCTCTCATTGCCACCCTCTCAAAGGCTTCCCCCAATGTGGTTCCTTCCTGTGGGCCAGATCAGGCGAAGGGCAGAGTTGTCTCTTTCCTTCTCTGACTCGGGCAAAATCGTCTTAGTAACACCTCTTCACAGTGTTGACCATGTGTTTTACCGGGGCTGCTGCTGAGCCTTTATCTCATCCTTTCATGGTGGAGAGAGAGAGGATTAGAATGATTTTTACTTCTAGGGGAGAGGGGAGTGTAATGATTATGTTGTCATTTAGTATTATGTCCTTTGGACATGAACTTGTTTTGAATTTCATATTAAAATGGGCCCACCATTCCCACTTTGTGAGGTCATTGAGCACCCTCATTTTGCACCTTGAACATCTCTCTCAGTATCACTTGGAAATGCTTGAAATGGCATGAGCTTGTCCTCACATTACTATCAGCTGTAAATGCGGAGCCCCAACAGGAACCTAACCATTGAGCAGAACACCTCTCCACCACCTGTGTAACACTGGGTAGGCCCCTTAACCTCTTTGTTTTCTTCAGTCCTCAGTTGTGAAAATGTGAGTGGTCTATGAATTTATATTTGGGGCAGAACAAGGTCGAGGAGAGTGTGTCTTTGCTTTTATTCTTCGAAACTGGTATGTCTTCCCTCTCTTCCCCATGGGTCCAAATCTCACTTGTCCTTCAGGCCCACTTCAAGTAGCCTTCTCTGATTCCCCAGGCACACAAATCTCTGCCTCTTAGGGTCAGTGCCATACAACCAAGCTGTCTCTTACGTTAATCTTGCCTCTCAAGCCAATCTCAGAATGTGGGTCTGTCTTGCCCTCCTGGGAACCCTGGGGCTGTGCCAGCCCACCAGAACACCCCGCGTGGAGTGTCTACTAGACTAGGGCATGGGTGGGGAGGCCCGGGTGTGAGGGGCCAGGCAGAGTATTTCTGCCTCCCCCCTGCTCTCCTCCACCAAACTGCCCCTCCTCCTGAAGCCTGCCCCTCAAGTCACAGGTTCCTTATATGACCTCACTGGGTACTGATGACCTCACAGGCCTTCTCACAGTTGCCATGGCAGGGTAACTATGCCAACGTGCTGCCCTCAGAGAAACTTCCCTGACAGTTCTCCACCAGATACCAATCTCTTTGGTTGTCTGAGAGAGAATGTCTGACCAGATCTTCTATATTTACTCTAACGTGTCCTCTGTTCCCTGTGAGGGCAGTGCAGCAGGTACACTGAGATCGGGCATCTGTACAGGAGGCATGGTGTACACACAACCTCCCCTGGCTGCCACAAGTTCCTGTGGGGCTTGCCGACCACTTACACCTGAGCGCATTCCCAGCTGTAAGTAATACCAGTGACCAGGGACATCTTCAGGCGCCCACAGTGCTCACTGCTGAGGACAAGTGAAAGGTCATCCCTGGAAAAGTGTGCAGGATGCTTCTGATCTTTATAAATGTAGCCTTCCCCTTTGGGCTACAGGATGCTTCCATTCAGACCCTTTCCTGATTGGCCTCTTAGCAAAAGACAAGTGCATTCTTGTTGGCAAATGGTAAACGGAGCAGTTGGAGGAAGAGGGCCACTCTTGAACCGCACCTTCAAACCCAGGCTCCCCTGTGCTGTCATGCAGACATCTATATCGTTCCCGTCAGACACATCACATCCTGAGCTGCTGAGTACTAGGGGAGAGGGTGCTGCCATATTGATGGGAAGACCGGAAGAACCCAAAGGGGTGTTGAAGTGCTAATGAGACTGGATGGCTGAGGAGATGTTGTCCCAGGAGGCTGGGTTGATGTGAGCCTAGTCTAGGTACGCAGAACGCGGTTCTCGGTCTCCTGATCACTCTGCCTCAGTATTTGGCCTTCTTCTAGTCTAGATAAAAGTATCACAGGGCTAGAGTTCAGAGTGGTCGAAACACGCAGTATAAATGGGGTCCAAGAGGGGTTGACAAGGTGGGCGGGTTTTTAACCAATTTATATTAGATTATTTTTTTCCAAACCTTGAACGGCATTTCCATTAAAGCCTCAGAAGTGACAGACTGCAAGAAATGTTTTCTCTGTTGTGGAAGGCAGAGATGGAGAGGATCATGATTGCAATTACTTTCGGGTTCTCCTGTTTTCCCTGGAAACGGTGAAGAGACTTCCTCATGTGCTGTAGCCGTACGCTCTAGGAATTGCTTGGGCAGCCAGTGTCCCTTCTCTAGGGACTCATAGAGGTGATGGGCCAAGGCTGTGTTTTGGAAGTCAAGTAGATTAAAGGTCTTCAGCCAGCAATTGGGAGAGACATGAGAGAGGGAAATTCTGGCAGGAGACTGTGTACAGCAGCAGTGACTGACCACTTCTGATTTTCTTTGCAGCAGCAGTGGCTCCCATTTCTCCTCCTACCCCTGGTCACTACCATGTCCTCTAGTGAGGGTGTGGAGAAACGCAGTTGGGCTGGCATGGGGAGACATACTGCCTGGTTGGTGGCTACCGGGCCTACGGGCAGGTTCCTTTGGCCACGCCAGCGAAAGTGGAAGCAGAGAAGCCAGTCCCCAGTCATGCTCCCAAGAGGAAGCGCTCTCCAGAAAAGTCGGATGAAGACCTGGGTTGCCCCAATCCCCAAATCCGGCGATTGCAGCATTCAAGCAGTTTAGGACTAGAAGGTGCTTGGATTCTCCAGCAGGGTGGCCCAACCTCTGGGCGCATCCCCTCTGCACCAGCCCCAGTATACGAATGTCCCATCTTTGCTTTTTCAAGGTCGGCAACAAGGAGTCCCCTCCAAAATAAGGTCCCCTCTCATTGCCACCCTCTCAAAGGCTTCCCCCAATGTGGTTCCTTCCTGTGGGCCAGATCAGGCGAAGGGCAGAATTGTCTCTTTCCTTCTCTGACTCGGGCAAAATCGTCTTAGTAAGACCTCTTCACAGTGTTGACCATGTGTTTTACGGGGGCTGCTGCTGAGCCTTTATCTCATCCTTTCATGGTGGAGAGAGAGAGGATTAGAATGATTTTTACTTCTAGGGGAGAGGGGAGTGTAATGATTATGTTGTCATTTAGTATTATGTCCTTTGGACATGAACTTGTTTTGAATTTCATATTAAAATGGGCCCACCATTCCCACTTTGTGAGGTCATTCAGCACGCTCATTTTGCACCTTGAACATCTCTCTCAGTATCACTTGGAAATGCTTGAAATGGCATGAGCTTGTCCTCACATTACTATCAGCTGTAAATGCGGAGCCCCAACAGGAACCTAACCATTGGGCAGAACACCTCTCCACCACCTGTGTAATACTGGGTAGGCCCCTTAACCTCTTTGTTTTCTTCAGTCCTCAGTTGTGAAAATGTGAGTGGTCTATGAATTTATATTTGGGGCAGAACAAGGTCGAGGAGAGTGTGTCTTTGCTTTTATTCTTCGAAACTGGTATGTCTTCCCTCTCTTCCCCATGGGTCCAAATCTCACTTGTCCTTCAGGCCCACTTCAAGGAGCCTTCTCTGATTCCCCAGGCACACAAATCTCTGCCTCTTAGGGTCAGTGCCATACAACCAAGCTGTCTCTTACGTTAATCTTGCCTCTCAAGCCAATCTCAGAATGTGGGTCTGTCTTGCCCTCCTGGGAACCCTGGGGCTGTGCCAGCCCACCAGAACACCCCGCGTGGAGTGTCTACTAGACTAGGGCATGGGTGGGGAGGCCCGGGTGTGAGGGGCCAGGCAGAGTATTTCTGCCTCCCCCCTGCTCTCCTCCACCAAACTGCCCCTCCTCCTGAAGCCTGCCCCTCAAGTCACAGGTTCCTTATATGACCTCACTGGGTACTGATGACCTCACAGGCCTTCTCACAGTTGCCATGGCAGGGTAACTATGCCAACGTGCTGCCCTCAGAGAAACTTCCCTGACAGTTCTCCACCAGATACCAATCTCTTTGGTTGTCTGAGAGAGAATGTCTGACCAGATCTTCTATATTTACTCTAACGTGTCCTCTGTTCCCTGTGAGGGCAGTGCAGCAGGTACACTGAGATCGGGCATCTGTACAGGAGGCATGGTGTACACACAAACTTCCCTGGCTGCCACAAGTTCCTGTGGGGCTTGCCGACCACTTACACCTGAGCGCATTCCCAGCTGTAAGTAATACCAGTGACCTGGGACACCTTCAGGCGCCCACAGTGCTCACTGCTGAGGACAAGTGAAAGGTCATCCCTGGAAAAGTGTGCAGGATGCTTCTGATCTTTATAAATGTAGCCTTCCCCTTTGGGCTACAGGATGCTTCCATTCAGACCCTTTCCTGATTGGCCTCTTAGCAAAAGACAAGTGCATTCTTGTTGGCAAATGGTAAACGGAGCAGTTGGAGGAAGAGGGCCACTCTTGAACCGCACCTTCAAACCCAGGCTCCCCTGTGCTGTCATGCAGACATCTATATCGTTCCCGTCAGACACATCACATCCTGAGCTGCTGAGTACTATGGGAGAGGGTGGTGCCATATTGATGGGAAGACCGGAAGAACCCAAAGGGGTGTTGAAGTGCTAATGAGACTGGATGGCTGAGGAGATGGTGTCCCAGGAGGCTGGGTTGATGTGAGCCTAGTCTAGGTACGCAGAACGCGGTTCTCGGTCTCCTGATCACTCTGCCTCAGTATTTGGTCTTCTTCTAGTCTAGATAAAAGGATCACAGGGCTAGAGTTCAGAGTGGTCGAAACACGCAGTATAAATGGGGTCCAAGAGGGGTTGACAAGGTGGGCGGGTTCTTAACCAATTTATATTAGATTATTTTTTTCCAAACCTTGAACGGCATTTCCATTAAAGCCTCAGAAGTGACAGACTGCTAGAAATGTTTTCTCTGTTGTGGAAGGCAGAGATGGAGAGGATCATGATTGCAATTACTTTCGGTTTCTCCTGTTTTCCCTGGAAACGGTGAAGAGACTTCCTCATGTGCTGTAGCCGTACGCTCTGGGAATTGCTTGGGCAGCCAGTGTCCCTTCTCTAGGGACTCATAGAGGTGATGGGCCAAGGCTGTGTTTTGGATGTCATGTAGATTAAAGGTCTTCAGCCAGCAATTGGGAGAGACATGAGAGAGGGAAATTCTGGCAGGAGACTGTGTACAGCAGCAGTGACTGACCACTTCTGATTTTCTTTGCAGCAGCAGTGGCTCCCATTTCTCCTCCTACCCTGGTCACTACCATGTCCTCTAGTGAGGGTGTGGAGAAACGCAGTTGGGCTGGCATGGGGAGACATACTGCCTGGTTGGTGGCTACCGGGCCTACGGGCAGGTTCCTTTGGCCACGCCAGCGAAAGTGGAAGCAGAGAAGCCAGTCCCCAGACGTGCTCCCAAGAGGAAGCACTCTCCAGAAAAGTCGGATGAAGACCTGGGTTGCCCCAATCCCCAAATCCGGCGATTGCAGCATTCAAGCATTTTAGGACTAGAAGGTGCTTGGATTCTCCAGCAGTGTGGCCCATCCTCTGGGCGCATCCCCTCTGCACCAGCCCCAGTATACGAATGTCCCATCTTTGCTTTTTCAAGGTCGGCAACAAGGAGTCCCCTCCAAAATAAGGTCCCCTCTCATTGCCACCCTCTCAAAGGCTTCCCCCAATGTGGTTCCTTCCTGTGGGCCAGATCAGGCGAAGGGCAGAGTTGTCTCTTTCCTTCTCTGACTCGGGCAAAATCGTCTTAGTAACACCTCTTCACAGTGTTGACCATGTGTTTTACCGGGGCTGCTGCTGAGCCTTTATCTCATCCTTTCATGGTGGAGAGAGAGAGGATTAGAATGATTTTTACTTCTAGGGGAGAGGGGAGTGTAATGATTATGTTGTCATTTAGTATTATGTCCTTTGGACATGAACTTGTTTTGAATTTCATATTAAAATGGGCCCACCATTCCCACTTTGTGAGGTCATTGAGCACCCTCATTTTGCACCTTGAACATCTCTCTCAGTATCACTTGGAAATGCTTGAAATGGCATGAGCTTGTCCTCACATTACTATCAGCTGTAAATGCGGAGCCCCAACAGGAACCTAACCATTGAGCAGAACACCTCTCCACCACCTGTGTAACACTGGGTAGGCCCCTTAACCTCTTTGTTTTCTTCAGTCCTCAGTTGTGAAAATGTGAGTGGTCTATGAATTTATATTTGGGGCAGAACAAGGTCGAGGAGAGTGTGTCTTTGCTTTTATTCTTCGAAACTGGTATGTCTTCCCTCTCTTCCCCATGGGTCCAAATCTCACTTGTCCTTCAGGCCCACTTCAAGTAGCCTTCTCTGATTCCCCAGGCACACAAATCTCTGCCTCTTAGGGTCAGTGCCATACAACCAAGCTGTCTCTTACGTTAATCTTGCCTCTCAAGCCAATCTCAGAATGTGGGTCTGTCTTGCCCTCCTGGGAACCCTGGGGCTGTGCCAGCCCACCAGAACACCCCGCGTGGAGTGTCTACTAGACTAGGGCATGGGTGGGGAGGCCCGGGTGTGAGGGGCCAGGCAGAGTATTTCTGCCTCCCCCCTGCTCTCCTCCACCAAACTGCCCCTCCTCCTGAAGCCTGCCCCTCAAGTCACAGGTTCCTTATATGACCTCACTGGGTACTGATGACCTCACAGGCCTTCTCACAGTTGCCATGGCAGGGTAACTATGCCAACGTGCTGCCCTCAGAGAAACTTCCCTGACAGTTCTCCACCAGATACCAATCTCTTTGGTTGTCTGAGAGAGAATGTCTGACCAGATCTTCTATATTTACTCTAACGTGTCCTCTGTTCCCTGTGAGGGCAGTGCAGCAGGTACACTGAGATCGGGCATCTGTACAGGAGGCATGGTGTACACACAACCTCCCCTGGCTGCCACAAGTTCCTGTGGGGCTTGCCGACCACTTACACCTGAGCGCATTCCCAGCTGTAAGTAATACCAGTGACCAGGGACATCTTCAGGCGCCCACAGTGCTCACTGCTGAGGACAAGTGAAAGGTCATCCCTGGAAAAGTGTGCAGGATGCTTCTGATCTTTATAAATGTAGCCTTCCCCTTTGGGCTACAGGATGCTTCCATTCAGACCCTTTCCTGATTGGCCTCTTAGCAAAAGACAAGTGCATTCTTGTTGGCAAATGGTAAACGGAGCAGTTGGAGGAAGAGGGCCACTCTTGAACCGCACCTTCAAACCCAGGCTCCCCTGTGCTGTCATGCAGACATCTATATCGTTCCCGTCAGACACATCACATCCTGAGCTGCTGAGTACTAGGGGAGAGGGTGCTGCCATATTGATGGGAAGACCGGAAGAACCCAAAGGGGTGTTGAAGTGCTAATGAGACTGGATGGCTGAGGAGATGTTGTCCCAGGAGGCTGGGTTGATGTGAGCCTAGTCTAGGTACGCAGAACGCGGTTCTCGGTCTCCTGATCACTCTGCCTCAGTATTTGGCCTTCTTCTAGTCTAGATAAAAGTATCACAGGGCTAGAGTTCAGAGTGGTCGAAACACGCAGTATAAATGGGGTCCAAGAGGGGTTGACAAGGTGGGCGGGTTTTTAACCAATTTATATTAGATTATTTTTTTCCAAACCTTGAACGGCATTTCCATTAAAGCCTCAGAAGTGACAGACTGCAAGAAATGTTTTCTCTGTTGTGGAAGGCAGAGATGGAGAGGATCATGATTGCAATTACTTTCGGGTTCTCCTGTTTTCCCTGGAAACGGTGAAGAGACTTCCTCATGTGCTGTAGCCGTACGCTCTAGGAATTGCTTGGGCAGCCAGTGTCCCTTCTCTAGGGACTCATAGAGGTGATGGGCCAAGGCTGTGTTTTGGAAGTCAAGTAGATTAAAGGTCTTCAGCCAGCAATTGGGAGAGACATGAGAGAGGGAAATTCTGGCAGGAGACTGTGTACAGCAGCAGTGACTGACCACTTCTGATTTTCTTTGCAGCAGCAGTGGCTCCCATTTCTCCTCCTACCCCTGGTCACTACCATGTCCTCTAGTGAGGGTGTGGAGAAACGCAGTTGGGCTGGCATGGGGAGACATACTGCCTGGTTGGTGGCTACCGGGCCTACGGGCAGGTTCCTTTGGCCACGCCAGCGAAAGTGGAAGCAGAGAAGCCAGTCCCCAGTCATGCTCCCAAGAGGAAGCGCTCTCCAGAAAAGTCGGATGAAGACCTGGGTTGCCCCAATCCCCAAATCCGGCGATTGCAGCATTCAAGCAGTTTAGGACTAGAAGGTGCTTGGATTCTCCAGCAGGGTGGCCCAACCTCTGGGCGCATCCCCTCTGCACCAGCCCCAGTATACGAATGTCCCATCTTTGCTTTTTCAAGGTCGGCAACAAGGAGTCCCCTCCAAAATAAGGTCCCCTCTCATTGCCACCCTCTCAAAGGCTTCCCCCAATGTGGTTCCTTCCTGTGGGCCAGATCAGGCGAAGGGCAGAATTGTCTCTTTCCTTCTCTGACTCGGGCAAAATCGTCTTAGTAAGACCTCTTCACAGTGTTGACCATGTGTTTTACGGGGGCTGCTGCTGAGCCTTTATCTCATCCTTTCATGGTGGAGAGAGAGAGGATTAGAATGATTTTTACTTCTAGGGGAGAGGGGAGTGTAATGATTATGTTGTCATTTAGTATTATGTCCTTTGGACATGAACTTGTTTTGAATTTCATATTAAAATGGGCCCACCATTCCCACTTTGTGAGGTCATTGAGCACCCTCATTTTGCACCTTGAACATCTCTCTCAGTATCACTTGGAAATGCTTGAAATGGCATGAGCTTGTCCTCACATTACTATCAGCTGTAAATGCGGAGCCCCAACAGGAACCTAACCATTGAGCAGAACACCTCTCCACCACCTGTGTAACACTGGGTAGGCCCCTTAACCTCTTTGTTTTCTTCAGTCCTCAGTTGTGAAAATGTGAGTGGTCTATGAATTTATATTTGGGGCAGAACAAGGTCGAGGAGAGTGTGTCTTTGCTTTTATTCTTCGAAACTGGTATGTCTTCCCTCTCTTCCCCATGGGTCCAAATCTCACTTGTCCTTCAGGCCCACTTCAAGTAGCCTTCTCTGATTCCCCAGGCACACAAATCTCTGCCTCTTAGGGTCAGTGCCATACAACCAAGCTGTCTCTTACGTTAATCTTGCCTCTCAAGCCAATCTCAGAATGTGGGTCTGTCTTGCCCTCCTGGGAACCCTGGGGCTGTGCCAGCCCACCAGAACACCCCGCGTGGAGTGTCTACTAGACTAGGGCATGGGTGGGGAGGCCCGGGTGTGAGGGGCCAGGCAGAGTATTTCTGCCTCCCCCCTGCTCTCCTCCACCAAACTGCCCCTCCTCCTGAAGCCTGCCCCTCAAGTCACAGGTTCCTTATATGACCTCACTGGGTACTGATGACCTCACAGGCCTTCTCACAGTTGCCATGGCAGGGTAACTATGCCAACGTGCTGCCCTCAGAGAAACTTCCCTGACAGTTCTCCACCAGATACCAATCTCTTTGGTTGTCTGAGAGAGAATGTCTGACCAGATCTTCTATATTTACTCTAACGTGTCCTCTGTTCCCTGTGAGGGCAGTGCAGCAGGTACACTGAGATCGGGCATCTGTACAGGAGGCATGGTGTACACACAACCTCCCCTGGCTGCCACAAGTTCCTGTGGGGCTTGCCGACCACTTACACCTGAGCGCATTCCCAGCTGTAAGTAATACCAGTGACCAGGGACATCTTCAGGCGCCCACAGTGCTCACTGCTGAGGACAAGTGAAAGGTCATCCCTGGAAAAGTGTGCAGGATGCTTCTGATCTTTATAAATGTAGCCTTCCCCTTTGGGCTACAGGATGCTTCCATTCAGACCCTTTCCTGATTGGCCTCTTAGCAAAAGACAAGTGCATTCTTGTTGGCAAATGGTAAACGGAGCAGTTGGAGGAAGAGGGCCACTCTTGAACCGCACCTTCAAACCCAGGCTCCCCTGTGCTGTCATGCAGACATCTATATCGTTCCCGTCAGACACATCACATCCTGAGCTGCTGAGTACTAGGGGAGAGGGTGCTGCCATATTGATGGGAAGACCGGAAGAACCCAAAGGGGTGTTGAAGTGCTAATGAGACTGGATGGCTGAGGAGATGTTGTCCCAGGAGGCTGGGTTGATGTGAGCCTAGTCTAGGTACGCAGAACGCGGTTCTCGGTCTCCTGATCACTCTGCCTCAGTATTTGGCCTTCTTCTAGTCTAGATAAAAGTATCACAGGGCTAGAGTTCAGAGTGGTCGAAACACGCAGTATAAATGGGGTCCAAGAGGGGTTGACAAGGTGGGCGGGTTTTTAACCAATTTATATTAGATTATTTTTTTCCAAACCTTGAACGGCATTTCCATTAAAGCCTCAGAAGTGACAGACTGCAAGAAATGTTTTCTCTGTTGTGGAAGGCAGAGATGGAGAGGATCATGATTGCAATTACTTTCGGGTTCTCCTGTTTTCCCTGGAAACGGTGAAGAGACTTCCTCATGTGCTGTAGCCGTACGCTCTAGGAATTGCTTGGGCAGCCAGTGTCCCTTCTCTAGGGACTCATAGAGGTGATGGGCCAAGGCTGTGTTTTGGAAGTCAAGTAGATTAAAGGTCTTCAGCCAGCAATTGGGAGAGACATGAGAGAGGGAAATTCTGGCAGGAGACTGTGTACAGCAGCAGTGACTGACCACTTCTGATTTTCTTTGCAGCAGCAGTGGCTCCCATTTCTCCTCCTACCCCTGGTCACTACCATGTCCTCTAGTGAGGGTGTGGAGAAACGCAGTTGGGCTGGCATGGGGAGACATACTGCCTGGTTGGTGGCTACCGGGCCTACGGGCAGGTTCCTTTGGCCACGCCAGCGAAAGTGGAAGCAGAGAAGCCAGTCCCCAGTCATGCTCCCAAGAGGAAGCGCTCTCCAGAAAAGTCGGATGAAGACCTGGGTTGCCCCAATCCCCAAATCCGGCGATTGCAGCATTCAAGCAGTTTAGGACTAGAAGGTGCTTGGATTCTCCAGCAGGGTGGCCCAACCTCTGGGCGCATCCCCTCTGCACCAGCCCCAGTATACGAATGTCCCATCTTTGCTTTTTCAAGGTCGGCAACAAGGAGTCCCCTCCAAAATAAGGTCCCCTCTCATTGCCACCCTCTCAAAGGCTTCCCCCAATGTGGTTCCTTCCTGTGGGCCAGATCAGGCGAAGGGCAGAATTGTCTCTTTCCTTCTCTGACTCGGGCAAAATCGTCTTAGTAAGACCTCTTCACAGTGTTGACCATGTGTTTTACGGGGGCTGCTGCTGAGCCTTTATCTCATCCTTTCATGGTGGAGAGAGAGAGGATTAGAATGATTTTTACTTCTAGGGGAGAGGGGAGTGTAATGATTATGTTGTCATTTAGTATTATGTCCTTTGGACATGAACTTGTTTTGAATTTCATATTAAAATGGGCCCACCATTCCCACTTTGTGAGGTCATTCAGCACGCTCATTTTGCACCTTGAACATCTCTCTCAGTATCACTTGGAAATGCTTGAAATGGCATGAGCTTGTCCTCACCTTCCTATCAGCTGTAAATGCGGAGCCCCAACATGAACCTAACCATTGAGCGGAACACCTCTCCACCACCTGTGTAACACTGGGTAGGCCCCTTAACCTCGTGGTTTTCTTCAGTCCTCAGTTGTGAAAATGTGAGTGGTCTATGAATTTATATTTGGGGCAGGACAAGGTCGAGGAGAGTGTGTCTTTGCTTTTATTCTTCGAAACTGGTATGTCTTCCCTCTCTTCCCCATGGGTCCAAATCTCACTTGTCCTTCAGGCCCACTTCAAGGAGCCTTCTCTGATTCCCCAGGCACACAAATCTCTGCCTCTTAGGGTCAGTGCCATACAACCAAGCTGTCTCTTACGTTAATCTTGCCTCTCAAGCCAATCTCAGAATGTGGGTCTGTCTTGCCCTCCTGGGAACCCTGGGGCTGTGCCAGCCCACCAGAACACCCCGCGTGGAGTGTCTACTAGACTAGGGCATGGGTGGGGAGGCCCGGGTGTGAGGGGCCAGGCAGAGTATTTCTGCCTCCCCCCTGCTCTCCTCCACCAAACTGCCCCTCCTCCTGAAGCCTGCCCCTCAAGTCACAGGTTCCTTATATGACCTCACTGGGTACTGATGACCTCACAGGCCTTCTCACAGTTGCCATGGCAGGGTAACTATGCCAACGTGCTGCCCTCAGAGAAACTTCCCTGACAGTTCTCCACCAGATACCAATCTCTTTGGTTGTCTGAGAGAGAATGTCTGACCAGATCTTCTATATTTACTCTAACGTGTCCTCTGTTCCCTGTGAGGGCAGTGCAGCAGGTACACTGAGATCGGGCATCTGTACAGGAGGCATGGTGTACACACAAACTCCCCTGGCTGCCACAAGTTCCTGTGGGGCTTGCCGACCACTTACACCTGAGCGCATTCCCAGCTGTAAGTAATACCAGTGACCTGGGACACCTTCAGGCGCCCACAGTGCTCACTGCTGAGGACAAGTGAAAGGTCATCCCTGGAAAAGTGTGCAGGATGCTTCTGATCTTTATAAATGTAGCCTTCCCCTTTGGGCTACAGGATGCTTCCATTCAGACCCTTTCCTGATTGGCCTCTTAGCAAAAGACAAGTGCATTCTTGTTGGCAAATGGTAAACGGAGCAGTTGGAGGAAGAGGGCCACTCTTGAACCGCACCTTCAAACCCAGGCTCCCCTGTGCTGTCATGCAGACATCTATATCGTTCCCGTCAGACACATCACATCCTGAGCTGCTGAGTACTATGGGAGAGGGTGGTGCCATATTGATGGGAAGACCGGAAGAACCCAAAGGGGTGTTGAAGTGCTAATGAGACTGGATGGCTGAGGAGATGGTGTCCCAGGAGGCTGGGTTGATGTGAGCCTAGTCTAGGTACGCAGAACGCGGTTCTCGGTCTCCTGATCACTCTGCCTCAGTATTTGGTCTTCTTCTAGTCTAGATAAAAGGATCACAGGGCTAGAGTTCAGAGTGGTCGAAACACGCAGTATAAATGGGGTCCAAGAGGGGTTGACAAGGTGGGCGGGTTCTTAACCAATTTATATTAGATTATTTTTTTCCAAACCTTGAACGGCATTTCCATTAAAGCCTCAGAAGTGACAGACTGCTAGAAATGTTTTCTCTGTTGTGGAAGGCAGAGATGGAGAGGATCATGATTACAATTACTTTCGGTTTCTCCTGTTTTCCCTGGAAACGGTGAAGAGACTTCCTCATGTGCTGTAGCCGTACGCTCTGGGAATTGCTTGGGCAGCCAGTGTCCCTTCTCTAGGGACTCATAGAGGTGATGGGCCAAGGCTGTGTTTTGGATGTCATGTAGATTAAAGGTCTTCAGCCAGCAATTGGGAGAGACATGAGAGAGGGAAATTCTGGCAGGAGACTGTGTACAGCAGCAGTGACTGACCACTTCTGATTTTCTTTGCAGCAGCAGTGGCTCCCATTTCTCCTCCTACCCTGGTCACTACCATGTCCTCTAGTGAGGGTGTGGAGAAACGCAGTTGGGCTGGCATGGGGAGACATACTGCCTGGTTGGGGGCTACCGGGCCTACGGGCAGGTTCCTTTGGCCACGCCAGCGAAAGTGGAAGCAGAGAAGCCAGTCCCCAGTCGTGCTCCCAAGAGGAAGCACTCTCCAGAAAAGTCGGATGAAGACCTGGGTTGCCCCAATCCCCAAATCCGGCGATTGCAGCATTCAAGCATTTTAGGACTAGAAGGTGCTTGGATTCCCCAGCAGTGTGGCCCAACCTCTGGGCGCATCCCCTCTGCACCAGCCCCAGTATACGAATGTCCCATCTTTGCTTTTTCAAGGTCGGCAACAAGGAGTCCCCTCCAAAATAAGGTCCCCTCTCATTGCCACCCTCTCAAAGGCTTCCCCCAATGTGGTTCCTTCCTGTGGGCCAGATCAGGCGAAGGGCAGAGTTGTCTCTTTCCTTCTCTGACTCGGGCAAAATCGTCTTAGTAACACCTCTTCACAGTGTTGACCATGTGTTTTACCGGGGCTGCTGCTGAGCCTTTATCTCATCCTTTCATGGTGGAGAGAGAGAGGATTAGAATGATTTTTACTTCTAGGGGAGAGGGGAGTGTAATGATTATGTTGTCATTTAGTATTATGTCCTTTGGACATGAACTTGTTTTGAATTTCATATTAAAATGGGCCCACCATTCCCACTTTGTGAGGTCATTGAGCACCCTCATTTTGCACCTTGAACATCTCTCTCAGTATCACTTGGAAATGCTTGAAATGGCATGAGCTTGTCCTCACATTACTATCAGCTGTAAATGCGGAGCCCCAACAGGAACCTAACCATTGAGCAGAACACCTCTCCACCACCTGTGTAACACTGGGTAGGCCCCTTAACCTCTTTGTTTTCTTCAGTCCTCAGTTGTGAAAATGTGAGTGGTCTATGAATTTATATTTGGGGCAGAACAAGGTCGAGGAGAGTGTGTCTTTGCTTTTATTCTTCGAAACTGGTATGTCTTCCCTCTCTTCCCCATGGGTCCAAATCTCACTTGTCCTTCAGGCCCACTTCAAGTAGCCTTCTCTGATTCCCCAGGCACACAAATCTCTGCCTCTTAGGGTCAGTGCCATACAACCAAGCTGTCTCTTACGTTAATCTTGCCTCTCAAGCCAATCTCAGAATGTGGGTCTGTCTTGCCCTCCTGGGAACCCTGGGGCTGTGCCAGCCCACCAGAACACCCCGCGTGGAGTGTCTACTAGACTAGGGCATGGGTGGGGAGGCCCGGGTGTGAGGGGCCAGGCAGAGTATTTCTGCCTCCCCCCTGCTCTCCTCCACCAAACTGCCCCTCCTCCTGAAGCCTGCCCCTCAAGTCACAGGTTCCTTATATGACCTCACTGGGTACTGATGACCTCACAGGCCTTCTCACAGTTGCCATGGCAGGGTAACTATGCCAACGTGCTGCCCTCAGAGAAACTTCCCTGACAGTTCTCCACCAGATACCAATCTCTTTGGTTGTCTGAGAGAGAATGTCTGACCAGATCTTCTATATTTACTCTAACGTGTCCTCTGTTCCCTGTGAGGGCAGTGCAGCAGGTACACTGAGATCGGGCATCTGTACAGGAGGCATGGTGTACACACAACCTCCCCTGGCTGCCACAAGTTCCTGTGGGGCTTGCCGACCACTTACACCTGAGCGCATTCCCAGCTGTAAGTAATACCAGTGACCAGGGACATCTTCAGGCGCCCACAGTGCTCACTGCTGAGGACAAGTGAAAGGTCATCCCTGGAAAAGTGTGCAGGATGCTTCTGATCTTTATAAATGTAGCCTTCCCCTTTGGGCTACAGGATGCTTCCATTCAGACCCTTTCCTGATTGGCCTCTTAGCAAAAGACAAGTGCATTCTTGTTGGCAAATGGTAAACGGAGCAGTTGGAGGAAGAGGGCCACTCTTGAACCGCACCTTCAAACCCAGGCTCCCCTGTGCTGTCATGCAGACATCTATATCGTTCCCGTCAGACACATCACATCCTGAGCTGCTGAGTACTAGGGGAGAGGGTGCTGCCATATTGATGGGAAGACCGGAAGAACCCAAAGGGGTGTTGAAGTGCTAATGAGACTGGATGGCTGAGGAGATGTTGTCCCAGGAGGCTGGGTTGATGTGAGCCTAGTCTAGGTACGCAGAACGCGGTTCTCGGTCTCCTGATCACTCTGCCTCAGTATTTGGCCTTCTTCTAGTCTAGATAAAAGTATCACAGGGCTAGAGTTCAGAGTGGTCGAAACACGCAGTATAAATGGGGTCCAAGAGGGGTTGACAAGGTGGGCGGGTTTTTAACCAATTTATATTAGATTATTTTTTTCCAAACCTTGAACGGCATTTCCATTAAAGCCTCAGAAGTGACAGACTGCAAGAAATGTTTTCTCTGTTGTGGAAGGCAGAGATGGAGAGGATCATGATTGCAATTACATTCGGGTTCTCCTGTTTTCCCTGGAAACGGTGAAGAGACTTCCTCATGTGCTGTAGCCGTACGCTCTAGGAATTGCTTGGGCAGCCAGTGTCCCTTCTCTAGGGACTCATAGAGGTGATGGGCCAAGGCTGTGTTTTGGAAGTCAAGTAGATTAAAGGTCTTCAGCCAGCAATTGGGAGAGACATGAGAGAGGGAAATTCTGGCAGGAGACTGTGTACAGCAGCAGTGACTGACCACTTCTGATTTTCTTTGCAGCAGCAGTGGCTCCCATTTCTCCTCCTACCCCTGGTCACTACCATGTCCTCTAGTGAGGGTGTGGAGAAACGCAGTTGGGCTGGCATGGGGAGACATACTGCCTGGTTGGTGGCTACCGGGCCTACGGGCAGGTTCCTTTGGCCACGCCAGCGAAAGTGGAAGCAGAGAAGCCAGTCCCCAGTCATGCTCCCAAGAGGAAGCGCTCTCCAGAAAAGTCGGATGAAGACCTGGGTTGCCCCAATCCCCAAATCCGGCGATTGCAGCATTCAAGCAGTTTAGGACTAGAAGGTGCTTGGATTCTCCAGCAGGGTGGCCCAACCTCTGGGCGCATCCCCTCTGCACCAGCCCCAGTATACGAATGTCCCATCTTTGCTTTTTCAAGGTCGGCAACAAGGAGTCCCCTCCAAAATAAGGTCCCCTCTCATTGCCACCCTCTCAAAGGCTTCCCCCAATGTGGTTCCTTCCTGTGGGCCAGATCAGGCGAAGGGCAGAATTGTCTCTTTCCTTCTCTGACTCGGGCAAAATCGTCTTAGTAAGACCTCTTCACAGTGTTGACCATGTGTTTTACGGGGGCTGCTGCTGAGCCTTTATCTCATCCTTTCATGGTGGAGAGAGAGAGGATTAGAATGATTTTTACTTCTAGGGGAGAGGGGAGTGTAATGATTATGTTGTCATTTAGTATTATGTCCTTTGGACATGAACTTGTTTTGAATTTCATATTAAAATGGGCCCACCATTCCCACTTTGTGAGGTCATTCAGCACGCTCATTTTGCACCTTGAACATCTCTCTCAGTATCACTTGGAAATGCTTGAAATGGCATGAGCTTGTCCTCACCTTCGTATCAGCTGTAAATGCGGAGCCCCAACATGAACCTAACCATTGAGCGGAACACCTCTCCACCACCTGTGTAACACTGGGTAGGCCCCTTAACCTCGTGGTTTTCTTCAGTCCTCAGTTGTGAAAATGTGAGTGGTCTATGAATTTATATTTGGGGCAGGACAAGGTCGAGGAGAGTGTGTCTTTGCTTTTATTCTTCGAAACTGGTATGTCTTCCCTCTCTTCCCCATGGGTCCAAATCTCACTTGTCCTTCAGGCCCACTTCAAGGAGCCTTCTCTGATTCCCCAGGCACACAAATCTCTGCCTCTTAGGGTCATTGCCATACAACCAAGCTGTCTCTTACGTTAATCTTTTTTTTTTTTTTTTTTTAATATTCTGATCTTATTAGTTTGTTAATCATGAGATTATTATTATTATTTTTTATTTTATTTATTTGTTTTTGGCTGTGTTGGGTCTTTGTTTCTGTGCGAGGGCTTTCTCTAGTTGCGGCGAGCGGGGGCCACTCTTCATCGCGGTGCATGGGCCTCTCACTGTTGCGGCCTCTCTTGTTGCGGAGCACAGGCTCCAGACGCGCAGGCTCAGTAGTTGTGGCACACGGGCTCAGTTGCTCCGCGGCATGTGGGATCTTCCCAGACCAGGGCTCGAACCCGTGTCCCCTGCATTGGCAGGCAGACTCTCAACCACTGCGCCACCAGGGAAGCCCTCGTACGTTAATCTTGCCTCTCAAGCCAATCTCAGAATGTGGGTCTGTCTTGCCCTCCTGGGAACCCTGGGGCTGTGCCAGCCCACCAGAACACCCCGCGTGGAGTGTCTACTAGACTAGGGCATGGGTGGGGAGGCCCGGGTGTGAGGGGCCAGGCAGAGTATTTCTGCCTCCCCCCTGCTCTCCTCCACCAAACTGCCCCTCCTCCTGAAGCCTGCCCCTCAAGTCACAGGTTCCTTATGTGACCTCACTGGGTACTGATGACCTCACAGGCCTTCTCACAGTTGCCATGGCAGGGTAACTATGCCAACGTGCTGCCCTCAGAGAAACTTCCCTGACAGTTCTCCACCAGATACCAATCTCTTTGGTTGTCTGAGAGAGAATGTCTGACCAGATCTTCTATATTTACTCTAACGTGTCCTCTGTTCCCTGTGAGGGCAGTGCAGCAGATACACTGAGATCGGGCATCTGTACAGGAGGCATGGTGTACACACAACCTCCCCTGGCTGCCACAAGTTCCTGTGGGGCTTGCCGACCACTTACACCTGAGCGCATTCCCAGCTGTAAGTAATACCAGTGACCTGGGACACCTTCAGGCGCCCACAGTGCTCACTGCTGAGGACAAGTGAAAGGTCATCCCTGGAAAAGTGTGCAGGATGCTTCTGATCTTTATAAATGTAGCCTTCCCCTTTGGGCTACAGGATGCTTCCATTCAGACCCTTTCCTGATTGGCCTCTTAGCAAAAGACAAGTGCATTCTTGTTGGCAAATGGTAAACGGAGCAGTTGGAGGAAGAGGTCCACTCTTGAACCGCACCTTCAAACCCAGGCTCCCCTTTGCTGTCATGCAGATATCTATATCGTTCCCGTCAGACACATCACATCCTGAGCTGCTGAGTACTAGGGGAGAGGGTGCTGCCATATTGATGGGAAGACCGGAAGAACCCAAAGGGGTGTTGAAGTGCTAATGAGACTGGATGGCTGAGGAGATGTTGTCCCAGGAGGCTGGGTTGATGTGAGCCTAGTCTAGGTACGCAGAACGCGGTTCTCGGTCTCCTGATCACTCTGCCTCAGTATTTGGCCTTCTTCTAGTCTAGATAAAAGTATCACAGGGCTAGAGTTCAGAGTGGTCGAAACACGCAGTATAAATGGGGTCCAAGAGGGGTTGACAAGGTGGGCGGGTTTTTAACCAATTTATATTAGATTATTTTTTTCCAAACCTTGAACGGCATTTCCATTAAAGCCTCAGAAGTGACAGACTGCAAGAAATGTTTTCTCTGTTGTGGAAGGCAGAGATGGAGAGGATCATGATTGCAATTACTTTCGGGTTCTCCTGTTTTCCCTGGAAACGGTGAAGAGACTTCCTCATGTGCTGTAGCGGTACGCTCTAGGAATTGCTTGGGCAGCCAGTGTCCCTTCTCTAGGGACTCATAGAGGTGATGGGCCAAGGCTGTGTTTTGGAAGTCAAGTAGATTAAAGGTCTTCAGCCAGCAATTGGGAGAGACATGAGAGAGGGAAATTCTGGCAGGAGACTGTGTACAGCAGCAGTGACTGACCACTTCTGATTTTCTTTGCAGCAGCAGTGGCTCCCATTTCTCCTCCTACCCCTGGTCACTACCATGTCCTCTAGTGAGGGTGTGGAGAAACGCAGTTGGGCTGGCATGGGGAGACATACTGCCTGGTTGGTGGCTACCGGGCCTACGGGCAGGTTCCTTTGGCCACGCCAGCGAAAGTGGAAGCAGAGAAGCCAGTCCCCAGACGTGCTCCCAAGAGGAAGCGCTCTCCAGAAAAGTCGGATGAAGACCTGGGTTGCCCCAATCCCCAAATCCGGCGATTGCAGCATTCAAGCAGTTTAGGACTAGAAGGTGCTTGGATTCTCCAGCAGGGTGGCCCAACCTCTGGGCGCATCCCCTCTGCACCAGCCCCAGTATACGAATGTCCCATCTTTGCATTTTCAAGGTCGGCAACAAGGAGTCCCCTCCAAAATAAGGTCCCCTCTCATTGCCACCCTCTCAAAGGCTTCCCCCAATGTGGTTCCTTCCTGTGGGCCAGATCAGGCGAAGGGCAGAGTTGTCTCTTTCCTTCTCTGACTCGGTCAAAATCGTCTTCGTAAGACCTCTTCACAGTGTTGACCATGTGTTTTACGGGGGCTGCTGCTGAGCCTTTATCTCATCCTTTCATGGTGGAGAGAGAGAGGATTAGAATGATTTTTACTTCTAGGGGAGAGGGGAGTGTAATGATTATGTTGTCATTTAGTATTATGTCCTTTGGACATGAACTTGTTTTGAATTTCATATTAAAATGGGCCCACCATTCCCACTTTGTGAGGTCATTCAGCACGCTCATTTTGCACCTTGAACATCTCTCTCAGTATCACTTGGAAATGCTTGAAATGGCATGAGCTTGTCCTCACATTCCTATCAGCTGTAAATGCGGAGCCCCAACATGAACCTAACCATTGAGCGGAACACCTCTCCACCACCTGTGTAACACTGGGTAGGCCCCTTAACCTCTTGGTTTTCTTCAGTCCTCAGTTGTGAAAATGTGAGTGGTCTATGAATTTATATTTGGGGCAGGACAAGGTCGAGGAGAGTGTGTCTTTGCTTTTATTCTTCGAAACTGGTATGTCTTCCCTCTCTTCCCCATGGGTCCAAATCTCACTTGTCCTTCAGGCCCACTTCAAGGAGCCTTCTCTGATTCCCCAGGCACACAAATCTCTGCCTCTTAGGGTCATTGCCATACAACCAAGCTGTCTCTTACGTTAATCTTTTTTTTTTTTTTTTTAATATTCTGATCTTATTAGTTTGTTAATCATGAGATTATTATTATTATTTTTTATTTTATTTATTTGTTTTTGGCTGTGTTGGGTCTTTGTTTCTGTGCGAGGGCTTTCTCTAGTTGCGGCGAGCGGGGGCCACTCTTCATCGCGGTGCATGGGCCTCTCACTGTCGCGGCCTCTCTTGTTGCGGAGCACAGGCTCCAGACGCGCAGGCTCAGTAGTTGTGGCACACGGGCTCAGTTGCTCCGCGGCATGTGGGATCTTCCCAGACCAGGGCTCGAACCCGTGTCCCCTGCACTGGCAGGCAGACTCTCAACCACTGCGCCACCAGGGAAGCCCTCGTACGTTAATATTGCCTCTCAAGCCAATCTCAGAATGTGGGTCTGTCTTGCCCTCCTGGGAACCCTGGGGCTGTGCCAGCCCATCAGAACACCCCGCGTGGAGTGTCTACTAGACTAGGGCATGGGTGGGGAGGCCCGGGTGTGAGGGGCCAGGCAGAGTATTTCTGCCTCCCCCCTGCTCTCCTCCACCAAACTGCCCCTCCTCCTGAAGCCTGCCCCTCAAGTCACAGGTTCCTTATATGACCTCACTGGGTACTGATGACCTCACAGGCCTTCTCACAGTTGCCATGGCAGGGTAACTATGCCAACGTGCTGCCCTCAGAGAAACTTCCCTGACAGTTCTCCACCAGATACCAATCTCTTTGGTTGTCTGAGAGAGAATGTCTGACCAGATCTTCTATATTTACTCTAACGTGTCCTCTGTTCCCTGTGAGGGCAGTGCAGCAGGTACACTGAGATCGGGCATCTGTACAGGAGGCATGGTGTACACACAACCTCCCCTGGCTGCCACATGTTCCTGTGGGGCTTGCCGACCACTTACACCTGAGCGCATTCCCAGCTGTAAGTAATACCAGTGACCTGGGACACCTTCAGGCGCCCACAGTGCTCACTGCTGAGGACAAGTGAAAGGTCATCCCTGGAAAAGTGTGCAGGATGCTTCTGATCTTTATAAATGTAGGCTTCCCCTTTGGGCTACAGGATGCTTCCATTCAGACCCTTTCCTGATTGGCCTCTTAGCAAAAGACAAGTGCATTCTTGTTGGCAAATGGTAAACGGAGCAGTTGTAGGAAGAGGGCCACTCTTGAACCGCACCTTCAAACCCAGGCTCCCCTGTGCTGTCATGCAGACATCTATATCGGTCCCCTCAGACATCACATCCTGAGCTGCTGAGTACTAGGGGAGAGGGTGGTGCCATATTGATGGGAAGACCGGAAGAACCCAAAGGGGTGTTGAACTGCTAATGAGAGTGGAGGGCTGAGGAGATGGTGTCCCAGGAGGCTGCGTTGATGTGAGCCTAGTCTAGGTACGCAGAACGCGGTTCTCGGTCTCCTGATCACTCTGCCTCATTATTTGGCCTTGTTCTAGTCTAGATAAAAGTATCACAGGGCTAGAGTTCAGTGTGGTCGAAACACGCAGTATAAATGGGGTCCAAGAAGGGTTGACAAGGTGGGCGGGTTTTTAACCAATTTATATTAGATTATTTTTTTCCAAACCTTGAACGGCATTTCCATTAAAGCCTCAGAAGTGACAGACTGCAAGAAATGTTTTCTCTGTTGTGGAAGGCAGAGATGGAGAGGATCATGATTGCAATTACTTTCGGGTTCTCCTGTTTTCCCTGGAAAAGGTGAAGAGACTTCCTCATGTGCTGTAGCCGTACGCTCTGGGAATTGCTTGGGCAGCCAGTGTCCCTTCTCTAGGGACTCATAGAGGTGATGGGCCAAGGCTGTGTTTTGGATGTCAAGTAGATTAAAGGTCTTCAGCCAGCAATTGGGAGAGACATGAGAGAGGGAAATTCTGGCAGGAGACTGTGTACAGCAGCAGTGACTGACCACTTCTGATTTTCTTTGCAGCAGCAGTGGCTCCCATTTCTCCTCCTACCCCTGGTCACTACCATGTCCTCTAGTGAGGGTGTGGAGAAACGCAGTTGGGCTGGCATGGGGAGACATACTGCCTGGTTGGTGGCTACCGGGCCTACGGGCAGGTTCCTTTGGCCACGCCAGCGAAAGTGGAAGCAGAGAAGCCAGTCCCCAGACGTGCTCCCAAGAGGAAGCGCTCTCCAGAAAAGTCGGATGAAGACCTGGGTTGCCCCAATCCCCAAATCCGGCGATTGCAGCATTCAAGCAGTTTAGGACTAGAAGGTGCTTGGATTCTCCAGCAGGGTGGCCCAACCTCTGGGCGCATCCCCTCTGCACCAGCCCCAGTATACGAATGTCCCATCTTTGCTTTTTCAAGGTCGGCAACAAGGAGTCCCCTCCAAAATAAGGTCCCCTCTCATTGCCACCCTCTCAAAGGCTTCCCCCAATGTGGTTCCTTCCTGTGGGCCAGATCAGGCGAAGGGCAGAGTTGTCTCTTTCCTTCTCTGACTCGGGCAAAATCGTCTTAGTAACACCTCTTCACAGTGTTGACCATGTGTTTTACCGGGGCTGCTGCTGAGCCTTTATCTCATCCTTTCATGGTGGAGAGAGAGAGGATTAGAATGATTTTTACTTCTAGGGGAGAGGGGAGTGTAATGATTATGTTGTCATTTAGTATTATGTCCTTTGGACATGAACTAGTTTTGAATTTCATATTAAAATGGGCCCACCATTCCCCCTTTGTGAGGTCATTCAGCACCCTCATTTTGCACCTTGAACATCTCTCTCAGTATCACTTGGAAATGCTTGAAATGGCATGAGCTTGTCCTCACATTCCTATCAGCTGTAAATGCGGAGCCCCAACATGAACCTAACCATTGAGCAGAACACCTCTCCACCACCTGTGTAACACTGGGTAGGCCCCTTAACCTCTTGGTTTTCTTCAGTCCTCAGTTGTGAAAATGTGAGTGGTCTATGAATTTATATTTGGGGCAGGACAAGGTCGAGGAGAGTGTGTCTTTGCTTTTATTCTTCGAAACTGGTATGTCTTCCCTCTCTTCCCCATGGGTCCAAATCTCACTTGTCCTTCAGGCCCACTGCCAAGGAGCCTTCTCTGATTCCCCAGGCACAAAAATCTCTGCCTCTTAGGGTCAGTGCCATACAACCAAGCTGTCTCTTACGTTAATCTGGCCTCTCAAGCCAATCTCAGAATGTGGGTCTGTCTTGCCCTCCTGGGAACCCTGGGGCTGTGCCAGCCCACCAGAACACCCCGCGTGGAGTGTCTACTAGGCTAGGGCATGGGTGGGGAGGCCCGGGTGTGAGGGGCCAGGCAGAGTATTTCTGCCTCCCCCCTGCTCTCCTCCACCAAACTGCCCCTCCTCCTGAAGCCTGCCCCTCAAGTCACAGGTTCCTTATATGACCTCACTGGGTACTGATGACCTCACAGGCCTTCTCACAGTTGCCATGGCAGGGTAACTATGCCAACGTGCTGCCCTCAGAGAAACTTCCCTGACAGTTCTCCACCAGATACCAATCTCTTTGGTTGTCTGAGAGAGAATGTCTGACCAGATCTTCTATATTTACTCTAACGTGTCTTCTGTTCCCTGTGAGGGCAGTGCAGCAGGTACACTGAGATCGGGCATCTGTACAGGAGGCATGGTGTACACACAACCTCCCCTGGCTGCCACATGTTCCTGTGGGGCTTGCCGACCACTTACACCTGAGCGCGTTCCCAGCTGTAAGTAATACCAGTGACCTGGGACACCTTCAGGCGCCCACAGTGCTCACTGCTGAGGACAAGTGAAAGGTCATCCCTGGAAAAGTGTGCAGGATGCTTCTGATCTTTATAAATGTAGCCTTCCCCTTTGGGCTACAGGATGCTTCCATTCAGACCCTTTCCTGATTGGCCTCTTAGCAAAAGACAAGTGCATTTTTGTTGGCAAATGGTAAACGGAGCAGTTGGAGGAAGAGGGCCACTCTTGAATCGCACCTTCAAATCCGGGTTCCCCTGTGCTGTCATGCAGACATCTATATCGGTCCCCTCAGACACATCCCATCCTGAGCTGCTGAGTACTAGGGGAGAGGGTGGTGCCATATTGATGGGAAGACCGGAAGAACCCAAAGGGGTGTTGAAGTGCTAATGAGACAGGAGGGCTGAGGAGATGGTGTCCCAGGAGGCTGGGTTGATGTGAGCCTAGTCTAGGTACGCAGAACGCGGTTCTCGATCTCCTGATCACTATGCCTCAGTATTTGGCCTTGTTCTAGTCTAGATAAAAGTATCACAGGGCTAGAGTTCAGTGTGGTCGAAACACGCAGTATAAATGGGGTCCAAGAGGGGTTGACAAGGTGGGCGGGTTTTTAACCAATTTATATTAGATTATTTTTTTCCAAACCTTGAACGGCATTTCCATTAAAGCCTCAGAAGTGACAGACTGCAAGAAATGTTTTCTCTGTTGTGGAAGGCAGAGATGGAGAGGATCATGATTGCAATTACTTTCGGGTTCTCCTGTTTTCCCTGGAAACGGTGAAGAGACTTCCTCATGTGCTGTAGCGGTACGCTCTAGGAATTGCTTGGGCAGCCAGTGTCCCTTCTCTAGGGACTCATAGAGGTGATGGGCCAAGGCTGTGTTTTGGATGTCAAGTAGATTAAAGGTCTTCAGCCAGCAATTGGGAGAGACATGAGAGAGGGAAATTCTGGCAGGAGACTGTGTACAGCAGCAGTGACTGACCACTTCTGATTTTCTTTGCAGCAGCAGTGGCTCCCATTTCTCCTCCTACCCCTGGTCACTACCATGTCCTCTAGTGAGGGTGTGGAGAAACGCAGTTGGGCTGGCATGGGGAGACATACTGCCTGGTTGGTGGCTACCGGGCCTACGGGCAGGTTCCTTTGGCCACGCCAGCGAAAGTGGAAGCAGAGAAGCCAGTCCCCAGACGTGCTCCCAAGAGGAAGCGCTCTCCAGAAAAGTCGGATGAAGACCTGGGTTGCCCCAATCCCCAAATCCGGCGATTGCAGCATTCAAGCAGTTTAGGACTAGAAGGTGCTTGAATTCTCCAGCAGGATGGCCCAACCTCTGGGCGCATCCCCTCTGCACCAGCCCCAGTATACGAATGTCCCATCTTTGCTTTTTCAAGGTCGGCAACAAGGAGTCCCCTCCAAAATAAGGTCCCCTCTCATTGCCACCCTCTCAAAGGCTTCCCCCAATGTGGTTCCTTCCTGTGGGCCAGATCAGGCGAAGGGCAGAGTTGTCTCTTTCCTTCTCTGACTCGGGCAAAATCGTCTTAGTAAGACCTCTTCACAGTGTTGACCATGTGTTTTACGGGGGCTGCTGCTGAGCCTTTATCTCATCCTTTCATGATGGAGAGAGAGAGGATTAGAATGATTTTTACTTCTAGGGGAGAGGGGAGTGTAATGATTATGTTGTCATTTAGTATTATGTCCTTTGGACATGAACTAGTTTTGAATTTCATATTAAAATGGGCCCACCATTCCCACTTTGTGAGGTCATTCAGCACCCTCATTTTGCACCTTGAACATCTCTCTCAGTATCACTTGGAAATGCTTGAAATGGCATGAGCTTGTCCTCACATTCCTATCAGCTGTAAATGCGGAGCCCCAACATGAACCTAACCATTGAGCGGAACACCTCTCCACCACCTGTGTAACACTGGGTAGGCCCCTTAACCTCTTGGTTTTCTTCAGTCCTCAGTTGTGAAAATGTGAGTGGTCTATGAATTTATATTTGGGGCAGGACAAGGTCGAGGAGAGTGTGTCTTTGCTTTTATTCTTCGAAACTGGTATGTCTTCCCTCTCTTCCCCATGGGTCCAAATCTCACTTGTCCTTCAGGCCCACTGCCAAGGAGCCTTCTCTGATTCCCCAGGCACAGAAATCTCTGCCTCTTAGGGTCAGTGCCATACAACCAAACTGTCTCTTACGTTAATCTTGCCTCTCAAGCCAATCTCAGATTGTGGGTCAGTCTTGCCCTCCTGGGAACCCTGGAGCTGTGCCAGCCCACCAGAACACCCCGCGTGGAGTGTCTACTAGGCTAGGGCATGGGTGGGGAGGCCCGGGTGTGAGGGGTCAGGCAGAGTATTTCTGCCTCCCCCTTGCTCTCCTCCACCAAACTGCCCCTCCTCCTGAAGCCTGCCCCTCAAGTCACAGGTTCCTTATATGACCTCACTGGGTACTGATGACCTCACAGGCCTTCTCACAGTTGCCATGGCAGGGTAACTATGCCAACGTGCTGCCCTCAGAGAAACTTCCCTGACAGTTCTCCACCAGATACCAATCTCTTTGGTTGTCTGAGAGAGAATGTCTGACCAGATCTTCTATATTTACTCTAACGTGTCCTCTGTTCCCTGTGAGGGCAGTGCAGCAGGTACACTGAGATCGGGCATCTGTACAGGAGGCATGGTGTACACACAACCTCCCCTGGCTGCCACATGTTCCTGTGGGGCTTGCCGACCACTTACACCTGAGCGCGTTCCCAGCTGTAAGTAATACCACTGACCTGGGACACCTTCAGGCGCCCTCAGTGCTCACTGCTGAGGACAAGTGAAAGGTCATCCCTGGAAAAGTGTGCAGGATGCTTCTGATCTTTATAAATGTAGCCTTCCCCTTTGGGCTACAGGATGCTTCCATTCAGACCCTTTCCTGATTGGCCTCTTAGCAAAAGACAAGTGCATTTTTGTTGGCAAATGGTAAACGGAGCAGTTGGAGGAAGAGGGCCACTCTTGAACCGCACCTTCAAACCCGGGCTCCCCTGTGCTGTCATGCAGACATCTATATCGGTCCCCTCAGACACATCCCATCCTGAGCTGCTGAGTACTAGGGGAGAGGGTGGTGCCATATTGATGGGAAGACCGGAAGAATCGAAAGGGGTGTTGAAGTGCTAATGAGACTGGAGGGCTCAGGAGATGGTGTCCCAGGAGGCTGGGTTGATGTGAGCCTAGTCTAGGTACGCAGAACGCGTTTCTCGGTCTCCTGATCACTCTGCCTCAGTATTTGGCCTTGTTCTAGTCTAGATAAATGTATCACAGGGCTGGAGTTGAGTGTGGTCGAAACACGCAGTATAAATGGGGTCCAAGAGGGGTTGACAAGGTGGGCGGGTTTTTAACCAATTTATATTAGATTATTTTTTTCCAAACCTTGAACGGCATTTCCATTAAAGCCTCAGAAGTGACAGACTGCAAGAAATGTTTTCTCTGTTGTGGAAGGCAGAGATGGAGAGGATCATGATTGCAATTACTTTCGGGTTCTCCTGTTTTCCCTGGAAACGGTGAAGAGACTTCCTCATGTGCTGTAGCCATACGCTCTAGGAATTGCTTGGGCAGCCAGTGTCCCTTCTCTAGGGACTCATAGAGGTGATGGGCCAAGGCTGTGTTTTGGATGTCAAGTAGATTAAAGGTCTTCAGCCAGCAATTGGGAGAGACATGAGAGAGGGAACTTCTGGCAGGAGACTGCGTACAGCAGCAGTGACTGACCACTTCTGATTTTCTTTGCAGCAGCAGTGGCTCCCATTTCTCCTCCTACCCCTGGTCACTACCATGTCCTCTAGTGAGGGTGTGGAGAAACGCAGTTGGGCTGGCATGGGGAGACATACTGCCTGGTTGGTGGCTACCGGGCCTACGGGCAGGTTCCTTTGGCCACGCCAGCGAAAGTGGAAGCAGAGAAGCCAGTCCCCAGACGTGCTCCCAAGAGGAAGCGCTCTCCAGAAAAGTCGGATGAAGACCTGGGTTGCCCCAATCCCCAAATCCGGCGATTGCAGCATTCAAGCAGTTTAGGACTAGAAGGTGCTTGGATTCTCCAGCAGGATGGCCCAACCTCTGGGCGCATCCCCTCTGCACCAGCCCCAGTATACGAATGTCCCATCTTTGCTTTTTCAAGGTCGGCAACAAGGAGTCCCCTCCAAAATAAGGTCCCCTCTCATTGCCACCCTCTCAAAGGCTTCCCCCAATGTGGTTCCTTCCTGTGGGCCAGATCAGGCGAAGGGCAGAGTTGTCTCTTTCCTTCTCTGACTCGGGCAAAATCGTCTTAGTAAGACCTCTTCACAGTGTTGACCATGTGTTTTACGGGGGCTGCTGCTGAGCCTTTATCTCATCCTTTCATTGTGGAGAGAGAGAGGATTAGAATGATTTTTACTTCTAGGGGAGAGGGGAGTGTAATGATTATGTTGTCATTTAGTATTATGTCCTTTGGACATGAACTTGTTTTGAATTTCATATTAAAATGGGCCCACCATTCCCACTTTGTGAGGTCATTCAGCACGCTCATTTTGCACCTTGAACATCTCTCTCAGTATCACTTGGAAATGCTTGAAATGGCATGAGCTTGTCCTCACATTCCTATCAGCTGTAAATGCGGAGCCCCAACATGAACCTAACCATTGAGCGGAACACCTCTCCACCACCTGTGTAACACTGGGTAGGCCCCTTAACCTCTTGGTTTTCTTCAGTCCTCAGTTGTGAAAATGTGAGTGGTCTATGAATTTATATTTGGGGCAGGACAAGGTCGAGGAGTGTGTGTCTTTGCTTTTATTCTTCGAAACTGGTATGTCTTCCCTCTCTTCCCCATGGGTCCAAATCTCACTTGTCCTTCAGGCCCACTGCCAAGGAGCCTTCTCTGATTCCCCAGGCACACAAATCTCTGCCTCTTAGGGTCAGTGCCATACAACCAAGCTGTCTCTTACGTTAATCTTGCCTCTCAAGCCAATCTCAGAATGTGGGTCTGTCTTGCATTCCTGGGAACCCTGGGGCTGTGCCAGCCCAGCACAACACCCCGCGTGGAGTGTCTACTAGGCTAGGGCATGGGTGTGGAGGCCCGGGTGTGAGGGGCCAGGCAGAGTATTTCTGCCTCCCCCCTGCTCTCCTCCACCAAACTGCCCCTCCTCCTGAAGCCTGCCCCTCAAGTCACAGGTTCCTTATATGACCTCACTGGGTACTGATGACCTCACAGGCCTTCTCACAGTTGCCATGACAGGGTAACTATGCCAACGTGCTGCCCTCAGAGAAACTTCCCTGACAGTTCTCCACCAGATACCAATCTCTTTGGTTGTCTGAGAGAGAATGTCTGACCAGATCTTCTATATTTACTCTAACGTGTCCTCTGTTCCCTGTGAGGGCAGTGCAGCAGGTACACTGAGATCGGGCATCTGTACAGGAGGCATGGTGTACACACAACCTCCCCTGGCTGCCACATGTTCCTATGGGGCTTGCCGACCACTTACACCTGAGCGCGTTCCCAGCTGTAAGTAATACCAGTGACCTGGGACACCTTCAGGCGCCCACAGTGCTCACTGCTGAGGACAAGTGAAAGGTCATCCCTGGAAAAGTGTGCAGGATGCTTCTGATCTTTATAAATGTAGCCTTCCCCTTTGGGCTACAGGATGCTTCCATTCAGACCCTTTCCTGATGGGCCTCTTAGCAAAAGACAAGTGCATTTTTGTTGGCAAATGGTAAACGGAGCAGTTGGAGGAAGAGGGCCACTCTTGAACCGCACCTTCAAACCCGGGCTCCCCTGTGCTGTCATGCAGACATCTATATCGGTCCCCTCAGACACATCCCATCCTGAGCTGCTGAGTACTAGGGGAGAGGGTGGTGCCATATTGATGGGAAGACCGGAAGAACCCAAAGGGGTGTTGAAGTGCTAATGAGACTGGAGGGCTGAGGAGATGGTGTCCCAGGAGGCTGGGTTGATGTGAGCCTAGTCTAGGTACGCAGAACGCGGTTCTTGGTCTCCTGATCACTCTGCCTCAGTATTTGGCCTTCTTCTAGTCTAGATAAAAGTATCACAGGGTAGAGTTCAGTGTGGTCGAAACACGCAGTATAAATGGGGTCCAAGAGGGGTTGACAAGGTGGGCGGGTTTTTAACCAATTTATATTAGATTATTTTTTTCCAAACCTTGAACGGCATTTCCATTAAAGCCTCAGAAGTGACAGACTGCAAGAAATGTTTTCTCTGTTGTGGAAGGCAGAGATGGAGAGGATCATGATTGCAATTACTTTCGGGTTCTCCTGTTTTCCCTGGAAACGGTGAAGAGACTTCCTCATGTGCTGTAGCCGTACGCTCTAGGAATTGCTTGGGCAGCCAGTGTCCCTTCTCTAGGGACTCATAGAGGTGATGGGCCAAGGCTGTGTTTTGGATGTCAAGTAGATTAAAGGTCTTCAGCCAGCAATTGGGAGAGACATGAGAGAGGGAAATTCTGGCAGGAGACTGCGTACAGCAGCAGTGACTGACCACTTCTGATTTTCTTTGCAGCAGCAGTGGCTCCCATTTCTCCTCCTACCCCTGGTCAATACCATGTCCTCTAGTGAGGGTGTGGAGAAACGCAGTTGGGCTGGCATGGGGAGACATACTGCCTGGTTGGTGGCTACCGGGCCTACGGGCAGGTTCCTTTGGCCACGCCAGCGAAAGTGGAAGCAGAGAAGCCAGTCCCCAGACGTGCTCCCAAGAGGAAGCGCTCTCCAGAAAAGTCGGATGAAGACCTGGGTTGCCCCAATCCCCAAATCCGGCGATTGCAGCATTCAAGCAGTTTAGGACTAGAAGGTGCTTGGATTCTCCAGCAGGGTGGCCCATCCTCTGGGCGCATCCCCTCTGCACCAGCCCCAGTATACGAATGTCCCATCTTTGCTTTTTCAAGGTCGGCAACAAGGAGTCCCCTCCAAAATAAGGTCCCCTCTCATTGCCACCCTCTCAAAGGCTTCCCCCAATGTGGTTCCTTCCTGTGGGCCAGATCAGGCGAAGGGCAGAGTTGTCTCTTTCCTTCTCTGACTCGGGCAAAATCGTCTTAGTAACACCTCTTCACAGTGTTGACCATGTGTTTGACGGGGGCTGCTGCTGACCTTTATCTCATCCTTTCATGGTGGAGAGAGAGAGGATTAGAATGATTTTTACTTCTAGGGGAGAGGGGAGTGTAATGATTATGTTGTCATTTAGTATTATGTCCTTTGGACATGAACTTGTTTTGAATTTCATATTAAAATGGGCCCACCATTCCCACTTTGTGAGGTCATTCAGCACCCTCATTTTGCACCTTGAACATCTCTCAGTATCACTTGGAAATGCTTGAAATGGCATGAGCTTGTCCTCACATTCCTATCAGCTGTAAATGCGGAGCCCCAACATGAACCTAACCATTGAGCGGAACACCTCTCCACCACCTGTGTAACACTGGGTAGGCCCCTTAACCTCTTGGTTTTCTTCAGTCCTCAGTTGTGAAAATGTGAGTGGTCTATGAATTTATATTTGGGGCAGGACAAGGTCGAGGAGAGTGTGTCTTTGCTTTTATTCTTCGAAACTGGTATGTCTTCCCTCTCTTCCCCATGGGTCCAAATCTCACTTGTCCTTCAGGCCCACTGCCAAGGAGCCTTCTCTGATTCCCCAGGCACACAAATCTCTGCCTCTTAGTGTCAGTGCCATACAACCAAGCTGTCTCTTACGTTAATCTTGCCTCTCAAGCCAATCTCAGAATGTGGGTCTGTCTTGCCCTCCTGGGAACCCTGGGGCTGTGCCAGCCCACCAGAACACCCCGCGTGGAGTGTCTACTAGGCTAGGGCATGGGTGGGGAGGCCCGGGTGTGAGGGGCCAGGCAGAGTATTTCTGCCTCCCCCCTGCTCTCCTCCACCAAACTGCCCCTCCTCCTGAAGCCTGCCCCTCAAGTCACAGGTTCCTTATATGACCTCACTGGGTACTGATGACCTCACAGGCCTTCTCACAGTTGCCATGGCAGGGTAACTATGCCAACGTGCTGCCCTCAGAGAAACTTCCCTGACAGTTCTCCACCAGATACCAATCTCTTTGGTTGTCTGAGAGAGAATGTCTGACCAGATCTTCTATATTTACTCTAACGTGTCCTCTGTTCCCTGTGAGGGCAGTGCAGCAGGTACACTGAGATCGGGCATCTGTACAGGAGGCATGGTGTACACACAACCTCCCCTGGCTGCCACATGTTCCTGTGGGGCTTGCCGACCACTTACACCTGAGCGCGTTCCCAGCTGTAAGTAATACCAGTGACCTGGGACACCTTCAGGCGCCCACAGTGCTCACTGCTGAGGACAAGTGAAAGGTCATCCCTGGAAAAGTGTGCAGGATGCTTCTGATCTTTATAAATGTAGCCTTCCCCTTTGGGCTACAGGATGCTTCCATTCAGACCCTTTCCTGATTGGCCTCTTAGCAAAAGACAAGTGCATTCTTGTTGGCAAATGTTAAACGGAGCAGTTGGAGGAAGAGGGCCACTCTTGAACCGCACCTTCAAACCCAGGCTCCCCTGTGCTGTCATGCAGACATCTATATCGGTCCCGTCAGACACATCCCATCCTGAGCTGCTGAGTACTAGGGGAGAGGGTGGTGCCATATTGATGGGAAGACCGGAAGAACCCAAAGGAGTGTTGAAGTGCTAATGAGACTGTAGGGCTGAGGAGATGGTGTCCCAGGAGGCTGGGTTGATGTGAGCCTAGTCTAGGTACGCAGAACGCGGTTCTAGGTCTCCTGATCACTCCGCCTCAGTATTTGGCCTTGTTCTAGTGTAGATAAAAGTATCACAGGGCTAGAGTTCAGTGTGGTCGAAACACGCAGTATAAATGGGGTCCAAGAGGGATTGACAAGGTGGGCGGGTTTTTAACCAATTTATATTAGATTATTTTTTTCCAAACCTTGAACGGCATTTCCATTAAAGCCTCAGAAGTGACAGACTGCAAGAAATGTTTTCTCTGTTGTGGAAGGCAGAGATGGAGAGGATCATGATTGCAATTACTTTCGGGTTCTCCTGTTTTCCCTGGAAACGGTGAAGAGACTTCCTCATGTGCTGTAGCCGTACGCTCTGGGAATTGCTTGGGCAGCCAGTGTCCCTTCTCTAGGGACTCCTAGAGGTGATGGGCCAAGGCTGTGTTTTGGATGTCAAGTAGATTAAAGGTCTTCAGCCAGCAATTGGGAGAGACATGAGAGAGGGAAATTCTGGCAGGAGACTGTGTACAGCAGCAGTGACTGACCACTTCTGATTTTCTTTGCAGCAGCAGTGGCTCCCATTTCTCCTCCTACCCCTGGTCACTACCATGTCCTCTAGTGAGGGTGTGGAGAAACGCAGTTGGGCTGGCATGGGGAGACATACTGCCTGGTTGGTGGCTACCGGGCCTACGGGCAGGTTCCTTTGGCCACGCCAGCGAAAGTGGAAGCAGAGAAGCCAGTCCCCAGACGTGCTCCCAAGAGGAAGCGCTCTCCAGAAAAGTCGGATGAAGACCTGGGTTGCCCCAATCCCCAAATCCGGCGATTGCAGCATTCAAGCAGTTTAGGACTAGAAGGTGCTTGGATTCTCCAGCAGGGTGGCCCAACCTCTGGGCGCATCCCCTCTGCACCAGCCCCAGTATACGAATGTCCCATCTTTGCTTTTTCAAGGTCGGCAACAAGGAGTCCCCTCCAAAATAAGGTCCCCTCTCATTGCCACCCCCTCAAAGGCTTCCCCCAATGTGGTTCCTTCCTGTGGGCCAGATCAGGCGAAGGGCAGAGTTGTCTCTTTCCTTCTCTGACTCGGGCAAAATCGTCTTAGTAACACCTCTTCACAGTGTTGACCATGTGTTTTACGGGGGCTGCTGCTGAGCCTTTATCTCATCCTTTCATGGTGGAGAGAGAGAGGATTAGAATGATTTTTACTTCTAGGGGAGAGGGGAGTGTAATGATTATGTTGTCATTTAGTATTATGTCCTTTGGACATGAACTTGTTTTGAATTTCATATTAAAATGGGCCCACCATTCCCACTTTGTGAGGTCATTCAGCACCCTCATTTTGCACCTTGAACATCTCTCTCAGTATCACTTGGAAATGCTTGAAATGGCATGAGCTTGTCCTCACATTCCTATCAGCTGTAAATGCGGAGCCCCAACATGAACCTAACCATTGAGCAGAACACCTCTCCACCACCTGTGTAACACTGGGTAGGCCCCTTAACCTCTTGGTTTTCTTCAGTCCTCAGTTGTGAAAATGTGAGTGGTCTATGAATTTATATTTGGGGCAGGACAAGGTCGAGGAGAGTGTGTCTTTGCTTTTATTCTTCGAAACTGGTATGTCTTCCCTCTCTTCCCCATGGGTCCAAATCTCACTTGTCCTTCAGGCCCACTGCCAAGGAGCCTTCTCTGATTCCCCAGGCACACAAATCTCTGCCTCTTAGTGTCAGTGCCATACAACCAAGCTGTCTCTTACGTTAATCTTGCCTCTCAAGCCAATCTCAGAATGTGGGTCTGTCTTGCCCTCCTGGGAACCCTGGGGCTGTGCCAGCCCACCAGAACACCCCGCGTGGAGTGTCTACTAGGCTAGGGCATGGGTGGGGAGGCCCGGGTGTGAGGGGCCAGGCAGAGTATTTCTGCCTCCCCCCTGCTCTCCTCCACCAAACTGCCCCTCCTCCTGAAGCCTGCCCCTCAAGTCACAGGTTCCTTATATGACCTCACTGGGTACTGATGACCTCACAGGCCTTCTCACAGTTGCCATGGCAGGGTAACTATGCCAACGTGCTGCCCTCAGAGAAACTTCCCTGACAGTTCTCCACCAGATACCAATCTCTTTGGTTGTCTGAGAGAGAATGTCTGACCAGATCTTCTATATTTACTCTAACGTGTCCTCTGTTCCCTGTGAGGGCAGTGCAGCAGGTACACTGAGATCGGGCATCTGTACAGGAGGCATGGTGTACACACAACCTCCCCTGGCTGCCACATGTTCCTGTGGGGCTTGCCGACCACTTACACCTGAGCGCGTTCCCAGCTGTAAGTAATACCAGTGACCTGGGACACCTTCAGGCGCCCACAGTGCTCACTGCTGAGGACAAGTGAAAGGTCATCCCTGGAAAAGTGTGCAGGATGCTTCTGATCTTTATAAATGTAGCCTTCCCCTTTGGGCTACAGGATGCTTCCATTCAGACCCTTTCCTGATTGGCCTCTTAGCAAAAGACAAGTGCATTCTTGTTGGCAAATGTTAAACGGAGCAGTTGGAGGAAGAGGGCCACTCTTGAACCGCACCTTCAAACCCAGGCTCCCCTGTGCTGTCATGCAGACATCTATATCGGTCCCGTCAGACACATCCCATCCTGAGCTGCTGAGTACTAGGGGAGAGGGTGGTGCCATATTGATGGGAAGACCGGAAGAACCCAAAGGAGTGTTGAAGTGCTAATGAGACTGTAGGGCTGAGGAGATGGTGTCCCAGGAGGCTGGGTTGATGTGAGCCTAGTCTAGGTACGCAGAACGCGGTTCTAGGTCTCCTGATCACTCCGCCTCAGTATTTGGCCTTGTTCTAGTGTAGATAAAAGTATCACAGGGCTAGAGTTCAGTGTGGTCGAAACACGCAGTATAAATGGGGTCCAAGAGGGATTGACAAGGTGGGCGGGTTTTTAACCAATTTATATTAGATTATTTTTTTCCAAACCTTGAACGGCATTTCCATTAAAGCCTCAGAAGTGACAGACTGCAAGAAATGTTTTCTCTGTTGTGGAAGGCAGAGATGGAGAGGATCATGATTGCAATTACTTTCGGGTTCTCCTGTTTTCCCTGGAAACGGTGAAGAGACTTCCTCATGTGCTGTAGCCGTACGCTCTGGGAATTGCTTGGGCAGCCAGTGTCCCTTCTCTAGGGACTCCTAGAGGTGATGGGCCAAGGCTGTGTTTTGGATGTCAAGTAGATTAAAGGTCTTCAGCCAGCAATTGGGAGAGACATGAGAGAGGGAAATTCTGGCAGGAGACTGTGTACAGCAGCAGTGACTGACCACTTCTGATTTTCTTTGCAGCAGCAGTGGCTCCCATTTCTCCTCCTACCCCTGGTCACTACCATGTCCTCTAGTGAGGGTGTGGAGAAACGCAGTTGGGCTGGCATGGGGAGACATACTGCCTGGTTGGTGGCTACCGGGCCTACGGGCAGGTTCCTTTGGCCACGCCAGCGAAAGTGGAAGCAGAGAAGCCAGTCCCCAGACGTGCTCCCAAGAGGAAGCGCTCTCCAGAAAAGTCGGATGAAGACCTGGGTTGCCCCAATCCCCAAATCCGGCGATTGCAGCATTCAAGCAGTTTAGGACTAGAAGGTGCTTGGATTCTCCAGCAGGGTGGCCCAACCTCTGGGCGCATCCCCTCTGCACCAGCCCCAGTATACGAATGTCCCATCTTTGCTTTTTCAAGGTCGGCAACAAGGAGTCCCCTCCAAAATAAGGTCCCCTCTCATTGCCACCCCCTCAAAGGCTTCCCCCAATGTGGTTCCTTCCTGTGGGCCAGATCAGGCGAAGGGCAGAGTTGTCTCTTTCCTTCTCTGACTCGGGCAAAATCGTCTTAGTAACACCTCTTCACAGTGTTGACCATGTGTTTTACGGGGGCTGCTGCTGAGCCTTTATCTCATCCTTTCATGGTGGAGAGAGAGAGGATTAGAATGATTTTTACTTCTAGGGGAGAGGGGAGTGTAATGATTATGTTGTCATTTAGTATTATGTCCTTTGGACATGAACTTGTTTTGAATTTCATATTAAAATGGGCCCACCATTCCCACTTTGTGAGGTCATTCAGCACCCTCATTTTGCACCTTGAACATCTCTCTCAGTATCACTTGGAAATGCTTGAAATGGCATGAGCTTGTCCTCACATTCCTATCAGCTGTAAATGCGGAGCCCCAACATGAACCTAACCATTGAGCAGAACACCTCTCCACCACCTGTGTAACACTGGGTAGGCCCCTTAACCTCTTGGTTTTCTTCAGTCCTCAGTTGTGAAAATGTGAGTGGTCTATGAATTTATATTTGGGGCAGGACAAGGTCGAGGAGAGTGTGTCTTTGCTTTTATTCTTCGAAACTGGTATGTCTTCCCTCTCTTCCCCATGGGTCCAAATCTCACTTGTCCTTCAGGCCCACTTCAAGGAGCCTTCTCTGATTCCCCAGGCACACAAATCTCTGCCTCTTAGGGTCAGTGCCATACAACCAAGCTGTCTCTTACGTTAATCTGGCCTCTCAAGCCAATCTCAGAATATGGGTCTGTCTTGCCCTCCTGGGAACCCTGGGGCTGTGCCAGCCCACCAGAACACCCCGCGTGGAGTGTCTACTAGACTAGGGCATGGGTGGGGAGGCCCGGGTGTGAGGGGCCAGGCAGAGTATTTCTGCCTCCCCCCTGCTCTCCTCCACCAAACTGCCCCTCCTCCTGAAGCCTGCCCCTCAAATCACAGGTTCCTTATATGACCTCACTGGGTACTGATGACCTCACAGGCCTTCTCACAGTTGCCATGGCAGGGTAACTATGCCAACGTGCTGCCCTCAGAGAAACTTCCCTGACAGTTCTCCACCAGATACCAATCTCTTTGGTTGTCTGAGAGAGAATGTCTGACCAGATCTTCTATATTTACTCTAACGTGTCCTCTGTTCCCTGTGAGGGCAGTGCAGCAGGTACACTGAGATCGGGCACCTGTACAGGAGGCATGGTGTACACACAACCTCCCCTGGCTGCCACAGGTTCCTGTGGGGCTTGCCGACCACTTACACCTGAGCGCATTCCCAGCTGTAAGTAATACCAGTGACCTGGGACACCTTCAGGCGCCCACAGTGCTCACTGCTGAGGACAAGTGAAAGGTCATCCCTGGAAAAGTGTGCAGGATGCTTCTGATCTTTATAAATGTAGCCTTCCCCTTTGGGCTACAGGATGCTTCCATTCAGACCCTTTCCTGATTGGCCTCTTAGCAAAAGACAAGTGCATTCTTGTTGGCAAATGTTAAACGGAGCAGTTGGAGGAAGAGGGCCACTCTTGAACCGCACCTTCAAACCCAGGCTCCCCTGTGCTGTCATGCAGACATCTATATCGGTCCCGTCAGACACATCCCATCCTGAGCTGCTGAGTACTAGGGGAGAGGGTGGTGCCATATTGATGGGAAGACCGGAAGAACCCAAAGGGGTGTTGAAGTGCTAATGAGACTGGAGGGCTGAGGAGATGGTGTCCCAGGAGGCTGGGTTGATGTGAGCCTAGTCTAGGTACGCAGAACGCGGTTCTAGGTCTCCTGATCACTCTGCCTCAGTATTTGGCCTTGTTCTAGTCTAGATAAAAGTATCACAGGGCTAGAGTTCAGTGTGGTCGAAACACGCAGTATAAATGGGGTCCAAGAGGGATTGCCAAGGTGGGTGGGTTTTTAACCAATTTATATTAGATTATTTTTTTCCAAACCTTGAACGGCATTTCCATTAAAGCCTCAGAAGTGACAGAGTGCAAGAAATGTTTTCTCTGTTGTGGAAGGCAGAGATGGAGAGGATCATGATTGCAATTACTTTCGGGTTCTCCTGTTTTGCCTGGAAACGGTGAAGAGACTTCCTCATGTGCTGTAGCCGTACGCTCTAGGAATTGCTTGGGCAGCCAGTGTCCCTTCTCTAGGGACTCATAGAGGTGATGGGCCAAGGCTGTGTTTTGGATGTCAAGTAGATTAAAGTTCTTCAGCCAGCAATTGGGAGAGACATGAGAGAGGGAAATTCTGGCAGGAGACTGTGTACAGCAGCAGTGACTGACCACTTCTGATTTTCTTTGCAGCAGCAGTGGCTCCCATTTCTCCTCCTACCCCTGGTCACTACCATGTCCTCTAGTGAGGGTGTGGAGAAACGCAGTTGGGCTGGCATGGGGAGACATACTGCCTGGTTGGTGGCTACCGGGCCTACGGGCAGGTTCCTTTGGCCACGCCAGCGAAAGTGGAAGCAGAGAAGCCAGTCCCCAGACGTGCTCCCAAGAGGAAGCGCTCTCCAGAAAAGTCGGATGAAGACCTGGGTTGCCCCAATCCCCAAATCCGGCGATTGCAGCATTCAAGCAGTTTAGGACTAGAAGGTGCTTGGATTCTCCAGCAGGGTGGCCCAACCTCTGGGCGCATCCCCTCTGCACCAGCCCCAGTATACGAATGTCCCATCTTTGCTTTTTCAAGGTCGGCAACAAGGAGTCCCCTCCAAAATAAGGTCCCCTCTCATTGCCACCCTCTCAAAGGCTTCCCCCAATGTGGTTCCTTCCTGTGGGCCAGATCAGGCGAAGGGCAGAATTGTCTCTTTCCTTCTCTGACTCGGGCAAAATCGTCTTAGTAAGACCTCTTCACAGTGTTGACCATGTGTTTTACGGGGGCTGCTGCTGAGCCTTTATCTCATCCTTTCATGGTGGAGAGAGAGAGGATTAGAATGATTTTTACTTCTAGGGGAGAGGGGAGTGTAATGATTATGTTGTCATTTAGTATTATGTCCTTTGGACATGAACTTGTTTTGAATTTCATATTAAAATGGGCCCACCATTCCCACTTTGTGAGGTCATTCAGCACGCTCATTTTGCACCTTGAACATCTCTCTCAGTATCACTTGGAAATGCTTGAAATGGCATGAGCTTGTCCTCACATTCCTATCAGCTGTAAATGCGGATCCCCAACATGAACCTAACCATTGAGCAGAACACCTCTCCACCACCTGTGTAACACTGGGTAGGCCCCTTAACCTCTTGGTTTTCTTCAGTCCTCAGTTGTGAAAATGTGAGTGGTCTATGAATTTATATTTGGGGCAGGACAAGGTCGAGGAGAGTGTGTCTTTGCTTTTATTCTTCGAAACTGGTATGTCTTCCCTCTCTTCCCCATGGGTCCAAATCTCACTTGTCCTTCAGGCCCACTGCCAAGGAGCCTTCTCTGATTCCCCAGGCACACAAATCTCTGCCTCTTAGGGTCATTGCCATACAACCAAGCTGTCTCTTACGTTAATCTTTTTTTTTTTTTTTTTTATATTCTGATCTTATTAGTTTGTTAATCATGAGATTATTATTATTATTTTTTATTTTATTTATTTGTTTTTGGCTGTGTTGGTTCTTTGTTTCTGTGCGAGGGTTTTCTCTAGTTGCGGTGAGCGGGGGCCACTCTTCATCGCGGTGCACGGGCCTCTCACTGTCGCGGCCTCTCTTGTTGCGGAGCACAGGCTCCAGACGCGCAGGCTCAGTAGTTGTGGCACACAGGCTCAGTTGCTCCGCAGCATGTGGGATCTTCCCAGACCAGGGCTCGAACCCGTGTCCCCTGCATTGGCAGGCAGACTCTCAACCAATGCGCCACCAGGGAAGCCCTCTTACGTTAATCTTGCCTCTCAAGCCAATCTCAGAATGTGGGTCTGTCTTGCCCTCCTGGGAACCCTGGGGCTGTGCCAGCCCACCAGAACACCCCGCGTGGAGTGTCTACTAGGCTAGGGCATGGGTGGGGAGGCCCGGGTGTGAGGGGCCAGGCAGAGTATTTCTGCCTCCCCCCTGCTCTCCTCCACCAAACTGCCCCTCCTCCTGAAGCCTGCCCCTCAAGTCACAGGTTCCTTATATGACCTCACTGGGTACTGATGACCTCACAGGCCTTCTCACAGTTGCCATGGCAGGGTAACTATGCCAACGTGCTGCCCTCAGAGAAACTTCCCTGACAGTTCTCCACCAGATACCAATCTCTTTGGTTGTCTGAGAGAGAATGTCTGACCAGATCTTCTATATTTACTCTAACGTGTCCTCTGTTCCCTGTGAGGGCAGTGCAGCAGGTACACTGAGATCGGGCATCTGTACAGGAGGCATGGTGTACACACAACCTCCCCTGGCTGCCACAAGTTCCTGTGGGGCTTGCCGACCACTTACACCTGAGCGCGTTCCCAGCTGTAAGTAATACCAGTGACCTGGGACACCTTCAGGCGCCCACAGTGCTCACTGCTGAGGACAAGTGAAAGGTCATCCCTGGAAAAGTGTGCAGGATGCTTCTGATCTTTATAAATGTAGCCTTCCCCTTTGGGCTACAGGATGCTTCCATTCAGACCCTTTCCTGATTGGCCTCTTAGCAAAAGCCAAGTGCATTCTTGTTGGCAAATGGTAAACGGAGCAGTTGGAGGAAGAGGGCCACTCTTGAACCGCACCTTCAAACGCAGGCTCCCCTGTGCTGTCATGCAGACATCTATATCGGTCCCGTCAGACACATCCCATCCTGAGCTGCTGAGTACTAGGGGAGAGGGTGGTGCCATATTGATGGGAAGGCCGGAAGAACCCAAAGGGTTGTTGAAGTGCTAATGAGACTGGAGGGCTGAGGAGATGGTGTCCCAGGAGGCTGGGTTGATGTGAGCCTAGTCTAGGTACGCAGAACGCGGTTCTAGGTCTCCTGATCACTCTGCCTCAGTATTTGGCCTTCTTCTAGTCTAGATAAAAGTATCACAGGGCTAGAGTTCAGTGTGGTCGAAACACGCAGTATAAATGGGGTCCAAGAGGGGTTGACAAGGTGGGCGGGTTTTTAACCAATTTATATTAGATTATTTTTTTCCAAACCTTGAACGGCATTTCCATTAAAGCCTCAGAAGTGACAGACTGCAAGAAATGTTTTCTCTGTTATGGAAGGCAGAGATGGAGAGGATCATGATTGCAATTACTTTCGGGTTCTCCTGTTTTCCCTGGAAACGGTGAAGAGACTTCCTCATGTGCTGTAGCCGTACGCTCTAGGAATTGCTTGGGCAGCCAGTGTCCCTTCTGTAGGGACTCATAGAGGTGATGGGCCAAGGCTGTGTTTTGGATGTCAAGTAGATTAAAGGTCTTCAGCCAGCAATTGGGAGAGACATGAGAGAGGGAAATTCTGGCAGGAGACTGTGTACAGCAGCAGTGACTGACCACTTCTGATTTTCTTTGCAGCAGCAGTGGCTCCCATTTCTCCTCCTACCCCTGGTCACTACCATGTCCTCTAGTGAGGGTGTGGAGAAACGCAGTTGGGCTGGCATGGGGAGACATACTGCCTGGTTGGTGGCTACCGGGCCTACGGGCAGGTTCCTTTGGCCACGCCAGCGAAAGTGGAAGCAGAGAAGCCAGTCCCCAGACGTGCTCCCAAGAGGAAGCGCTCTCCAGAAGTGTCGGATGAAGACCTGGGTTGCCCCAATCCCCAAATCCGGCGATTGCAGCATTCAAGCAGTTTAGGACTAGAAGGTGCTTGGATTCTCCAGCAGGGTGGCCCAACCTCTGGGCACATCCCCTCTGCACCAGCCCCAGTATACGAATGTCCCATCTTTGCTTTTTCAAGGTCGGCAACAAGGAGTCCCCTCCAAAATAAGGTCCCCTCTCATTGCCACCCTCTCAAAGGCTTCCCCCAATGTGGTTCCTTCCTGTGGGCCAGATCAGGCGAAGGGCAGAGTTGTCTCTTTCCTTCTCTGACTCGGGCAAAATCGTCTTAGTAACACCTCTTCACAGTGTTGACCATGTGTTTTAAGGGGGCTGCTGCTGAGCCTTTATCTCATCCTTTCATGGTGGAGAGAGAGAGGATTAGAATGATTTTTACTTCTAGGGGAGAGGGGAGTGTAATGATTATGTTGTCATTTAGTATTATGTCCTTTGGACATGAACTTGTTTTAAATTTCATATTAAAATGGGCCCACCATTCCCACTTTGTGAGGTCATTCAGCACCCTCATTTTGCACCTTGAACATCTCTCTCAGTATCACTTGGATATGCTTGAAATGGCATGAGCTTGTCCTCACATTCCTATCAGCTGTAAATGCGGAGCCCCAACAGGAACCTAACCATTGAGCGAAACACCTCTCCACCACCTGTGTAACACTGGGTAGGCCCCTTAACCTCTTGGTTTTCTTCAGTCCTCAGTTGTGAAAATGTGAGTGGTCTATGAATTTATATTTGGGGCAGGACAAGGTCGAGGAGAGTGTGTCTTTGCTTTTATTCTTCGAAACTGGTATGTCTTCCCTCTCTTCCCCATGGGTCCAAATCTCACCTGTCCTTCAGGCCCACTTCAAGGAGCCTTCTCTGATTCCCCAGGCACACAAATCTCTGCCTCTTAGGGTCAGTGCCATACAACCAAGCTGTCTCTTACGTTAATCTTGCCTCTCAAGCCAATCTCAGAATGTGGGTCTGTCTTGCCCTCCTGGGAACCCTGGGGCTGTGCCAGCCCACCAGAACACCCCGCGTGGAGTGTCTACTAGACTAGGGCATGGGTGGGGAGGCCCGGGTGTGAGGGGCCAGGCAGAGTATTTCTGCCTCCCCCCTGCTCTCCTCCACCAAACTGCCCCTCCTCCTGAAGCCTGCCCCTCAAGTCACAGGTTCCTTATATGACCTCACTGGGTACTGATGACCTCACAGGCCTTCTCACAGTTGCCATGGCAGGGTAACTATGCCAACGTGCTGCCCTCAGAGAAACTTCCCTGACAGTTCTCCACCAGATACCAATCTCTTTGGTTGTCTGAGAGAGAATGTCTGACCAGATCTTCTATATTTACTCTAACGTGTCCTCTGTTCCCTGTGAGGGCAGTGCAGCAGGTACACTGAGATCAGGCATCTGTACAGGAGGCATGGTGTACACACAACCTCCCCTGGCTGCCACATGTTCCTGTGGGGCTTGCCGACCACTTAAACCTGAGCGCATTCCCAGCTGTAAGTAATACCAGTGACCTGGGACACCTTCAGGCGCCCACAGTGCTCACTGCTGAGGACAAGTGAAAGGTCATCCCTGGAAAAGTGTGCAGGATGCTTCTGATCTTTATAAATTTAGGCTTCCCCTTTGGGCTACAGGATGCTTCCATTCAGACCCTTTCCTGATTGGCCTCTTAGCAAAAGCCAAGTGCATTCTTGTTGGCAAATGGTAAACGGAGCAGTTGGAGGAAGAGGGCCACTCTTGAACCGCACCTTCAAACCCAGGCTCCCCTGTGCTGTCATGCAGACATCGATATCGGTCCCGTCAGACACATCCCATCCTGAGCTGCTGAGTACTAGGGGAGAGGGTGGTGCCATATTGATGGGAAGACCGGAAGAACCCAAAGGAGTGTTGAAGTGCTAATGAGACTGGAGGGCTGAGGAGATGGTGTCCCAGGAGGCTGGGTTGATGTGAGCCTAGTCTAGGTACGCAGAAAGCGGTTCTAGGTCTCCTGATCACTCTGCCTCAGTATTTGGCCTTCTTCTAGTCTAGATAAAAGTATCACAGGGCTAGAGTTCAGTGTGGTCGAAACACGCAGTATAAATGGGGTCCAAGAGGGATTGACAAGGTGGGCGGGTTTTTAACCAATTTATATTAGATTATTTTTTTCCAAACCTTGAACGGCATTTCCATTAAAGCCTCAGAAGTGACAGACTGCTAGAAATGTTTTCTCTGTTGTGGAAGGCAGAGATGGAGAGGATCATGATTGCAATTACTTTCGGGTTCTCCTGTTTTGCCTGGAAACGGTGAAGAGACTTCCTCATGTGCTGTAGCCGTACGCTCTAGGAATTGCTTGGGCAGCCAGTGTCCCTTCTCTAGGGACTCCTAGAGGTGATGGGCCAAGGCTGTGTTTTGGATGTCAAGTAGATTAAAGGTCTTCAGCCAGCAATTGGGAGAGACATGAGAGAGGGAAATTCTGGCAGGAGACTGTGTACAGCAGCAGTGACTGACCACTTCTGATTTTCTTTGCAGCAGCAGTGGCTCCCATTTCTCCTCCTACCCCTGGTCACTACCATGTCCTCTAGTGAGGGTGTGGAGAAACGCATTTGGGCTGGCATGGGGAGACATACTGCCTGGTTGGTGGCTACCGGGCCTACGGGCAGGTTCCTTTGGCCACGCCAGCGAAAGTGGAAGCAGAGAAGCCAGTCCCCAAACGTGCTCCCAAGAGGAAGCGCTCTCCAGAAAAGTCGGATGAAGACCTGGGTTGCCCCAATCCCCAAATCCGGCGATTGCAGCATTCAAGCAGTTTAGGACTAGAAGGTGCTTGGATTCTCCAGCAGAGTGGCCCAACCTCTGGGCGCATCCCCTCTCCACCAGCCCCAGTATACGAATGTCCCATCTTTGCTTTTTCAAGGTCGGCAACAAGGAGTCCCCTCCAAAATAAGGTCCACTCTCATTGCCACCCTCTCAAAGGCTTCCCCCAATGTGGTTCCTTCCTGTGGGCCAGATCAGGCGAAGGGCAGAGTTGTCTCTTTCCTTCTCTGACTCGGGCAAAATCGTCTTAGTAAGACCTCTTCACAGTGTTGACCATGTGTTTTACGGGGGCTGCTGCTGAGCCTTTATCTCATCCTTTCATGGTGGAGAGAGAGAGGATTAGAATGATTTTTACTTCTAGGGGAGAGGGGAGTGTAATGATTATGTTGTCATTTAGTATTATGTCCTTTGGACATGAACTTGTTTTGAATTTCATATTAAAATGGGCCCACCATTCCCACTTTGTGAGGTCATTCAGCACGCTCATTTTGCACCTTGAACATCTCTCTCAGTATCACTTGGAAACGCTTGAAATGGCATGAGCTTGTCCTCACATTCCTATCAGCTGTAAATGCGGAGCCCCAACATGAACCTAACCATTGAGCAGAACACCTCTCCACCACCTGTGTAACACTGGGTAGGCCCCTTAACCTCTTGGTTTTCTTCAGTCCTCAGTTGTGAAAATGTGAGTGGTCTATGAATTTATATTTTGGGCAGGACAAGGTCGAGGAGAGTGTGTCTTTGCTTTTATTCTTCGAAACTGGTATGTCTTCCCTCTCTTCCCCATGGGTCCAAATCTCACTTGTCCTTCAGGCCCACTGCCAAGGAGCCTTCTCTGATTCCCCAGGCACACAAATCTCTGCCTCTTAGGGTCAGTGCCATACAACCAAGCTGTCTCTTACGTTAATCTTTTTTTTTTTTTTTTTTTTTTATATTCTGATCTTATTAGTTTGTTAATCATGAGATTATTATTATTATTTTTTATTTTATTTATTTGTTTTTGGCTGTGTTGGTTCTTTGTTTCTGTGCGAGGGTTTTCTCTAGTTGCGGCGAGCGGGGGCCACTCTTCATCGCGGTGCACGGGCCTCTCACTGTCGCGGCCTCTCTTGTTGCAGAGCACAGGCTCCAGACGCGCAGGCTCAGTAGTTGTGGCACACGGGCTCAGTTGCTCCGCAGCATGTGGGATCTTCCCAGACCAGGGCTCGAACCCGTGTCCCCTGCATTGGCAGGCAGACTCTCAACCAATGCGCCACCAGGGAAGCCCTCTTACGTTAATCTTGCCTCTCAAGCCAATCTCAGAATGTGGGTCTGTCTTGCCCTCCTGGGAACCCTGGGGCTGTGCCAGCCCACCAGAACACCCCACGTGGAGTGTCTACTAGACTAGGGCATGGGTGGGGAGGCCCGGGTGTGAGGGGCCAGGCAGAGTATTTCTGCCTCACCCCTGCTCTCCTCCACCAAACTGCCCCTCCTCCTGAAGCCTGCCCCTCAAGTCACAGGTTCCTTATATGACCTCACTGGGTACTGATGACCTCACAGGCCTTCTCACAGTTGCCATGGCAGGGTAACTATGCCAACGTGCTGCCCTCAGAGAAACTTCCCTGACAGTTCTCCACCAGATACCAATCTCTTTGGTTGTCTGAGAGAGAATGTCTGACCAGATCTTCTATATTTACTCTAACGTGTCCTCTGTTCCCTGTGAGGGCAGTGCAGCAGGTACACTGAGATCGGGCATCTGTACAGGAGGCATGGTGTACACACAACCTCCCCTGGCTGCCACAAGTTCCTGTGGGGCTTGCCGACCACTTACACCTGAGCGCATTCCCAGCTGTAAGTAATACCAGTGACCTGGGACACCTTCAGGCGCCCACAGTGCTCACTGCTGAGGACAAGTGAAAGGTCATCCCTGGAAAAGTGTGCAGGATGCTTCTGATCTTTATAAATGTAGCCTTCCCCTTTGGGCTACAGGATGCTTCCATTCAGACCCTTTCCTGATTGGCCTCTTAGCAAAAGCCAAGTGCATTCTTGTTGGCAAATGGTAAACGGAGCAGTTGGAGGAAGAGGGCCACTCTTGAACCGCACCTTCAAACGCAGGCTCCCCTGTGCTGTCATGCAGACATCGATATCGGTCCCGTCAGACACATCCCATCCTGAGCTGCTGAGTACTAGGGGAGAGGGTGGTGCCATATTGATGGGAAGACCGGAAGAACCCAAAGGGGTGTTGAAGTGCTAATGAGACTGGAGGGCTGAGGAGATGGTGTCCCAGGAGGCTGGGTTGATGTGAGCCTAGTCTAGGTACGCAGAACGCGGTTCTAGGTCTCCTGATCACTCTGCCTCAGTATTTGGCCTTCTTCTAGTCTAGATAAAAGTATCACAGGGCTAGAGTTCAGTGTGGTCGAAACACGCAGTATAAATGGGGTCCAAGAGGGGTTGACAAGGTGGGCGGGTTTTTAACCAATTTATATTAGATTATTTTTTTCCAAACCTTGAACGGCATTTCCATTAAAGCCTCAGAAGTGACAGACTGCAAGAAATGTTTTCTCTGTTGTGGAAGGCAGAGATGGAGAGGATCATGATTGCAATTACTTTCGGGTTCTCCTGTTTTCCCTGGAAACGGTGAAGAGACTTCCTCATGTGCTGTAGCCGTACGCTCTGGGAATTGCTTGGGCAGCCAGTGTCCCTTCTCTAGGGACTCATAGAGGTGATGGGCCAAGGCTGTGTTTTGGATGTCAAGTAGATTAAAGGTCTTCAGCCAGCAATTGGGAGAGACATGAGAGAGGGAAATTCTGGCAGGAGACTGTGTACAGCAGCAGTGACTGACCACTTCTGATTTTCTTTGCAGCAGCTGTGGCTCCCATTTCTCCTCCTACCCCTGGTCACTACCATGTCCTCTAGTGAGGGTGTGGAGAAACGCAGTTGGGCTGGCATGGGGAGACATACTGCCTGGTTGGTGGCTACCGGGCCTACGGGCAGGTTCCTTTGGCCACGCCAGCGAAAGTGGAAGCAGAGAAGCCAGTCCCCAGACGTGCTCCCAAGAGGAAGCGCTCTCCAGAAAAGTCGGATGAAGACCTGGGTTGCCCCAATCCCCAAATCCGGCGATTGCAGCATTCAAGCAGTTTAGGACTAGAAGGTGCTTGGATTCTCCAGCAGGGTGGCCCAACCTCAGGGCGCATCCCCTCTGCACCAGCCCCAGTATACGAATGTCCCATCTTTGCTTTTTCAAGGTCGGCAACAAGGAGTCCCCTCCAAAATAAGGTCCCCTCTCATTGCCACCCTCTCAAAAGCTTCCCCCAATGTGGTTCCTTCCTGTGGGCCAGATCAGGCGAAGGGCAGAGTTGTCTCTTTCCTTCTCTGACTCGGGCAAAATCGTCTTAGTAACACCTCTTCACAGTGTTGACCATGTGTTTTACGGGGGCTGCTGCTGAGCCTTTATCTCATCCTTTCATGTTGGGGAGAGAGAGGATTAGAATGATTTTTACTTCTAGGGGAGAGGGGAGTGTAATGATTATGTTGTCGTTTAGTATTATGTCCTTTGGACATGAACTTGTTTTGAATTTCATATTAAAATGGGCCCACCATTCCCCCTTTGTGAGGTCATTCAGCACCCTCATTTTGCACCTTGAACATCTCTCTCAGTATCACTTGGAAATGCTTGAAATGGCATGAGCTTGTCCTCACATTCCTATCAGCTGTAAATGCGGAGCCCCAACATGAACCTAACCATTGAGCAGAACACCTCTCCACCACCTGTGTAACACTGGGTAGGCCCCTTAACCTCTTGGTTTTCTTCAGTCCTCAGTTGTGAAAATGTGAGTGGTCTATGAACTTATATTTGGGGCAGGACAAGGTCGAGGAGAGTGTGTCTTTGCTTTTATTCTTCGAAACTGGTATGTCTTCCCTCTCTTCCCCATGGGTCCAAATCTCACTTGTCCTTCAGGCCCACTTCAAGGAGCCTTCTCTGATTCCCCAGGCACACAAATCTCTGCCTCTTAGGGTCATTGCCATACAACCAAGCTGTCTCTTACGTTAATCTTTTTTTTTTTTTTTATATTCTGATCTTATTAGTTTGTTAATCATGAGATTATTATTATTATTTTTTATTTTATTTATTTGTTTTTGGCTGTGTTGGTTCTTTGTTTCTGTGCGAGGGTTTTCTCTAGTTGCGGCGAGCGGGGGCCACTCTTCATCGCGGTGCACGGGCCTCTCACTGTCGCGGCCTCTCTTGTTGCGGAGCACAGGCTCCAGACGCGCAGGCTCAGTAGTTGTGGCACACGGGCTCAGTTGCTCCGCGGCATGTGGGATCTTCCCAGAACAGGGCTCGAACCCGTGTCCCCTGCATTGGCAGGCAGACTCTCAACCACTGCGCCACCAGGGAAGCCCTCTTACGTTAATCTTGCCTCTCAAGCCAATCTCAGAATGTGGGTCTGTCTTGCCCTCCTGGGAACCCTGGGGCTGTGCCAGCCCACCAGAACTCCCCGAGTGGAGTGTCTACTAGACTAGGGCATGGGTGGGGAGGCCCGGGTGTGAGGGGCCAGGCAGAGTATTTCTGCCTCCCCCCTGCTCTCCTCCACCAAACTGCCCCTCCTCCTGAAGCCTGCCCCTCAAGTCACAGGTTCCTTATGTGACCTCACTGGGTACTGATGACCTCACAGGCCTTCTCACAGTTGCCATGGCAGGGTAACTATGCCAACGTGCTGCCCTCAGAGAAACTTCCCTGACAGTTCTCCACCAGATACCAATCTCTTTGGTTGTCTGAGAGAGAATGTCTGACCAGATCTTCTATATTTACTCTAACGTGTCCTCTGTTCCCTGTGAGGGCAGTGCAGCAGGTACACTGAGATCGGGCAACTGTACAGGAGGCATGGTGTACACACAACCTCCCCTGGCTGCCACAAGTTCCTGTGGGGCTTGCCGACCACTTACACCTGAGCGCATTCCCAGCTGTAAGTAATACCAGTGACCTGGGACACCTTCAGGCGCCCACAGTGCTCACTGCTGAGGACAAGTGAAAGGTCATCCCTGGAAAAGTGTGCAGGATGCTTCTGATCTTTATAAATGTAGCCTTCCCTTTTGGGCTACAGGATGCTTCCATTCAGACCCTTTCCTGATTGGCCTCTTAGCAAAAGACAAGTGCATTCTTGTTGGCAAATGTTAAACGGAGCAGTTGGAGGAAGAGGGCCACTCTTGAACCTCACCTTCAAACCCAGGCTCCCCTGTGCTGTCATGCAGACATCTATATCGTTCCCGTCAGACACATCACATCCTGAGCTGCTGAGTACTAGGGGAGAGGGTGGTGCCATATTGATGGGAAGACCGGAAGAACCCAAAGGGGTGTTGAAGTGCTAATGAGACTGGATGGCTGAGGAGATGGTGTCCCAGGAGGCTGGGTTGATGTGAGCCTAGTCTAGGTACGCAGAACGCGGTTCTCGGTCTCCTGATCACTCTGCCTCAGTATTTGGTCTTCTTCTAGTCTAGATAAAAGTATCACAGGGCTAGAGTTCAGAGTGGTCGAAACACGCAGTATAAATGGGGTCCAAGAGGGGTTGACAAGGTGGGCGGGTTCTTAACCAATTTATATTAGATTATTTTTTTCCAAACCTTGAACGGCATTTCCATTAAAGCCTCAGAAGTGACAGACTGCTAGAAATGTTTTCTCTGTTGTGGAAGGCAGAGATGGAGAGGATCATGATTGCAATTACTTTCGGTTTCTCCTGTTTTCCCTGGAAACGGTGAAGAGACTTCCTCATGTGCTGTAGCCGTACGCTCTGGGAATTGCTTGGGCAGCCAGTGTCCCTTCTCTAGGGACTCATAGAGGTGATGGGCCAAGGCTGTGTTTTGGATGTCAAGTAGATTAAAGGTCTTCAGCCAGCAATTGGGAGAGACATGAGAGAGGGAAATTCTGGCAGGAGACTGTGTACAGCAGCAGTGACTGACCACTTCTGATTTTCTTTGCAGCAGCAGTGGCTCCCATTTCTCCTCCTACCCCTGGTCACTACCATGTCCTCTAGTGAGGGTGTGGAGAAACGCAGTTGGGCTGGCATGGGGAGACATACTGCCTGGTTGGTGGCTACCGGGCCTACGGGCAGGTTCCTTTGGCCACGCCAGCGAAAGTGGAAGCAGAGAAGCCAGTCCCCAGACGTGCTCCCAAGAGGAAGCGCTCTCCAGAAAAGTCGGATGAAGACCTGGGTTGCCCCAATCCCCAAATCCAGCGATTGCAGCATTCAAGCAGTTTAGGACTAGAAGGTGCTTGGATTCTCCAGCAGGGTGGCCCAACCTCAGGGCGCATCCCCTCTGCACCAGCCCCAGTATACGAATGTCCCATCTTTGCTTTTTCAAGGTCGGCAACAAGGAGTCCCCTCCAAAATAAGGTCCCCTCTCATTGCCACCCTCTCAAAAGCTTCCCCCAATGTGGTTCCTTCCTGTGGGCCAGATCAGGCGAAGGGCAGAGTTGTCTCTTTCCTTCTCTGACTCGGGCAAAATCGTCTTAGTAACACCTCTTCACAGTGTTGACCATGTGTTTTACGGGGGCTGCTGCTGAGCCTTTATCTCATCCTTTCATGTTGGGGAGAGAGAGGATTAGAATGATTTTTACTTCTAGGGGAGAGGGGAGTGTAATGATTATGTTGTCGTTTAGTATTATGTCCTTTGGACATGAACTTGTTTTGAATTTCATATTAAAATGGGCCCACCATTCCCCCTTTGTGAGGTCATTCAGCACCCTCATTTTGCACCTTGAACATCTCTCTCAGTATCACTTGGAAATGCTTGAAATGGCATGAGCTTGTCCTCACATTCCTATCAGCTGTAAATGCGGAGCCCCAACATGAACCTAACCATTGAGCAGAACACCTCTCCACCACCTGTGTAACACTGGGTAGGCCCCTTAACCTCTTGGTTTTCTTCAGTCCTCAGTTGTGAAAATGTGAGTGGTCTATGAACTTATATTTGGGGCAGGACAAGGTCGAGGAGAGTGTGTCTTTGCTTTTATTCTTCGAAACTGGTATGTCTTCCCTCTCTTCCCCATGGGTCCAAATCTCACTTGTCCTTCAGGCCCACTTCAAGGAGCCTTCTCTGATTCCCCAGGCACACAAATCTCTGCCTCTTAGGGTCATTGCCATACAACCAAGCTGTCTCTTACGTTAATCTTTTTTTTTTTTTTTATATTCTGATCTTATTAGTTTGTTAATCATGAGATTATTATTATTATTTTTTATTTTATTTATTTGTTTTTGGCTGTGTTGGTTCTTTGTTTCTGTGCGAGGGTTTTCTCTAGTTGCGGCGAGCGGGGGCCACTCTTCATCGCGGTGCACGGGCCTCTCACTGTCGCGGCCTCTCTTGTTGCGGAGCACAGGCTCCAGACGCGCAGGCTCAGTAGTTGTGGCACACGGGCTCAGTTGCTCCGCGGCATGTGGGATCTTCCCAGAACAGGGCTCGAACCCGTGTCCCCTGCATTGGCAGGCAGACTCTCAACCACTGCGCCACCAGGGAAGCCCTCTTACGTTAATCTTGCCTCTCAAGCCAATCTCAGAATGTGGGTCTGTCTTGCCCTCCTGGGAACCCTGGGGCTGTGCCAGCCCACCAGAACTCCCCGAGTGGAGTGTCTACTAGACTAGGGCATGGGTGGGGAGGCCCGGGTGTGAGGGGCCAGGCAGAGTATTTCTGCCTCCCCCCTGCTCTCCTCCACCAAACTGCCCCTCCTCCTGAAGCCTGCCCCTCAAGTCACAGGTTCCTTATGTGACCTCACTGGGTACTGATGACCTCACAGGCCTTCTCACAGTTGCCATGGCAGGGTAACTATGCCAACGTGCTGCCCTCAGAGAAACTTCCCTGACAGTTCTCCACCAGATACCAATCTCTTTGGTTGTCTGAGAGAGAATGTCTGACCAGATCTTCTATATTTACTCTAACGTGTCCTCTGTTCCCTGTGAGGGCAGTGCAGCAGGTACACTGAGATCGGGCAACTGTACAGGAGGCATGGTGTACACACAACCTCCCCTGGCTGCCACAAGTTCCTGTGGGGCTTGCCGACCACTTACACCTGAGCGCATTCCCAGCTGTAAGTAATACCAGTGACCTGGGACACCTTCAGGCGCCCACAGTGCTCACTGCTGAGGACAAGTGAAAGGTCATCCCTGGAAAAGTGTGCAGGATGCTTCTGATCTTTATAAATGTAGCCTTCCCTTTTGGGCTACAGGATGCTTCCATTCAGACCCTTTCCTGATTGGCCTCTTAGCAAAAGACAAGTGCATTCTTGTTGGCAAATGTTAAACGGAGCAGTTGGAGGAAGAGGGCCACTCTTGAACCTCACCTTCAAACCCAGGCTCCCCTGTGCTGTCATGCAGACATCTATATCGTTCCCGTCAGACACATCACATCCTGAGCTGCTGAGTACTAGGGGAGAGGGTGGTGCCATATTGATGGGAAGACCGGAAGAACCCAAAGGGGTGTTGAAGTGCTAATGAGACTGGATGGCTGAGGAGATGGTGTCCCAGGAGGCTGGGTTGATGTGAGCCTAGTCTAGGTACGCAGAACGCGGTTCTCGGTCTCCTGATCACTCTGCCTCAGTATTTGGTCTTCTTCTAGTCTAGATAAAAGTATCACAGGGCTAGAGTTCAGAGTGGTCGAAACACGCAGTATAAATGGGGTCCAAGAGGGGTTGACAAGGTGGGCGGGTTCTTAACCAATTTATATTAGATTATTTTTTTCCAAACCTTGAACGGCATTTCCATTAAAGCCTCAGAAGTGACAGACTGCTAGAAATGTTTTCTCTGTTGTGGAAGGCAGAGATGGAGAGGATCATGATTGCAATTACTTTCGGTTTCTCCTGTTTTCCCTGGAAACGGTGAAGAGACTTCCTCATGTGCTGTAGCCGTACGCTCTGGGAATTGCTTGGGCAGCCAGTGTCCCTTCTCTAGGGACTCATAGAGGTGATGGGCCAAGGCTGTGTTTTGGATGTCAAGTAGATTAAAGGTCTTCAGCCAGCAATTGGGAGAGACATGAGAGAGGGAAATTCTGGCAGGAGACTGTGTACAGCAGCAGTGACTGACCACTTCTGATTTTCTTTGCAGCAGCAGTGGCTCCCATTTCTCCTCCTACCCCTGGTCACTACCATGTCCTCTAGTGAGGGTGTGGAGAAACGCAGTTGGGCTGGCATGGGGAGACATACTGCCTGGTTGGTGGCTACCGGGCCTACGGGCAGGTTCCTTTGGCCACGCCAGCGAAAGTGGAAGCAGAGAAGCCAGTCCCCAGACGTGCTCCCAAGAGGAAGCGCTCTCCAGAAAAGTCGGATGAAGACCTGGGTTGCCCCAATCCCCAAATCCAGCGATTGCAGCATTCAAGCAGTTTAGGACTAGAAGGTGCTTGGATTCTCCAGCAGGGTGGCCCAACCTCAGGGCGCATCCCCTCTGCACCAGCCCCAGTATACGAATGTCCCATCTTTGCTTTTTCAAGGTCGGCAACAAGGAGTCCCCTCCAAAATAAGGTCCCCTCTCATTGCCACCCTCTCAAAAGCTTCCCCCAATGTGGTTCCTTCCTGTGGGCCAGATCAGGCGAAGGGCAGAGTTGTCTCTTTCCTTCTCTGACTCGGGCAAAATCGTCTTAGTAACACCTCTTCACAGTGTTGACCATGTGTTTTACGGGGGCTGCTGCTGAGCCTTTATCTCATCCTTTCATGTTGGGGAGAGAGAGGATTAGAATGATTTTTACTTCTAGGGGAGAGGGGAGTGTAATGATTATGTTGTCGTTTAGTATTATGTCCTTTGGACATGAACTTGTTTTGAATTTCATATTAAAATGGGCCCACCATTCCCCCTTTGTGAGGTCATTCAGCACCCTCATTTTGCACCTTGAACATCTCTCTCAGTATCACTTGGAAATGCTTGAAATGGCATGAGCTTGTCCTCACATTCCTATCAGCTGTAAATGCGGAGCCCCAACATGAACCTAACCATTGAGCAGAACACCTCTCCACCACCTGTGTAACACTGGGTAGGCCCCTTAACCTCTTGGTTTTCTTCAGTCCTCAGTTGTGAAAATGTGAGTGGTCTATGAACTTATATTTGGGGCAGGACAAGGTCGAGGAGAGTGTGTCTTTGCTTTTATTCTTCGAAACTGGTATGTCTTCCCTCTCTTCCCCATGGGTCCAAATCTCACTTGTCCTTCAGGCCCACTTCAAGGAGCCTTCTCTGATTCCCCAGGCACACAAATCTCTGCCTCTTAGGGTCATTGCCATACAACCAAGCTGTCTCTTACGTTAATCTTTTTTTTTTTTTTTATATTCTGATCTTATTAGTTTGTTAATCATGAGATTATTATTATTATTTTTTATTTTATTTATTTGTTTTTGGCTGTGTTGGTTCTTTGTTTCTGTGCGAGGGTTTTCTCTAGTTGCGGCGAGCGGGGGCCACTCTTCATCGCGGTGCACGGGCCTCTCACTGTCGCGGCCTCTCTTGTTGCGGAGCACAGGCTCCAGACGCGCAGGCTCAGTAGTTGTGGCACACGGGCTCAGTTGCTCCGCGGCATGTGGGATCTTCCCAGAACAGGGCTTGAACCCGTGTCCCCTGCATTGGCAGGCAGACTCTCAACCACTGCGCCACCAGGGAAGCCCTCTTACGTTAATCTTGCCTCTCAAGCCAATCTCAGAATGTGGGTCTGTCTTGCCCTCCTGGGAACCCTGGGGCTGTGCCAGCCCACCAGAACTCCCCGAGTGGAGTGTCTACTAGACTAGGGCATGGGTGGGGAGGCCCGGGTGTGAGGGGCCAGGCAGAGTATTTCTGCCTCCCCCCTGCTCTCCTCCACCAAACTGCCCCTCCTCCTGAAGCCTGCCCCTCAAGTCACAGGTTCCTTATGTGACCTCACTGGGTACTGATGACCTCACAGGCCTTCTCACAGTTGCCATGGCAGGGTAACTATGCCAACGTGCTGCCCTCAGAGAAACTTCCCTGACAGTTCTCCACCAGATACCAATCTCTTTGGTTGTCTGAGAGAGAATGTCTGACCAGATCTTCTATATTTACTCTAACGTGTCCTCTGTTCCCTGTGAGGGCAGTGCAGCAGGTACACTGAGATCGGGCAACTGTACAGGAGGCATGGTGTACACACAACCTCCCCTGGCTGCCACAAGTTCCTGTGGGGCTTGCCGACCACTTACACCTGAGCGCATTCCCAGCTGTAAGTAATACCAGTGACCTGGGACACCTTCAGGCGCCCACAGTGCTCACTGCTGAGGACAAGTGAAAGGTCATCCCTGGAAAAGTGTGCAGGATGCTTCTGATCTTTATAAATGTAGCCTTCCCTTTTGGGCTACAGGATGCTTCCATTCAGACCCTTTCCTGATTGGCCTCTTAGCAAAAGACAAGTGCATTCTTGTTGGCAAATGTTAAACGGAGCAGTTGGAGGAAGAGGGCCACTCTTGAACCTCACCTTCAAACCCAGGCTCCCCTGTGCTGTCATGCAGACATCTATATCGTTCCCGTCAGACACATCACATCCTGAGCTGCTGAGTACTAGGGGAGAGGGTGGTGCCATATTGATGGGAAGACCGGAAGAACCCAAAGGGGTGTTGAAGTGCTAATGAGACTGGATGGCTGAGGAGATGGTGTCCCAGGAGGCTGGGTTGATGTGAGCCTAGTCTAGGTACGCAGAACGCGGTTCTCGGTCTCCTGATCACTCTGCCTCAGTATTTGGTCTTCTTCTAGTCTAGATAAAAGTATCACAGGGCTAGAGTTCAGAGTGGTCGAAACACGCAGTATAAATGGGGTCCAAGAGGGGTTGACAAGGTGGGCGGGTTCTTAACCAATTTATATTAGATTATTTTTTTCCAAACCTTGAACGGCATTTCCATTAAAGCCTCAGAAGTGACAGACTGCTAGAAATGTTTTCTCTGTTGTGGAAGGCAGAGATGGAGAGGATCATGATTGCAATTACTTTCGGTTTCTCCTGTTTTCCCTGGAAACGGTGAAGAGACTTCCTCATGTGCTGTAGCCATACGCTATGGGAATTGCTTGGGCAGCCAGTGTCCCTTCTCTAGGGACTCATAGAGGTGATGGGCCAAGGCTGTGTTTTGGATGTCATGTAGATTAAAGGTCTTCAGCCAGCAATTGGGAGAGACATGAGAGAGGGAAATTCTGGCAGGAGACTGTGTACAGCAGCAGTGACTGACCACTTCTGATTTTCTTTGCAGCAGCAGTGGCTCCCATTTCTCCTCCTACCCCTGGTCACTACCATGTCCTCTAGTGAGGGTGTGGAGAAACGCAGTTGGGCTGGCATGGGGAGACATACTGCCTGGTTGGGGGCTACCGGGCCTACGGGCAGGTTCCTTTGGCCACGCCAGCGAAAGTGGAAGCAGAGAAGCCAGTCCCCAGACGTGCTCCCAAGAGGAAGCACTCTCCAGAAAAGTCGGATGAAGACCTGGGTTGCCCCAATCCCCAAATCCGGCGATTGCAGCATTCAAGCATTTTAGGACTAGAAGGTGCTTGGATTCTCCAGCAGTGTGGCCCAACCTCTGGGCGCATCCCCTCTGCACCAGCCCCAGTATACGAATGTCCCATCTTTGCTTTTTCAAGGTCGGCAACAAGGAGTCACCTCCAAAATAAGGTCCCCTCTCATTGCCACTCTCTCAAAGGCTTCCCCCAATGTGGTTCCTTCCTGTGGGCCAGATCAGGCGAAGGGCAGAGTTGTCTCTTTCCTTCTCTGACTCGGGCAAAATCGTCTTAGTAACACCTCTTCACAGTGTTGACCATGTGTTTTACCGGGGCTGCTGCTGAGCCTTTATCTCATCCTTTCATGGTGGAGAGAGAGAGGATTAGAATGATTTTTACTTCTAGGGGAGAGGGGAGTGTAATGATTATGTTGTCATTTAGTATTATGTCCTTTGGACATGAACTTGTTTTGAATTTCATATTAAAATGGGCCCACCATTCCCACTTTGTGAGGTCATTCAGCACCCTCATTTTGCACCTTGAACATCTCTCTCAGTATCACTTGGAAATGCTTGAAATGGCATGAGCTTGTCCTCACATTACTATCAGCTGTAAATGCGGAGCCCCAACAGGAACCTAACCATTGGGCAGAACACCTCTCCACCACCTGTGTAATACTGGGTAGGCCCCTTAACCTCTTTGTTTTCTTCAGTCCTCAGTTGTGAAAATGTGAGTGGTCTATGAATTTATATTTGGGGCAGAACAAGGTCGAGGAGAGTGTGTCTTTGCTTTTATTCTTCGAAACTGGTATGTCTTCCCTCTCTTCCCCATGGGTCCAAATCTCACTTGTCCTTCAGGCCCACTTCAAGGAGCCTTCTCTGATTCCCCAGGCACACAAATCTCTGCCTCTTAGGGTCAGTGCCATACAACCAAGCTGTCTCTTACGTTAATCTTGCCTCTCAAGCCAATCTCAGAATGTGGGTCTGTCTTGCCCTCCTGGGAACCCTGGGGCTGTGCCAGCCCACCAGAACACCCCGCGTGGAGTGTCTACTAGACTAGGGCATGGGTGGGGAGGCCCGGGTGTGAGGGGCCAGGCAGAGTATTTCTGCCTCCCCCCTGCTCTCCTCCACCAAACTGCCCCTCCTCCTGAAGCCTGCCCCTCAAGTCACAGGTTCCTTATATGACCTCACTGGGTACTGATGACCTCACAGGCCTTCTCACAGTTGCCATGGCAGGGTAACTATGCCAACGTGCTGCCCTCAGAGAAACTTCCCTGACAGTTCTCCACCAGATACCAATCTCTTTGGTTGTCTGAGAGAGAATGTCTGACCAGATCTTCTATATTTACTCTAACGTGTCCTCTGTTCCCTGTGAGGGCAGTGCAGCAGGTACACTGAGATCGGGCATCTGTACAGGAGGCATGGTGTACACACAAACTCCCCTGGCTGCCACAAGTTCCTGTGGGGCTTGCCGACCACTTACACCTGAGCGCATTCCCAGCTGTAAGTAATACCAGTGACCTGGGACACCTTCAGGCGCCCACAGTGCTCACTGCTGAGGACAAGTGAAAGGTCATCCCTGGAAAAGTGTGCAGGATGCTTCTGATCTTTATAAATGTAGCCTTCCCCTTTGGGCTACAGGATGCTTCCATTCAGACCCTTTCCTGATTGGCCTCTTAGCAAAAGACAAGTGCATTCTTGTTGGCAAATGGTAAACGGAGCAGTTGGAGGAAGAGGGCCACTCTTGAACCGCACCTTCAAACCCAGGCTCCCCTGTGCTGTCATGCAGACATCTATATCGTTCCCGTCAGACACATCACATCCTGAGCTGCTGAGTACTATGGGAGAGGGTGGTGCCATATTGATGGGAAGACCGGAAGAACCCAAAGGGGTGTTGAAGTGCTAATGAGACTGGATGGCTGAGGAGATGGTGTCCCAGGAGGCTGGGTTGATGTGAGCCTAGTCTAGGTACGCAGAACGCGGTTCTCGGTCTCCTGATCACTCTGCCTCAGTATTTGGTCTTCTTCTAGTCTAGATAAAAGGATCACAGGGCTAGAGTTCAGAGTGGTCGAAACACGCAGTATAAATGGGGTCCAAGAGGGGTTGACAAGGTGGGCGGGTTCTTAACCAATTTATATTAGATTATTTTTTTCCAAACCTTGAACGGCATTTCCATTAAAGCCTCAGAAGTGACAGACTGCTAGAAATGTTTTCTCTGTTGTGGAAGGCAGAGATGGAGAGGATCATGATTGCAATTACTTTCGGTTTCTCCTGTTTTCCCTGGAAACGGTGAAGAGACTTCCTCATGTGCTGTAGCCGTACGCTCTGGGAATTGCTTGGGCAGCCAGTGTCCCTTCTCTAGGGACTCATAGAGGTGATGGGCCAAGGCTGTGTTTTGGATGTCATGTAGATTAAAGGTCTTCAGCCAGCAATTGGGAGAGACATGAGAGAGGGAAATTCTGGCAGGAGACTGTGTACAGCAGCAGTGACTGACCACTTCTGATTTTCTTTGCAGCAGCAGTGGCTCCCATTTCTCCTCCTACCCTGGTCACTACCATGTCCTCTAGTGAGGGTGTGGAGAAACGCAGTTGGGCTGGCATGGGGAGACATACTGCCTGGTTGGTGGCTACCGGGCCTACGGGCAGGTTCCTTTGGCCACGCCAGCGAAAGTGGAAGCAGAGAAGCCAGTCCCCAGACGTGCTCCCAAGAGGAAGCACTCTCCAGAAAAGTCGGATGAAGACCTGGGTTGCCCCAATCCCCAAATCCGGCGATTGCAGCATTCAAGCATTTTAGGACTAGAAGGTGCTTGGATTCTCCAGCAGTGTGGCCCATCCTCTGGGCGCATCCCCTCTGCACCAGCCCCAGTATACGAATGTCCCATCTTTGCTTTTTCAAGGTCGGCAACAAGGAGTCCCCTCCAAAATAAGGTCCCCTCTCATTGCCACCCTCTCAAAGGCTTCCCCCAATGTGGTTCCTTCCTGTGGGCCAGATCAGGCGAAGGGCAGAGTTGTCTCTTTCCTTCTCTGACTCGGGCAAAATCGTCTTAGTAAGACATCTTCACAGTGTTGACCATGTGTTTTACCGGGGCTGCTGCTGAGCCTTTATCTCATCCTTTCATGGTGGAGAGAGAGAGGATTAGAATGATTTTTACTTCTAGGGGAGAGGGGAGTGTAATGATTATGTTGTCATTTAGTATTATGTCCTTTGGACATGAACTTGTTTTGAATTTCATATTAAAATGGGCCCACCATTCCCACTTTGTGAGGTCATTGAGCACCCTCATTTTGCACCTTGAACATCTCTCTCAGTATCACTTGGAAATGCTTGAAATGGCATGAGCTTGTCCTCACATTACTATCAGCTGTAAATGCGGAGCCCCAACAGGAACCTAACCATTGAGCAGAACACCTCTCCACCACCTGTGTAACACTGGGTAGGCCCCTTAACCTCTTTGTTTTCTTCAGTCCTCAGTTGTGAAAATGTGAGTGGTCTATGAATTTATATTTGGGGCAGAACAAGGTCGAGGAGAGTGTGTCTTTGCTTTTATTCTTCGAAACTGGTATGTCTTCCCTCTCTTCCCCATGGGTCCAAATCTCACTTGTCCTTCAGGCCCACTTCAAGTAGCCTTCTCTGATTCCCCAGGCACACAAATCTCTGCCTCTTAGGGTCAGTGCCATACAACCAAGCTGTCTCTTACGTTAATCTTGCCTCTCAAGCCAATCTCAGAATGTGGGTCTGTCTTGCCCTCCTGGGAACCCTGGGGCTGTGCCAGCCCACCAGAACACCCCGCGTGGAGTGTCTACTAGACTAGGGCATGGGTGGGGAGGCCCGGGTGTGAGGGGCCAGGCAGAGTATTTCTGCCTCCCCCCTGCTCTCCTCCACCAAACTGCCCCTCCTCCTGAAGCCTGCCCCTCAAGTCACAGGTTCCTTATATGACCTCACTGGGTACTGATGACCTCACAGGCCTTCTCACAGTTGCCATGGCAGGGTAACTATGCCAACGTGCTGCCCTCAGAGAAACTTCCCTGACAGTTCTCCACCAGATACCAATCTCTTTGGTTGTCTGAGAGAGAATGTCTGACCAGATCTTCTATATTTACTCTAACGTGTCCTCTGTTCCCTGTGAGGGCAGTGCAGCAGGTACACTGAGATCGGGCATCTGTACAGGAGGCATGGTGTACACACAACCTCCCCTGGCTGCCACAAGTTCCTGTGGGGCTTGCCGACCACTTACACCTGAGCGCATTCCCAGCTGTAAGTAATACCAGTGACCAGGGACATCTTCAGGCGCCCACAGTGCTCACTGCTGAGGACAAGTGAAAGGTCATCCCTGGAAAAGTGTGCAGGATGCTTCTGATCTTTATAAATGTAGCCTTCCCCTTTGGGCTACAGGATGCTTCCATTCAGACCCTTTCCTGATTGGCCTCTTAGCAAAAGACAAGTGCATTCTTGTTGGCAAATGGTAAACGGAGCAGTTGGAGGAAGAGGGCCACTCTTGAACCGCACCTTCAAACCCAGGCTCCCCTGTGCTGTCATGCAGACATCTATATCGTTCCCGTCAGACACATCACATCCTGAGCTGCTGAGTACTAGGGGAGAGGGTGCTGCCATATTGATGGGAAGACCGGAAGAACCCAAAGGGGTGTTGAAGTGCTAATGAGACTGGATGGCTGAGGAGATGTTGTCCCAGGAGGCTGGGTTGATGTGAGCCTAGTCTAGGTACGCAGAACGCGGTTCTCGGTCTCCTGATCACTCTGCCTCAGTATTTGGCCTTCTTCTAGTCTAGATAAAAGTATCACAGGGCTAGAGTTCAGAGTGGTCGAAACACGCAGTATAAATGGGGTCCAAGAGGGGTTGACAAGGTGGGCGGGTTTTTAACCAATTTATATTAGATTATTTTTTTCCAAACCTTGAACGGCATTTCCATTAAAGCCTCAGAAGTGACAGACTGCAAGAAATGTTTTCTCTGTTGTGGAAGGCAGAGATGGAGAGGATCATGATTGCAATTACTTTCGGGTTCTCCTGTTTTCCCTGGAAACGGTGAAGAGACTTCCTCATGTGCTGTAGCCGTACGCTCTAGGAATTGCTTGGGCAGCCAGTGTCCCTTCTCTAGGGACTCATAGAGGTGATGGGCCAAGGCTGTGTTTTGGAAGTCAAGTAGATTAAAGGTCTTCAGCCAGCAATTGGGAGAGACATGAGAGAGGGAAATTCTGGCAGGAGACTGTGTACAGCAGCAGTGACTGACCACTTCTGATTTTCTTTGCAGCAGCAGTGGCTCCCATTTCTCCTCCTACCCCTGGTCACTACCATGTCCTCTAGTGAGGGTGTGGAGAAACGCAGTTGGGCTGGCATGGGGAGACATACTGCCTGGTTGGTGGCTACCGGGCCTACGGGCAGGTTCCTTTGGCCACGCCAGCGAAAGTGGAAGCAGAGAAGCCAGTCCCCAGTCATGCTCCCAAGAGGAAGCGCTCTCCAGAAAAGTCGGATGAAGACCTGGGTTGCCCCAATCCCCAAATCCGGCGATTGCAGCATTCAAGCAGTTTAGGACTAGAAGGTGCTTGGATTCTCCAGCAGGGTGGCCCAACCTCTGGGCGCATCCCCTCTGCACCAGCCCCAGTATACGAATGTCCCATCTTTGCTTTTTCAAGGTCGGCAACAAGGAGTCCCCTCCAAAATAAGGTCCCCTCTCATTGCCACCCTCTCAAAGGCTTCCCCCAATGTGGTTCCTTCCTGTGGGCCAGATCAGGCGAAGGGCAGAATTGTCTCTTTCCTTCTCTGACTCGGGCAAAATCGTCTTAGTAAGACCTCTTCACAGTGTTGACCATGTGTTTTACGGGGGCTGCTGCTGAGCCTTTATCTCATCCTTTCATGGTGGAGAGAGAGAGGATTAGAATGATTTTTACTTCTAGGGGAGAGGGGAGTGTAATGATTATGTTGTCATTTAGTATTATGTCCTTTGGACATGAACTTGTTTTGAATTTCATATTAAAATGGGCCCACCATTCCCACTTTGTGAGGTCATTCAGCACGCTCATTTTGCACCTTGAACATCTCTCTCAGTATCACTTGGAAATGCTTGAAATGGCATGAGCTTGTCCTCACATTACTATCAGCTGTAAATGCGGAGCCCCAACAGGAACCTAACCATTGGGCAGAACACCTCTCCACCACCTGTGTAATACTGGGTAGGCCCCTTAACCTCTTTGTTTTCTTCAGTCCTCAGTTGTGAAAATGTGAGTGGTCTATGAATTTATATTTGGGGCAGAACAAGGTCGAGGAGAGTGTGTCTTTGCTTTTATTCTTCGAAACTGGTATGTCTTCCCTCTCTTCCCCATGGGTCCAAATCTCACTTGTCCTTCAGGCCCACTTCAAGGAGCCTTCTCTGATTCCCCAGGCACACAAATCTCTGCCTCTTAGGGTCAGTGCCATACAACCAAGCTGTCTCTTACGTTAATCTTGCCTCTCAAGCCAATCTCAGAATGTGGGTCTGTCTTGCCCTCCTGGGAACCCTGGGGCTGTGCCAGCCCACCAGAACACCCCGCGTGGAGTGTCTACTAGACTAGGGCATGGGTGGGGAGGCCCGGGTGTGAGGGGCCAGGCAGAGTATTTCTGCCTCCCCCCTGCTCTCCTCCACCAAACTGCCCCTCCTCCTGAAGCCTGCCCCTCAAGTCACAGGTTCCTTATATGACCTCACTGGGTACTGATGACCTCACAGGCCTTCTCACAGTTGCCATGGCAGGGTAACTATGCCAACGTGCTGCCCTCAGAGAAACTTCCCTGACAGTTCTCCACCAGATACCAATCTCTTTGGTTGTCTGAGAGAGAATGTCTGACCAGATCTTCTATATTTACTCTAACGTGTCCTCTGTTCCCTGTGAGGGCAGTGCAGCAGGTACACTGAGATCGGGCATCTGTACAGGAGGCATGGTGTACACACAAACTCCCCTGGCTGCCACAAGTTCCTGTGGGGCTTGCCGACCACTTACACCTGAGCGCATTCCCAGCTGTAAGTAATACCAGTGACCTGGGACACCTTCAGGCGCCCACAGTGCTCACTGCTGAGGACAAGTGAAAGGTCATCCCTGGAAAAGTGTGCAGGATGCTTCTGATCTTTATAAATGTAGCCTTCCCCTTTGGGCTACAGGATGCTTCCATTCAGACCCTTTCCTGATTGGCCTCTTAGCAAAAGACAAGTGCATTCTTGTTGGCAAATGGTAAACGGAGCAGTTGGAGGAAGAGGGCCACTCTTGAACCGCACCTTCAAACCCAGGCTCCCCTGTGCTGTCATGCAGACATCTATATCGTTCCCGTCAGACACATCACATCCTGAGCTGCTGAGTACTATGGGAGAGGGTGGTGCCATATTGATGGGAAGACCGGAAGAACCCAAAGGGGTGTTGAAGTGCTAATGAGACTGGATGGCTGAGGAGATGGTGTCCCAGGAGGCTGGGTTGATGTGAGCCTAGTCTAGGTACGCAGAACGCGGTTCTCGGTCTCCTGATCACTCTGCCTCAGTATTTGGTCTTCTTCTAGTCTAGATAAAAGGATCACAGGGCTAGAGTTCAGAGTGGTCGAAACACGCAGTATAAATGGGGTCCAAGAGGGGTTGACAAGGTGGGCGGGTTCTTAACCAATTTATATTAGATTATTTTTTTCCAAACCTTGAACGGCATTTCCATTAAAGCCTCAGAAGTGACAGACTGCTAGAAATGTTTTCTCTGTTGTGGAAGGCAGAGATGGAGAGGATCATGATTGCAATTACTTTCGGTTTCTCCTGTTTTCCCTGGAAACGGTGAAGAGACTTCCTCATGTGCTGTAGCCGTACGCTCTGGGAATTGCTTGGGCAGCCAGTGTCCCTTCTCTAGGGACTCATAGAGGTGATGGGCCAAGGCTGTGTTTTGGATGTCATGTAGATTAAAGGTCTTCAGCCAGCAATTGGGAGAGACATGAGAGAGGGAAATTCTGGCAGGAGACTGTGTACAGCAGCAGTGACTGACCACTTCTGATTTTCTTTGCAGCAGCAGTGGCTCCCATTTCTCCTCCTACCCTGGTCACTACCATGTCCTCTAGTGAGGGTGTGGAGAAACGCAGTTGGGCTGGCATGGGGAGACATACTGCCTGGTTGGTGGCTACCGGGCCTACGGGCAGGTTCCTTTGGCCACGCCAGCGAAAGTGGAAGCAGAGAAGCCAGTCCCCAGACGTGCTCCCAAGAGGAAGCACTCTCCAGAAAAGTCGGATGAAGACCTGGGTTGCCCCAATCCCCAAATCCGGCGATTGCAGCATTCAAGCATTTTAGGACTAGAAGGTGCTTGGATTCTCCAGCAGTGTGGCCCATCCTCTGGGCGCATCCCCTCTGCACCAGCCCCAGTATACGAATGTCCCATCTTTGCTTTTTCAAGGTCGGCAACAAGGAGTCCCCTCCAAAATAAGGTCCCCTCTCATTGCCACCCTCTCAAAGGCTTCCCCCAATGTGGTTCCTTCCTGTGGGCCAGATCAGGCGAAGGGCAGAGTTGTCTCTTTCCTTCTCTGACTCGGGCAAAATCGTCTTAGTAACACCTCTTCACAGTGTTGACCATGTGTTTTACCGGGGCTGCTGCTGAGCCTTTATCTCATCCTTTCATGGTGGAGAGAGAGAGGATTAGAATGATTTTTACTTCTAGGGGAGAGGGGAGTGTAATGATTATGTTGTCATTTAGTATTATGTCCTTTGGACATGAACTTGTTTTGAATTTCATATTAAAATGGGCCCACCATTCCCACTTTGTGAGGTCATTGAGCACCCTCATTTTGCACCTTGAACATCTCTCTCAGTATCACTTGGAAATGCTTGAAATGGCATGAGCTTGTCCTCACATTACTATCAGCTGTAAATGCGGAGCCCCAACAGGAACCTAACCATTGAGCAGAACACCTCTCCACCACCTGTGTAACACTGGGTAGGCCCCTTAACCTCTTTGTTTTCTTCAGTCCTCAGTTGTGAAAATGTGAGTGGTCTATGAATTTATATTTGGGGCAGAACAAGGTCGAGGAGAGTGTGTCTTTGCTTTTATTCTTCGAAACTGGTATGTCTTCCCTCTCTTCCCCATGGGTCCAAATCTCACTTGTCCTTCAGGCCCACTTCAAGTAGCCTTCTCTGATTCCCCAGGCACACAAATCTCTGCCTCTTAGGGTCAGTGCCATACAACCAAGCTGTCTCTTACGTTAATCTTGCCTCTCAAGCCAATCTCAGAATGTGGGTCTGTCTTGCCCTCCTGGGAACCCTGGGGCTGTGCCAGCCCACCAGAACACCCCGCGTGGAGTGTCTACTAGACTAGGGCATGGGTGGGGAGGCCCGGGTGTGAGGGGCCAGGCAGAGTATTTCTGCCTCCCCCCTGCTCTCCTCCACCAAACTGCCCCTCCTCCTGAAGCCTGCCCCTCAAGTCACAGGTTCCTTATATGACCTCACTGGGTACTGATGACCTCACAGGCCTTCTCACAGTTGCCATGGCAGGGTAACTATGCCAACGTGCTGCCCTCAGAGAAACTTCCCTGACAGTTCTCCACCAGATACCAATCTCTTTGGTTGTCTGAGAGAGAATGTCTGACCAGATCTTCTATATTTACTCTAACGTGTCCTCTGTTCCCTGTGAGGGCAGTGCAGCAGGTACACTGAGATCGGGCATCTGTACAGGAGGCATGGTGTACACACAACCTCCCCTGGCTGCCACAAGTTCCTGTGGGGCTTGCCGACCACTTACACCTGAGCGCATTCCCAGCTGTAAGTAATACCAGTGACCAGGGACATCTTCAGGCGCCCACAGTGCTCACTGCTGAGGACAAGTGAAAGGTCATCCCTGGAAAAGTGTGCAGGATGCTTCTGATCTTTATAAATGTAGCCTTCCCCTTTGGGCTACAGGATGCTTCCATTCAGACCCTTTCCTGATTGGCCTCTTAGCAAAAGACAAGTGCATTCTTGTTGGCAAATGGTAAACGGAGCAGTTGGAGGAAGAGGGCCACTCTTGAACCGCACCTTCAAACCCAGGCTCCCCTGTGCTGTCATGCAGACATCTATATCGTTCCCGTCAGACACATCACATCCTGAGCTGCTGAGTACTAGGGGAGAGGGTGCTGCCATATTGATGGGAAGACCGGAAGAACCCAAAGGGGTGTTGAAGTGCTAATGAGACTGGATGGCTGAGGAGATGTTGTCCCAGGAGGCTGGGTTGATGTGAGCCTAGTCTAGGTACGCAGAACGCGGTTCTCGGTCTCCTGATCACTCTGCCTCAGTATTTGGCCTTCTTCTAGTCTAGATAAAAGTATCACAGGGCTAGAGTTCAGAGTGGTCGAAACACGCAGTATAAATGGGGTCCAAGAGGGGTTGACAAGGTGGGCGGGTTTTTAACCAATTTATATTAGATTATTTTTTTCCAAACCTTGAACGGCATTTCCATTAAAGCCTCAGAAGTGACAGACTGCAAGAAATGTTTTCTCTGTTGTGGAAGGCAGAGATGGAGAGGATCATGATTGCAATTACTTTCGGGTTCTCCTGTTTTCCCTGGAAACGGTGAAGAGACTTCCTCATGTGCTGTAGCCGTACGCTCTAGGAATTGCTTGGGCAGCCAGTGTCCCTTCTCTAGGGACTCATAGAGGTGATGGGCCAAGGCTGTGTTTTGGAAGTCAAGTAGATTAAAGGTCTTCAGCCAGCAATTGGGAGAGACATGAGAGAGGGAAATTCTGGCAGGAGACTGTGTACAGCAGCAGTGACTGACCACTTCTGATTTTCTTTGCAGCAGCAGTGGCTCCCATTTCTCCTCCTACCCCTGGTCACTACCATGTCCTCTAGTGAGGGTGTGGAGAAACGCAGTTGGGCTGGCATGGGGAGACATACTGCCTGGTTGGTGGCTACCGGGCCTACGGGCAGGTTCCTTTGGCCACGCCAGCGAAAGTGGAAGCAGAGAAGCCAGTCCCCAGTCATGCTCCCAAGAGGAAGCGCTCTCCAGAAAAGTCGGATGAAGACCTGGGTTGCCCCAATCCCCAAATCCGGCGATTGCAGCATTCAAGCAGTTTAGGACTAGAAGGTGCTTGGATTCTCCAGCAGGGTGGCCCAACCTCTGGGCGCATCCCCTCTGCACCAGCCCCAGTATACGAATGTCCCATCTTTGCTTTTTCAAGGTCGGCAACAAGGAGTCCCCTCCAAAATAAGGTCCCCTCTCATTGCCACCCTCTCAAAGGCTTCCCCCAATGTGGTTCCTTCCTGTGGGCCAGATCAGGCGAAGGGCAGAATTGTCTCTTTCCTTCTCTGACTCGGGCAAAATCGTCTTAGTAAGACCTCTTCACAGTGTTGACCATGTGTTTTACGGGGGCTGCTGCTGAGCCTTTATCTCATCCTTTCATGGTGGAGAGAGAGAGGATTAGAATGATTTTTACTTCTAGGGGAGAGGGGAGTGTAATGATTATGTTGTCATTTAGTATTATGTCCTTTGGACATGAACTTGTTTTGAATTTCATATTAAAATGGGCCCACCATTCCCACTTTGTGAGGTCATTCAGCACGCTCATTTTGCACCTTGAACATCTCTCTCAGTATCACTTGGAAATGCTTGAAATGGCATGAGCTTGTCCTCACATTACTATCAGCTGTAAATGCGGAGCCCCAACAGGAACCTAACCATTGGGCAGAACACCTCTCCACCACCTGTGTAATACTGGGTAGGCCCCTTAACCTCTTTGTTTTCTTCAGTCCTCAGTTGTGAAAATGTGAGTGGTCTATGAATTTATATTTGGGGCAGAACAAGGTCGAGGAGAGTGTGTCTTTGCTTTTATTCTTCGAAACTGGTATGTCTTCCCTCTCTTCCCCATGGGTCCAAATCTCACTTGTCCTTCAGGCCCACTTCAAGGAGCCTTCTCTGATTCCCCAGGCACACAAATCTCTGCCTCTTAGGGTCAGTGCCATACAACCAAGCTGTCTCTTACGTTAATCTTGCCTCTCAAGCCAATCTCAGAATGTGGGTCTGTCTTGCCCTCCTGGGAACCCTGGGGCTGTGCCAGCCCACCAGAACACCCCGCGTGGAGTGTCTACTAGACTAGGGCATGGGTGGGGAGGCCCGGGTGTGAGGGGCCAGGCAGAGTATTTCTGCCTCCCCCCTGCTCTCCTCCACCAAACTGCCCCTCCTCCTGAAGCCTGCCCCTCAAGTCACAGGTTCCTTATATGACCTCACTGGGTACTGATGACCTCACAGGCCTTCTCACAGTTGCCATGGCAGGGTAACTATGCCAACGTGCTGCCCTCAGAGAAACTTCCCTGACAGTTCTCCACCAGATACCAATCTCTTTGGTTGTCTGAGAGAGAATGTCTGACCAGATCTTCTATATTTACTCTAACGTGTCCTCTGTTCCCTGTGAGGGCAGTGCAGCAGGTACACTGAGATCGGGCATCTGTACAGGAGGCATGGTGTACACACAAACTCCCCTGGCTGCCACAAGTTCCTGTGGGGCTTGCCGACCACTTACACCTGAGCGCATTCCCAGCTGTAAGTAATACCAGTGACCTGGGACACCTTCAGGCGCCCACAGTGCTCACTGCTGAGGACAAGTGAAAGGTCATCCCTGGAAAAGTGTGCAGGATGCTTCTGATCTTTATAAATGTAGCCTTCCCCTTTGGGCTACAGGATGCTTCCATTCAGACCCTTTCCTGATTGGCCTCTTAGCAAAAGACAAGTGCATTCTTGTTGGCAAATGGTAAACGGAGCAGTTGGAGGAAGAGGGCCACTCTTGAACCGCACCTTCAAACCCAGGCTCCCCTGTGCTGTCATGCAGACATCTATATCGTTCCCGTCAGACACATCACATCCTGAGCTGCTGAGTACTATGGGAGAGGGTGGTGCCATATTGATGGGAAGACCGGAAGAACCCAAAGGGGTGTTGAAGTGCTAATGAGACTGGATGGCTGAGGAGATGGTGTCCCAGGAGGCTGGGTTGATGTGAGCCTAGTCTAGGTACGCAGAACGCGGTTCTCGGTCTCCTGATCACTCTGCCTCAGTATTTGGTCTTCTTCTAGTCCAGATAAAAGGATCACAGGGCTAGAGTTCAGAGTGGTCGAAACACGCAGTATAAATGGGGTCCAAGAGGGGTTGACAAGGTGGGCGGGTTCTTAACCAATTTATATTAGATTATTTTTTTCCAAACCTTGAACGGCATTTCCATTAAAGCCTCAGAAGTGACAGACTGCTAGAAATGTTTTCTCTGTTGTGGAAGGCAGAGATGGAGAGGATCATGATTGCAATTACTTTCGGTTTCTCCTGTTTTCCCTGGAAACGGTGAAGAGACTTCCTCATGTGCTGTAGCCGTACGCTCTGGGAATTGCTTGGGCAGCCAGTGTCCCTTCTCTAGGGACTCATAGAGGTGATGGGCCAAGGCTGTGTTTTGGATGTCATGTAGATTAAAGGTCTTCAGCCAGCAATTGGGAGAGACATGAGAGAGGGAAATTCTGGCAGGAGACTGTGTACAGCAGCAGTGACTGACCACTTCTGATTTTCTTTGCAGCAGCAGTGGCTCCCATTTCTCCTCCTACCCTGGTCACTACCATGTCCTCTAGTGAGGGTGTGGAGAAACGCAGTTGGGCTGGCATGGGGAGACATACTGCCTGGTTGGTGGCTACCGGGCCTACGGGCAGGTTCCTTTGGCCACGCCAGCGAAAGTGGAAGCAGAGAAGCCAGTCCCCAGACGTGCTCCCAAGAGGAAGCACTCTCCAGAAAAGTCGGATGAAGACCTGGGTTGCCCCAATCCCCAAATCCGGCGATTGCAGCATTCAAGCATTTTAGGACTAGAAGGTGCTTGGATTCTCCAGCAGTGTGGCCCATCCTCTGGGCGCATCCCCTCTGCACCAGCCCCAGTATACGAATGTCCCATCTTTGCTTTTTCAAGGTCGGCAACAAGGAGTCCCCTCCAAAATAAGGTCCCCTCTCATTGCCACCCTCTCAAAGGCTTCCCCCAATGTGGTTCCTTCCTGTGGGCCAGATCAGGCGAAGGGCAGAGTTGTCTCTTTCCTTCTCTGACTCGGGCAAAATCGTCTTAGTAACACCTCTTCACAGTGTTGACCATGTGTTTTACCGGGGCTGCTGCTGAGCCTTTATCTCATCCTTTCATGGTGGAGAGAGAGAGGATTAGAATGATTTTTACTTCTAGGGGAGAGGGGAGTGTAATGATTATGTTGTCATTTAGTATTATGTCCTTTGGACATGAACTTGTTTTGAATTTCATATTAAAATGGGCCCACCATTCCCACTTTGTGAGGTCATTGAGCACCCTCATTTTGCACCTTGAACATCTCTCTCAGTATCACTTGGAAATGCTTGAAATGGCATGAGCTTGTCCTCACATTACTATCAGCTGTAAATGCGGAGCCCCAACAGGAACCTAACCATTGAGCAGAACACCTCTCCACCACCTGTGTAACACTGGGTAGGCCCCTTAACCTCTTTGTTTTCTTCAGTCCTCAGTTGTGAAAATGTGAGTGGTCTATGAATTTATATTTGGGGCAGAACAAGGTCGAGGAGAGTGTGTCTTTGCTTTTATTCTTCGAAACTGGTATGTCTTCCCTCTCTTCCCCATGGGTCCAAATCTCACTTGTCCTTCAGGCCCACTTCAAGTAGCCTTCTCTGATTCCCCAGGCACACAAATCTCTGCCTCTTAGGGTCAGTGCCATACAACCAAGCTGTCTCTTACGTTAATCTTGCCTCTCAAGCCAATCTCAGAATGTGGGTCTGTCTTGCCCTCCTGGGAACCCTGGGGCTGTGCCAGCCCACCAGAACACCCCGCGTGGAGTGTCTACTAGACTAGGGCATGGGTGGGGAGGCCCGGGTGTGAGGGGCCAGGCAGAGTATTTCTGCCTCCCCCCTGCTCTCCTCCACCAAACTGCCCCTCCTCCTGAAGCCTGCCCCTCAAGTCACAGGTTCCTTATATGACCTCACTGGGTACTGATGACCTCACAGGCCTTCTCACAGTTGCCATGGCAGGGTAACTATGCCAACGTGCTGCCCTCAGAGAAACTTCCCTGACAGTTCTCCACCAGATACCAATCTCTTTGGTTGTCTGAGAGAGAATGTCTGACCAGATCTTCTATATTTACTCTAACGTGTCCTCTGTTCCCTGTGAGGGCAGTGCAGCAGGTACACTGAGATCGGGCATCTGTACAGGAGGCATGGTGTACACACAACCTCCCCTGGCTGCCACAAGTTCCTGTGGGGCTTGCCGACCACTTACACCTGAGCGCATTCCCAGCTGTAAGTAATACCAGTGACCAGGGACATCTTCAGGCGCCCACAGTGCTCACTGCTGAGGACAAGTGAAAGGTCATCCCTGGAAAAGTGTGCAGGATGCTTCTGATCTTTATAAATGTAGCCTTCCCCTTTGGGCTACAGGATGCTTCCATTCAGACCCTTTCCTGATTGGCCTCTTAGCAAAAGACAAGTGCATTCTTGTTGGCAAATGGTAAACGGAGCAGTTGGAGGAAGAGGGCCACTCTTGAACCGCACCTTCAAACCCAGGCTCCCCTGTGCTGTCATGCAGACATCTATATCGTTCCCGTCAGACACATCACATCCTGAGCTGCTGAGTACTAGGGGAGAGGGTGCTGCCATATTGATGGGAAGACCGGAAGAACCCAAAGGGGTGTTGAAGTGCTAATGAGACTGGATGGCTGAGGAGATGTTGTCCCAGGAGGCTGGGTTGATGTGAGCCTAGTCTAGGTACGCAGAACGCGGTTCTCGGTCTCCTGATCACTCTGCCTCAGTATTTGGCCTTCTTCTAGTCTAGATAAAAGTATCACAGGGCTAGAGTTCAGAGTGGTCGAAACACGCAGTATAAATGGGGTCCAAGAGGGGTTGACAAGGTGGGCGGGTTTTTAACCAATTTATATTAGATTATTTTTTTCCAAACCTTGAACGGCATTTCCATTAAAGCCTCAGAAGTGACAGACTGCAAGAAATGTTTTCTCTGTTGTGGAAGGCAGAGATGGAGAGGATCATGATTGCAATTACTTTCGGGTTCTCCTGTTTTCCCTGGAAACGGTGAAGAGACTTCCTCATGTGCTGTAGCCGTACGCTCTAGGAATTGCTTGGGCAGCCAGTGTCCCTTCTCTAGGGACTCATAGAGGTGATGGGCCAAGGCTGTGTTTTGGAAGTCAAGTAGATTAAAGGTCTTCAGCCAGCAATTGGGAGAGACATGAGAGAGGGAAATTCTGGCAGGAGACTGTGTACAGCAGCAGTGACTGACCACTTCTGATTTTCTTTGCAGCAGCAGTGGCTCCCATTTCTCCTCCTACCCCTGGTCACTACCATGTCCTCTAGTGAGGGTGTGGAGAAACGCAGTTGGGCTGGCATGGGGAGACATACTGCCTGGTTGGTGGCTACCGGGCCTACGGGCAGGTTCCTTTGGCCACGCCAGCGAAAGTGGAAGCAGAGAAGCCAGTCCCCAGACGTGCTCCCAAGAGGAAGCGCTCTCCAGAAAAGTCGGATGAAGACCTGGGTTGCCCCAATCCCCAAATCCGGCGATTGCAGCATTCAAGCAGTTTAGGACTAGAAGGTGCTTGGATTCTCCAGCAGGGTGGCCCAACCTCTGGGCGCATCCCCTCTGCACCAGCCCCAGTATACGAATGTCCCATCTTTGCTTTTTCAAGGTCGGCAACAAGGAGTCCCCTCCAAAATAAGGTCCCCTCTCATTGCCACCCTCTCAAAGGCTTCCCCCAATGTGGTTCCTTCCTGTGGGCCAGATCAGGCGAAGGGCAGAATTGTCTCTTTCCTTCTCTGACTCGGGCAAAATCGTCTTAGTAAGACCTCTTCACAGTGTTGACCATGTGTTTTACGGGGGCTGCTGCTGAGCCTTTATCTCATCCTTTCATGGTGGAGAGAGAGAGGATTAGAATGATTTTTACTTCTAGGGGAGAGGGGAGTGTAATGATTATGTTGTCATTTAGTATTATGTCCTTTGGACATGAACTTGTTTTGAATTTCATATTAAAATGGGCCCACCATTCCCACTTTGTGAGGTCATTCAGCACGCTCATTTTGCACCTTGAACATCTCTCTCAGTATCACTTGGAAATGCTTGAAATGGCATGAGCTTGTCCTCACCTTCCTATCAGCTGTAAATGCGGAGCCCCAACATGAACCTAACCATTGAGCGGAACACCTCTCCACCACCTGTGTAACACTGGGTAGGCCCCTTAACCTCGTGGTTTTCTTCAGTCCTCAGTTGTGAAAATGTGAGTGGTCTATGAATTTATATTTGGGGCAGGACAAGGTCGAGGAGAGTGTGTCTTTGCTTTTATTCTTCGAAACTGGTATGTCTTCCCTCTCTTCCCCATGGGTCCAAATCTCACTTGTCCTTCAGGCCCACTTCAAGGAGCCTTCTCTGATTCCCCAGGCACACAAATCTCTGCCTCTTAGGGTCAGTGCCATACAACCAAGCTGTCTCTTACGTTAATCTTGCCTCTCAAGCCAATCTCAGAATGTGGGTCTGTCTTGCCCTCCTGGGAACCCTGGGGCTGTGCCAGCCCACCAGAACACCCCGCGTGGAGTGTCTACTAGACTAGGGCATGGGTGGGGAGGCCCGGGTGTGAGGGGCCAGGCAGAGTATTTCTGCCTCCCCCCTGCTCTCCTCCACCAAACTGCCCCTCCTCCTGAAGCCTGCCCCTCAAGTCACAGGTTCCTTATATGACCTCACTGGGTACTGATGACCTCACAGGCCTTCTCACAGTTGCCATGGCAGGGTAACTATGCCAACGTGCTGCCCTCAGAGAAACTTCCCTGACAGTTCTCCACCAGATACCAATCTCTTTGGTTGTCTGAGAGAGAATGTCTGACCAGATCTTCTATATTTACTCTAACGTGTCCTCTGTTCCCTGTGAGGGCAGTGCAGCAGGTACACTGAGATCGGGCATCTGTACAGGAGGCATGGTGTACACACAACCTCCCCTGGCTGCCACAAGTTCCTGTGGGGCTTGCCGACCACTTACACCTGAGCGCATTCCCAGCTGTAAGTAATACCAGTGACCTGGGACACCTTCAGGCGCCCACAGTGCTCACTGCTGAGGACAAGTGAAAGGTCATCCCTGGAAAAGTGTGCAGGATGCTTCTGATCTTTATAAATGTAGCCTTCCCCTTTGGGCTACAGGATGCTTCCATTCAGACCCTTTCCTGATTGGCCTCTTAGCAAAAGACAAGTGCATTCTTGTTGGCAAATGGTAAACGGAGCAGTTGGAGGAAGAGGGCCACTCTTGAACCGCACCTTCAAACCCAGGCTCCCCTGTGCTGTCATGCAGACATCTATATCGTTCCCGTCAGACACATCACATCCTGAGCTGCTGAGTACTATGGGAGAGGGTGGTGCCATATTGATGGGAAGACCGGAAGAACCCAAAGGGGTGTTGAAGTGCTAATGAGACTGGATGGCTGAGGAGATGGTGTCCCAGGAGGCTGGGTTGATGTGAGCCTAGTCTAGGTACGCAGAACGCGGTTCTCGGTCTCCTGATCACTCTGCCTCAGTATTTGGTCTTCTTCTAGTCTAGATAAAAGTATCACAGGGCTAGAGTTCAGAGTGGTCGAAACACGCAGTATAAATGGGGTCCAAGAGGGGTTGACAAGGTGGGCGGGTTCTTAACCAATTTATATTAGATTATTTTTTTCCAAACCTTGAACGGCATTTCCATTAAAGCCTCAGAAGTGACAGACTGCTAGAAATGTTTTCTCTGTTGTGGAAGGCAGAGATGGAGAGGATCATGATTACAATTACTTTCGGTTTCTCCTGTTTTCCCTGGAAACGGTGAAGAGACTTCCTCATGTGCTGTAGCCGTACGCTCTGGGAATTGCTTGGGCAGCCAGTGTCCCTTCTCTAGGGACTCATAGAGGTGATGGGCCAAGGCTGTGTTTTGGATGTCATGTAGATTAAAGGTCTTCAGCCAGCAATTGGGAGAGACATGAGAGAGGGAAATTCTGGCAGGAGACTGTGTACAGCAGCAGTGACTGACCACTTCTGATTTTCTTTGCAGCAGCAGTGGCTCCCATTTCTCCTCCTACCCTGGTCACTACCATGTCCTCTAGTGAGGGTGTGGAGAAACGCAGTTGGGCTGGCATGGGGAGACATACTGCCTGGTTGGGGGCTACCGGGCCTACGGGCAGGTTCCTTTGGCCACGCCAGCGAAAGTGGAAGCAGAGAAGCCAGTCCCCAGACGTGCTCCCAAGAGGAAGCACTCTCCAGAAAAGTCGGATGAAGACCTGGGTTGCCCCAATCCCCAAATCCGGCGATTGCAGCATTCAAGCATTTTAGGACTAGAAGGTGCTTGGATTCCCCAGCAGTGTGGCCCAACCTCTGGGCGCATCCCCTCTGCACCAGCCCCAGTATACGAATGTCCCATCTTTGCTTTTTCAAGGTCGGCAACAAGGAGTCCCCTCCAAAATAAGGTCCCCTCTCATTGCCACCCTCTCAAAGGCTTCCCCCAATGTGGTTCCTTCCTGTGGGCCAGATCAGGCGAAGGGCAGAGTTGTCTCTTTCCTTCTCTGACTCGGGCAAAATCGTCTTAGTAACACCTCTTCACAGTGTTGACCATGTGTTTTACCGGGGCTGCTGCTGAGCCTTTATCTCATCCTTTCATGGTGGAGAGAGAGAGGATTAGAATGATTTTTACTTCTAGGGGAGAGGGGAGTGTAATGATTATGTTGTCATTTAGTATTATGTCCTTTGGACATGAACTTGTTTTGAATTTCATATTAAAATGGGCCCACCATTCCCACTTTGTGAGGTCATTGAGCACCCTCATTTTGCACCTTGAACATCTCTCTCAGTATCACTTGGAAATGCTTGAAATGGCATGAGCTTGTCCTCACATTACTATCAGCTGTAAATGCGGAGCCCCAACAGGAACCTAACCATTGAGCAGAACACCTCTCCACCACCTGTGTAACACTGGGTAGGCCCCTTAACCTCTTTGTTTTCTTCAGTCCTCAGTTGTGAAAATGTGAGTGGTCTATGAATTTATATTTGGGGCAGAACAAGGTCGAGGAGAGTGTGTCTTTGCTTTTATTCTTCGAAACTGGTATGTCTTCCCTCTCTTCCCCATGGGTCCAAATCTCACTTGTCCTTCAGGCCCACTTCAAGTAGCCTTCTCTGATTCCCCAGGCACACAAATCTCTGCCTCTTAGGGTCAGTGCCATACAACCAAGCTGTCTCTTACGTTAATCTTGCCTCTCAAGCCAATCTCAGAATGTGGGTCTGTCTTGCCCTCCTGGGAACCCTGGGGCTGTGCCAGCCCACCAGAACACCCCGCGTGGAGTGTCTACTAGACTAGGGCATGGGTGGGGAGGCCCGGGTGTGAGGGGCCAGGCAGAGTATTTCTGCCTCCCCCCTGCTCTCCTCCACCAAACTGCCCCTCCTCCTGAAGCCTGCCCCTCAAGTCACAGGTTCCTTATATGACCTCACTGGGTACTGATGACCTCACAGGCCTTCTCACAGTTGCCATGGCAGGGTAACTATGCCAACGTGCTGCCCTCAGAGAAACTTCCCTGACAGTTCTCCACCAGATACCAATCTCTTTGGTTGTCTGAGAGAGAATGTCTGACCAGATCTTCTATATTTACTCTAACGTGTCCTCTGTTCCCTGTGAGGGCAGTGCAGCAGGTACACTGAGATCGGGCATCTGTACAGGAGGCATGGTGTACACACAACCTCCCCTGGCTGCCACAAGTTCCTGTGGGGCTTGCCGACCACTTACACCTGAGCGCATTCCCAGCTGTAAGTAATACCAGTGACCAGGGACATCTTCAGGCGCCCACAGTGCTCACTGCTGAGGACAAGTGAAAGGTCATCCCTGGAAAAGTGTGCAGGATGCTTCTGATCTTTATAAATGTAGCCTTCCCCTTTGGGCTACAGGATGCTTCCATTCAGACCCTTTCCTGATTGGCCTCTTAGCAAAAGACAAGTGCATTCTTGTTGGCAAATGGTAAACGGAGCAGTTGGAGGAAGAGGGCCACTCTTGAACCGCACCTTCAAACCCAGGCTCCCCTGTGCTGTCATGCAGACATCTATATCGTTCCCGTCAGACACATCACATCCTGAGCTGCTGAGTACTAGGGGAGAGGGTGCTGCCATATTGATGGGAAGACCGGAAGAACCCAAAGGGGTGTTGAAGTGCTAATGAGACTGGATGGCTGAGGAGATGTTGTCCCAGGAGGCTGGGTTGATGTGAGCCTAGTCTAGGTACGCAGAACGCGGTTCTCGGTCTCCTGATCACTCTGCCTCAGTATTTGGCCTTCTTCTAGTCTAGATAAAAGTATCACAGGGCTAGAGTTCAGAGTGGTCGAAACACGCAGTATAAATGGGGTCCAAGAGGGGTTGACAAGGTGGGCGGGTTTTTAACCAATTTATATTAGATTATTTTTTTCCAAACCTTGAACGGCATTTCCATTAAAGCCTCAGAAGTGACAGACTGCAAGAAATGTTTTCTCTGTTGTGGAAGGCAGAGATGGAGAGGATCATGATTGCAATTACATTCGGGTTCTCCTGTTTTCCCTGGAAACGGTGAAGAGACTTCCTCATGTGCTGTAGCCGTACGCTCTAGGAATTGCTTGGGCAGCCAGTGTCCCTTCTCTAGGGACTCATAGAGGTGATGGGCCAAGGCTGTGTTTTGGAAGTCAAGTAGATTAAAGGTCTTCAGCCAGCAATTGGGAGAGACATGAGAGAGGGAAATTCTGGCAGGAGACTGTGTACAGCAGCAGTGACTGACCACTTCTGATTTTCTTTGCAGCAGCAGTGGCTCCCATTTCTCCTCCTACCCCTGGTCACTACCATGTCCTCTAGTGAGGGTGTGGAGAAACGCAGTTGGGCTGGCATGGGGAGACATACTGCCTGGTTGGTGGCTACCGGGCCTACGGGCAGGTTCCTTTGGCCACGCCAGCGAAAGTGGAAGCAGAGAAGCCAGTCCCCAGTCATGCTCCCAAGAGGAAGCGCTCTCCAGAAAAGTCGGATGAAGACCTGGGTTGCCCCAATCCCCAAATCCGGCGATTGCAGCATTCAAGCAGTTTAGGACTAGAAGGTGCTTGGATTCTCCAGCAGGGTGGCCCAACCTCTGGGCGCATCCCCTCTGCACCAGCCCCAGTATACGAATGTCCCATCTTTGCTTTTTCAAGGTCGGCAACAAGGAGTCCCCTCCAAAATAAGGTCCCCTCTCATTGCCACCCTCTCAAAGGCTTCCCCCAATGTGGTTCCTTCCTGTGGGCCAGATCAGGCGAAGGGCAGAATTGTCTCTTTCCTTCTCTGACTCGGGCAAAATCGTCTTAGTAAGACCTCTTCACAGTGTTGACCATGTGTTTTACGGGGGCTGCTGCTGAGCCTTTATCTCATCCTTTCATGGTGGAGAGAGAGAGGATTAGAATGATTTTTACTTCTAGGGGAGAGGGGAGTGTAATGATTATGTTGTCATTTAGTATTATGTCCTTTGGACATGAACTTGTTTTGAATTTCATATTAAAATGGGCCCACCATTCCCACTTTGTGAGGTCATTCAGCACGCTCATTTTGCACCTTGAACATCTCTCTCAGTATCACTTGGAAATGCTTGAAATGGCATGAGCTTGTCCTCACCTTCCTATCAGCTGTAAATGCGGAGCCCCAACATGAACCTAACCATTGAGCGGAACACCTCTCCACCACCTGTGTAACACTGGGTAGGCCCCTTAACCTCGTGGTTTTCTTCAGTCCTCAGTTGTGAAAATGTGAGTGGTCTATGAATTTATATTTGGGGCAGGACAAGGTCGAGGAGAGTGTGTCTTTGCTTTTATTCTTCGAAACTGGTATGTCTTCCCTCTCTTCCCCATGGGTCCAAATCTCACTTGTCCTTCAGGCCCACTTCAAGGAGCCTTCTCTGATTCCCCAGGCACACAAATCTCTGCCTCTTAGGGTCATTGCCATACAACCAAGCTGTCTCTTACGTTAATCTTTTTTTTTTTTTTTTTTTAATATTCTGATCTTATTAGTTTGTTAATCATGAGATTATTATTATTATTTTTTATTTTATTTATTTGTTTTTGGCTGTGTTGGGTCTTTGTTTCTGTGCGAGGGCTTTCTCTAGTTGCGGCGAGCGGGGGCCACTCTTCATCGCGGTGCATGGGCCTCTCACTGTTGCGGCCTCTCTTGTTGCGGAGCACAGGCTCCAGACGCGCAGGCTCAGTAGTTGTGGCACACGGGCTCAGTTGCTCCGCGGCATGTGGGATCTTCCCAGACCAGGGCTCGAACCCGTGTCCCCTGCATTGGCAGGCAGACTCTCAACCACTGCGCCACCAGGGAAGCCCTCGTACGTTAATCTTGCCTCTCAAGCCAATCTCAGAATGTGGGTCTGTCTTGCCCTCCTGGGAACCCTGGGGCTGTGCCAGCCCACCAGAACACCCCGCGTGGAGTGTCTACTAGACTAGGGCATGGGTGGGGAGGCCCGGGTGTGAGGGGCCAGGCAGAGTATTTCTGCCTCCCCCCTGCTCTCCTCCACCAAACTGCCCCTCCTCCTGAAGCCTGCCCCTCAAGTCACAGGTTCCTTATGTGACCTCACTGGGTACTGATGACCTCACAGGCCTTCTCACAGTTGCCATGGCAGGGTAACTATGCCAACGTGCTGCCCTCAGAGAAACTTCCCTGACAGTTCTCCACCAGATACCAATCTCTTTGGTTGTCTGAGAGAGAATGTCTGACCAGATCTTCTATATTTACTCTAACGTGTCCTCTGTTCCCTGTGAGGGCAGTGCAGCAGATACACTGAGATCGGGCATCTGTACAGGAGGCATGGTGTACACACAACCTCCCCTGGCTGCCACAAGTTCCTGTGGGGCTTGCCGACCACTTACACCTGAGCGCATTCCCAGCTGTAAGTAATACGAGTGACCTGGGACACCTTCAGGCGCCCACAGTGCTCACTGCTGAGGACAAGTGAAAGGTCATCCCTGGAAAAGTGTGCAGGATGCTTCTGATCTTTATAAATGTAGCCTTCCCCTTTGGGCTACAGGATGCTTCCATTCAGACCCTTTCCTGATTGGCCTCTTAGCAAAAGACAAGTGCATTCTTGTTGGCAAATGGTAAACGGAGCAGTTGGAGGAAGAGGTCCACTCTTGAACCGCACCTTCAAACCCAGGCTCCCCTTTGCTGTCATGCAGATATCTATATCGTTCCCGTCAGACACATCACATCCTGAGCTGCTGAGTACTAGGGGAGAGGGTGCTGCCATATTGATGGGAAGACCGGAAGAACCCAAAGGGGTGTTGAAGTGCTAATGAGACTGGATGGCTGAGGAGATGTTGTCCCAGGAGGCTGGGTTGATGTGAGCCTAGTCTAGGTACGCAGAACGCGGTTCTCGGTCTCCTGATCACTCTGCCTCAGTATTTGGCCTTCTTCTAGTCTAGATAAAAGTATCACAGGGCTAGAGTTCAGAGTGGTCGAAACACGCAGTATAAATGGGGTCCAAGAGGGGTTGACAAGGTGGGCGGGTTTTTAACCAATTTATATTAGATTATTTTTTTCCAAACCTTGAACGGCATTTCCATTAAAGCCTCAGAAGTGACAGACTGCAAGAAATGTTTTCTCTGTTGTGGAAGGCAGAGATGGAGAGGATCATGATTGCAATTACTTTCGGGTTCTCCTGTTTTCCCTGGAAACGGTGAAGAGACTTCCTCATGTGCTGTAGCGGTACGCTCTAGGAATTGCTTGGGCAGCCAGTGTCCCTTCTCTAGGGACTCATAGAGGTGATGGGCCAAGGCTGTGTTTTGGAAGTCAAGTAGATTAAAGGTCTTCAGCCAGCAATTGGGAGAGACATGAGAGAGGGAAATTCTGGCAGGAGACTGTGTACAGCAGCAGTGACTGACCACTTCTGATTTTCTTTGCAGCAGCAGTGGCTCCCATTTCTCCTCCTACCCCTGGTCACTACCATGTCCTCTAGTGAGGGTGTGGAGAAACGCAGTTGGGCTGGCATGGGGAGACATACTGCCTGGTTGGTGGCTACCGGGCCTACGGGCAGGTTCCTTTGGCCACGCCAGCGAAAGTGGAAGCAGAGAAGCCAGTCCCCAGACGTGCTCCCAAGAGGAAGCGCTCTCCAGAAAAGTCGGATGAAGACCTGGGTTGCCCCAATCCCCAAATCCGGCGATTGCAGCATTCAAGCAGTTTAGGACTAGAAGGTGCTTGGATTCTCCAGCAGGGTGGCCCAACCTCTGGGCGCATCCCCTCTGCACCAGCCCCAGTATACGAATGTCCCATCTTTGCATTTTCAAGGTCGGCAACAAGGAGTCCCCTCCAAAATAAGGTCCCCTCTCATTGCCACCCTCTCAAAGGCTTCCCCCAATGTGGTTCCTTCCTGTGGGCCAGATCAGGCGAAGGGCAGAGTTGTCTCTTTCCTTCTCTGACTCGGTCAAAATCGTCTTCGTAAGACCTCTTCACAGTGTTGACCATGTGTTTTACGGGGGCTGCTGCTGAGCCTTTATCTCATCCTTTCATGGTGGAGAGAGAGAGGATTAGAATGATTTTTACTTCTAGGGGAGAGGGGAGTGTAATGATTATGTTGTCATTTAGTATTATGTCCTTTGGACATGAACTTGTTTTGAATTTCATATTAAAATGGGCCCACCATTCCCACTTTGTGAGGTCATTCAGCACGCTCATTTTGCACCTTGAACATCTCTCTCAGTATCACTTGGAAATGCTTGAAATGGCATGAGCTTGTCCTCACATTCCTATCAGCTGTAAATGCGGAGCCCCAACATGAACCTAACCATTGAGCGGAACACCTCTCCACCACCTGTGTAACACTGGGTAGGCCCCTTAACCTCTTGGTTTTCTTCAGTCCTCAGTTGTGAAAATGTGAGTGGTCTATGAATTTATATTTGGGGCAGGACAAGGTCGAGGAGAGTGTGTCTTTGCTTTTATTCTTCGAAACTGGTATGTCTTCCCTCTCTTCCCCATGGGTCCAAATCTCACTTGTCCTTCAGGCCCACTTCAAGGAGCCTTCTCTGATTCCCCAGGCACACAAATCTCTGCCTCTTAGGGTCATTGCCATACAACCAAGCTGTCTCTTACGTTAATCTTTTTTTTTTTTTTTTTAATATTCTGATCTTATTAGTTTGTTAATCATGAGATTATTATTATTATTTTTTATTTTATTTATTTGTTTTTGGCTGTGTTGGGTCTTTGTTTCTGTGCGAGGGCTTTCTCTAGTTGCGGCGAGCGGGGGCCACTCTTCATCGCGGTGCATGGGCCTCTCACTGTCGCGGCCTCTCTTGTTGCGGAGCACAGGCTCCAGACGCGCAGGCTCAGTAGTTGTGGCACACGGGCTCAGTTGCTCCGCGGCATGTGGGATCTTCCCAGACCAGGGCTCGAACCCGTGTCCCCTGCACTGGCAGGCAGACTCTCAACCACTGCGCCACCAGGGAAGCCCTCGTACGTTAATATTGCCTCTCAAGCCAATCTCAGAATGTGGGTCTGTCTTGCCTTCCTGGGAACCCTGGGGCTGTGCCAGCCCATCAGAACACCCCGCGTGGAGTGTCTACTAGACTAGGGCATGGGTGGGGAGGCCCGGGTGTGAGGGGCCAGGCAGAGTATTTCTGCCTCCCCCCTGCTCTCCTCCACCAAACTGCCCCTCCTCCTGAAGCCTGCCCCTCAAGTCACAGGTTCCTTATATGACCTCACTGGGTACTGATGACCTCACAGGCCTTCTCACAGTTGCCATGGCAGGGTAACTATGCCAACGTGCTGCCCTCAGAGAAACTTCCCTGACAGTTCTCCACCAGATACCAATCTCTTTGGTTGTCTGAGAGAGAATGTCTGACCAGATCTTCTATATTTACTCTAACGTGTCCTCTGTTCCCTGTGAGGGCAGTGCAGCAGGTACACTGAGATCGGGCATCTGTACAGGAGGCATGGTGTACACACAACCTCCCCTGGCTGCCACATGTTCCTGTGGGGCTTGCCGACCACTTACACCTGAGCGCATTCCCAGCTGTAAGTAATACCAGTGACCTGGGACACCTTCAGGCGCCCACAGTGCTCACTGCTGAGGACAAGTGAAAGGTCATCCCTGGAAAAGTGTGCAGGATGCTTCTGATCTTTATAAATGTAGGCTTCCCCTTTGGGCTACAGGATGCTTCCATTCAGACCCTTTCCTGATTGGCCTCTTAGCAAAAGACAAGTGCATTCTTGTTGGCAAATGGTAAACGGAGCAGTTGTAGGAAGAGGGCCACTCTTGAACCGCACCTTCAAACCCAGGCTCCCCTGTGCTGTCATGCAGACATCTATATCGGTCCCCTCAGACATCACATCCTGAGCTGCTGAGTACTAGGGGAGAGGGTGGTGCCATATTGATGGGAAGACCGGAAGAACCCAAAGGGGTGTTGAACTGCTAATGAGAGTGGAGGGCTGAGGAGATGGTGTCCCAGGAGGCTGCGTTGATGTGAGCCTAGTCTAGGTACGCAGAACGCGGTTCTCGGTCTCCTGATCACTCTGCCTCATTATTTGGCCTTGTTCTAGTCTAGATAAAAGTATCACAGGGCTAGAGTTCAGTGTGGTCGAAACACGCAGTATAAATGGGGTCCAAGAAGGGTTGACAAGGTGGGCGGGTTTTTAACCAATTTATATTAGATTATTTTTTTCCAAACCTTGAACGGCATTTCCATTAAAGCCTCAGAAGTGACAGACTGCAAGAAATGTTTTCTCTGTTGTGGAAGGCAGAGATGGAGAGGATCATGATTGCAATTACTTTCGGGTTCTCCTGTTTTCCCTGGAAAAGGTGAAGAGACTTCCTCATGTGCTGTAGCCGTACGCTCTGGGAATTGCTTGGGCAGCCAGTGTCCCTTCTCTAGGGACTCATAGAGGTGATGGGCCAAGGCTGTGTTTTGGATGTCAAGTAGATTAAAGGTCTTCAGCCAGCAATTGGGAGAGACATGAGAGAGGGAAATTCTGGCAGGAGACTGTGTACAGCAGCAGTGACTGACCACTTCTGATTTTCTTTGCAGCAGCAGTGGCTCCCATTTCTCCTCCTACCCCTGGTCACTACCATGTCCTCTAGTGAGGGTGTGGAGAAACGCAGTTGGGCTGGCATGGGGAGACATACTGCCTGGTTGGTGGCTACCGGGCCTACGGGCAGGTTCCTTTGGCCACGCCAGCGAAAGTGGAAGCAGAGAAGCCAGTCCCCAGACGTGCTCCCAAGAGGAAGCGCTCTCCAGAAAAGTCGGATGAAGACCTGGGGTGCCCCAATCCCCAAATCCGGCGATTGCAGCATTCAAGCAGTTTAGGACTAGAAGGTGCTTGGATTCTCCAGCAGGGTGGCCCAACCTCTGGGCGCATCCCCTCTGCACCAGCCCCAGTATACGAATGTCCCATCTTTGCTTTTTCAAGGTCGGCAACAAGGAGTCCCCTCCAAAATAAGGTCCCCTCTCATTGCCACCCTCTCAAAGGCTTCCCCCAATGTGGTTCCTTCCTGTGGGCCAGATCAGGCGAAGGGCAGAGTTGTCTCTTTCCTTCTCTGACTCGGGCAAAATCGTCTTAGTAACACCTCTTCACAGTGTTGACCATGTGTTTTACCGGGGCTGCTGCTGAGCCTTTATCTCATCCTTTCATGGTGGAGAGAGAGAGGATTAGAATGATTTTTACTTCTAGGGGAGAGGGGAGTGTAATGATTATGTTGTCATTTAGTATTATGTCCTTTGGACATGAACTAGTTTTGAATTTCATATTAAAATGGGCCCACCATTCCCACTTTGTGAGGTCATTCAGCACCCTCATTTTGCACCTTGAACATCTCTCTCAGTATCACTTGGAAATGCTTGAAATGGCATGAGCTTGTCCTCACATTCCTATCAGCTGTAAATGCGGAGCCCCAACATGAACCTAACCATTGAGCAGAACACCTCTCCACCACCTGTGTAACACTGGGTAGGCCCCTTAACCTCTTGGTTTTCTTCAGTCCTCAGTTGTGAAAATGTGAGTGGTCTATGAATTTATATTTGGGGCAGGACAAGGTCGAGGAGAGTGTGTCTTTGCTTTTATTCTTCGAAACTGGTATGTCTTCCCTCTCTTCCCCATGGGTCCAAATCTCACTTGTCCTTCAGGCCCACTGCCAAGGAGCCTTCTCTGATTCCCCAGGCACACAAATCTCTGCCTCTTAGGGTCAGTGCCATACAACCAAGCTGTCTCTTACGTTAATCTTGCCTCTCAAGCCAATCTCAGAATGTGGGTCTGTCTTGCCCTCCTGGGAACCCTGGGGCTGTGCCAGCCCACCAGAACACCCCGCGTGGAGTGTCTACTAGGCTAGGGCATGGGTGGGGAGGCCCGGGTGTGAGGGGCCAGGCAGAGTATTTCTGCCTCCCCCCTGCTCTCCTCCACCAAACTGCCCCTCCTCCTGAAGCCTGCCCCTCAAGTCACAGGTTCCTTATATGACCTCACTGGGTACTGATGACCTCACAGGCCTTCTCACAGTTGCCATGGCAGGGTAACTATGCCAACGTGCTGCCCTCAGAGAAACTTCCCTGACAGTTCTCCACCAGATACCAATCTCTTTGGTTGTCTGAGAGAGAATGTCTGACCAGATCTTCTATATTTACTCTAACGTGTCTTCTGTTCCCTGTGAGGGCAGTGCCGCAGGTACACTGAGATCGGGCATCTGTACAGGAGGCATGGTGTACACACAACCTCCCCTGGCTGCCACATGTTCCTGTGGGGCTTGCCGACCACTTACACCTGAGCGCGTTCCCAGCTGTAAGTAATACCAGTGACCTGGGACACCTTCAGGCGCCCACAGTGCTCACTGCTGAGGACAAGTGAAAGGTCATCCCTGGAAAAGTGTGCAGGATGCTTCTGATCTTTATAAATGTAGCCTTCCCCTTTGGGCTACAGGATGCTTCCATTCAGACCCTTTCCTGATTGGCCTCTTAGCAAAAGACAAGTGCATTTTTGTTGGCAAATGGTAAACGGAGCAGTTGGAGGAAGAGGGCCACTCTTGAATCGCACCTTCAAATCCGGGTTCCCCTGTGCTGTCATGCAGACATCTATATCGGTCCCCTCAGACACATCCCATCCTGAGCTGCTGAGTACTAGGGGAGAGGGTGGTGCCATATTGATGGGAAGACCGGAAGAACCCAAAGGGGTGTTGAAGTGCTAATGAGACAGGAGGGCTGAGGAGATGGTGTCCCAGGAGGCTGGGTTGATGTGAGCCTAGTCTAGGTACGCAGAACGCGGTTCTCGATCTCCTGATCACTATGCCTCAGTATTTGGCCTTGTTCTAGTCTAGATAAAAGTATCACAGGGCTAGAGTTCAGTGTGGTCGAAACACGCAGTATAAATGGGGTCCAAGAGGGGTTGACAAGGTGGGCGGGTTTTTAACCAATTTATATTAGATTATTTTTTTCCAAACCTTGAACGGCATTTCCATTAAAGCCTCAGAAGTGACAGACTGCAAGAAATGTTTTCTCTGTTGTGGAAGGCAGAGATGGAGAGGATCATGATTGCAATTACTTTCGGGTTCTCCTGTTTTCCCTGGAAACGGTGAAGAGACTTCCTCATGTGCTGTAGCGGTACGCTCTAGGAATTGCTTGGGCAGCCAGTGTCCCTTCTCTAGGGACTCATAGAGGTGATGGGCCAAGGCTGTGTTTTGGATGTCAAGTAGATTAAAGGTCTTCAGCCAGCAATTGGGAGAGACATGAGAGAGGGAAATTCTGGCAGGAGACTGTGTACAGCAGCAGTGACTGACCACTTCTGATTTTCTTTGCAGCAGCAGTGGCTCCCATTTCTCCTCCTACCCCTGGTCACTACCATGTCCTCTAGTGAGGGTGTGGAGAAACGCAGTTGGGCTGGCATGGGGAGACATACTGCCTGGTTGGTGGCTACCGGGCCTACGGGCAGGTTCCTTTGGCCACGCCAGCGAAAGTGGAAGCAGAGAAGCCAGTCCCCAGACGTGCTCCCAAGAGGAAGCGCTCTCCAGAAAAGTCGGATGAAGACCTGGGTTGCCCCAATCCCCAAATCCAGCGATTGCAGCATTCAAGCAGTTTAGGACTAGAAGGTGCTTGAATTCTCCAGCAGGATGGCCCAACCTCTGGGCGCATCCCCTCTGCACCAGCCCCAGTATACGAATGTCCCATCTTTGCTTTTTCAAGGTCGGCAACAAGGAGTCCCCTCCAAAATAAGGTCCCCTCTCATTGCCACCCTCTCAAAGGCTTCCCCCAATGTGGTTCCTTCCTGTGGGCCAGATCAGGCGAAGGGCAGAGTTGTCTCTTTCCTTCTCTGACTCGGGCAAAATCGTCTTAGTAAGACCTCTTCACAGTGTTGACCATGTGTTTTACGGGGGCTGCTGCTGAGCCTTTATCTCATCCTTTCATGATGGAGAGAGAGAGGATTAGAATGATTTTTACTTCTAGGGGAGAGGGGAGTGTAATGATTATGTTGTCATTTAGTATTATGTCCTTTGGACATGAACTAGTTTTGAATTTCATATTAAAATGGGCCCACCATTCCCACTTTGTGAGGTCATTCAGCACCCTCATTTTGCACCTTGAACATCTCTCTCAGTATCACTTGGAAATGCTTGAAATGGCATGAGCTTGTCCTCACATTCCTATCAGCTGTAAATGCGGAGCCCCAACATGAACCTAACCATTGAGCGGAACACCTCTCCACCACCTGTGTAACACTGGGTAGGCCCCTTAACCTCTTGGTTTTCTTCAGTCCTCAGTTGTGAAAATGTGAGTGGTCTATGAATTTATATTTGGGGCAGGACAAGGTCGAGGAGAGTGTGTCTTTGCTTTTATTCTTCGAAACTGGTATGTCTTCCCTCTCTTCCCCATGGGTCCAAATCTCACTTGTCCTTCAGGCCCACTGCCAAGGAGCCTTCTCTGATTCCCCAGGCACACAAATCTCTGCCTCTTAGGGTCAGTGCCATACAACCAAACTGTCTCTTACGTTAATCTTGCCTCTCAAGCCAATCTCAGATTGTGGGTCAGTCTTGCCCTCCTGGGAACCCTGGAGCTGTGCCAGCCCACCAGAACACCCCGCGTGGAGTGTCTACTAGGCTAGGGCATGGGTGGGGAGGCCCGGGTGTGAGGGGTCAGGCAGAGTATTTCTGCCTCCCCCTTGCTCTCCTCCACCAAACTGCCCCTCCTCCTGAAGCCTGCCCCTCAAGTCACAGGTTCCTTATATGACCTCACTGGGTACTGATGACCTCACAGGCCTTCTCACAGTTGCCATGGCAGGGTAACTATGCCAACGTGCTGCCCTCAGAGAAACTTCCCTGACAGTTCTCCACCAGATACCAATCTCTTTGGTTGTCTGAGAGAGAATGTCTGACCAGATCTTCTATATTTACTCTAACGTGTCCTCTGTTCCCTGTGAGGGCAGTGCAGCAGGTACACTGAGATCGGGCATCTGTACAGGAGGCATGGTGTACACACAACCTCCCCTGGCTGCCACATGTTCCTGTGGGGCTTGCCGACCACTTACACCTGAGCGCGTTCCCAGCTGTAAGTAATACCACTGACCTGGGACACCTTCAGGCGCCCTCAGTGCTCACTGCTGAGGACAAGTGAAAGGTCATCCCTGGAAAAGTGTGCAGGATGCTTCTGATCTTTATAAATGTAGCCTTCCCCTTTGGGCTACAGGATGCTTCCATTCAGACCCTTTCCTGATTGGCCTCTTAGCAAAAGACAAGTGCATTTTTGTTGGCAAATGGTAAACGGAGCAGTTGGAGGAAGAGGGCCACTCTTGAACCGCACCTTCAAACCCGGGCTCCCCTGTGCTGTCATGCAGACATCTATATCGGTCCCCTCAGACACATCCCATCCTGAGCTGCTGAGTACTAGGGGAGAGGGTGGTGCCATATTGATGGGAAGACCGGAAGAATCGAAAGGGGTGTTGAAGTGCTAATGAGACTGGAGGGCTGAGGAGATGGTGTCCCAGGAGGCTGGGTTGATGTGAGCCTAGTCTAGGTACGCAGAACGCGTTTCTCGGTCTCCTGATCACTCTGCCTCAGTATTTGGCCTTGTTCTAGTCTAGATAAATGTATCACAGGGCTGGAGTTGAGTGTGGTCGAAACACGCAGTATAAATGGGGTCCAAGAGGGGTTGACAAGGTGGGCGGGTTTTTAACCAATTTATATTAGATTATTTTTTTCCAAACCTTGAACGGCATTTCCATTAAAGCCTCAGAAGTGACAGACTGCAAGAAATGTTTTCTCTGTTGTGGAAGGCAGAGATGGAGAGGATCATGATTGCAATTACTTTCGGGTTCTCCTGTTTTCCCTGGAAACGGTGAAGAGACTTCCTCATGTGCTGTAGCCATACGCTCTAGGAATTGCTTGGGCAGCCAGTGTCCCTTCTCTAGGGACTCATAGAGGTGATGGGCCAAGGCTGTGTTTTGGATGTCAAGTAGATTAAAGGTCTTCAGCCAGCAATTGGGAGAGACATGAGAGAGGGAAATTCTGGCAGGAGACTGCGTACAGCAGCAGTGACTGACCACTTCTGATTTTCTTTGCAGCAGCAGTGGCTCCCATTTCTCCTCCTACCCCTGGTCACTACCATGTCCTCTAGTGAGGGTGTGGAGAAACGCAGTTGGGCTGGCATGGGGAGACATACTGCCTGGTTGGTGGCTACCGGGCCTACGGGCAGGTTCCTTTGGCCACGCCAGCGAAAGTGGAAGCAGAGAAGCCAGTCCCCAGACGTGCTCCCAAGAGGAAGCGCTCTCCAGAAAAGTCGGATGAAGACCTGGGTTGCCCCAATCCCCAAATCCGGCGATTGCAGCATTCAAGCAGTTTAGGACTAGAAGGTGCTTGGATTCTCCAGCAGGATGGCCCAACCTCTGGGCGCATCCCCTCTGCACCAGCCCCAGTATACGAATGTCCCATCTTTGCTTTTTCAAGGTCGGCAACAAGGAGTCCCCTCCAAAATAAGGTCCCCTCTCATTGCCACCCTCTCAAAGGCTTCCCCCAATGTGGTTCCTTCCTGTGGGCCAGATCAGGCGAAGGGCAGAGTTGTCTCTTTCCTTCTCTGACTCGGGCAAAATCGTCTTAGTAAGACCTCTTCACAGTGTTGACCATGTGTTTTACGGGGGCTGCTGCTGAGCCTTTATCTCATCCTTTCATTGTGGAGAGAGAGAGGATTAGAATGATTTTTACTTCTAGGGGAGAGGGGAGTGTAATGATTATGTTGTCATTTAGTATTATGTCCTTTGGACATGAACTTGTTTTGAATTTCATATTAAAATGGGCCCACCATTCCCACTTTGTGAGGTCATTCAGCACGCTCATTTTGCACCTTGAACATCTCTCTCAGTATCACTTGGAAATGCTTGAAATGGCATGAGCTTGTCCTCACATTCCTATCAGCTGTAAATGCGGAGCCCCAACATGAACCTAACCATTGAGCGGAACACCTCTCCACCACCTGTGTAACACTGGGTAGGCCCCTTAACCTCTTGGTTTTCTTCAGTCCTCAGTTGTGAAAATGTGAGTGGTCTATGAATTTATATTTGGGGCAGGACAAGGTCGAGGAGTGTGTGTCTTTGCTTTTATTCTTCGAAACTGGTATGTCTTCCCTCTCTTCCCCATGGGTCCAAATCTCACTTGTCCTTCAGGCCCACTGCCAAGGAGCCTTCTCTGATTCCCCAGGCACACAAATCTCTGCCTCTTAGGGTCAGTGCCATACAACCAAGCTGTCTCTTACGTTAATCTTGCCTCTCAAGCCAATCTCAGAATGTGGGTCTGTCTTGCATTCCTGGGAACCCTGGGGCTGTGCCAGCCCAGCACAACACCCCGCGTGGAGTGTCTACTAGGCTAGGGCATGGGTGTGGAGGCCCGGGTGTGAGGGGCCAGGCAGAGTATTTCTGCCGCCCCCCTGCTCTCCTCCACCAAACTGCCCCTCCTCCTGAAGCCTGCCCCTCAAGTCACAGGTTCCTTATATGACCTCACTGGGTACTGATGACCTCACAGGCCTTCTCACAGTTGCCATGACAGGGTAACTATGCCAACGTGCTGCCCTCAGAGAAACTTCCCTGACAGTTCTCCACCAGATACCAATCTCTTTGGTTGTCTGAGAGAGAATGTCTGACCAGATCTTCTATATTTACTCTAACGTGTCCTCTGTTCCCTGTGAGGGCAGTGCAGCAGGTACACTGAGATCGGGCATCTGTACAGGAGGCATGGTGTACACACAACCTCCCCTGGCTGCCACATGTTCCTATGGGGCTTGCCGACCACTTACACCTGAGCGCGTTCCCAGCTGTAAGTAATACCAGTGACCTGGGACACCTTCAGGCGCCCACAGTGCTCACTGCTGAGGACAAGTGAAAGGTCATCCCTGGAAAAGTGTGCAGGATGCTTCTGATCTTTATAAATGTAGCCTTCCCCTTTGGGCTACAGGATGCTTCCATTCAGACCCTTTCCTGATGGGCCTCTTAGCAAAAGACAAGTGCATTTTTGTTGGCAAATGGTAAACGGAGCAGTTGGAGGAAGAGGGCCACTCTTGAACCGCACCTTCAAACCCGGGCTCCCCTGTGCTGTCATGCAGACATCTATATCGGTCCCCTCAGACACATCCCATCCTGAGCTGCTGAGTACTAGGGGAGAGGGTGGTGCCATATTGATGGGAAGACCGGAAGAACCCAAAGGGGTGTTGAAGTGCTAATGAGACTGGAGGGCTGAGGAGATGGTGTCCCAGGAGGCTGGGTTGATGTGAGCCTAGTCTAGGTACGCAGAACGCGGTTCTTGGTCTCCTGATCACTCTGCCTCAGTATTTGGCCTTCTTCTAGTCTAGATAAAAGTATCACAGGGCTAGAGTTCAGTGTGGTCGAAACACGCAGTATAAATGGGGTCCAAGAGGGGTTGACAAGGTGGGCGGGTTTTTAACCAATTTATATTAGATTATTTTTTTCCAAACCTTGAACGGCATTTCCATTAAAGCCTCAGAAGTGACAGACTGCAAGAAATGTTTTCTCTGTTGTGGAAGGCAGAGATGGAGAGGATCATGATTGCAATTACTTTCGGGTTCTCCTGTTTTCCCTGGAAACGGTGAAGAGACTTCCTCATGTGCTGTAGCCGTACGCTCTAGGAATTGCTTGGGCAGCCAGTGTCCCTTCTCTAGGGACTCATAGAGGTGATGGGCCAAGGCTGTGTTTTGGATGTCAAGTAGATTAAAGGTCTTCAGCCAGCAATTGGGAGAGACATGAGAGAGGGAAATTCTGGCAGGAGACTGCGTACAGCAGCAGTGACTGACCACTTCTGATTTTCTTTGCAGCAGCAGTGGCTCCCATTTCTCCTCCTACCCCTGGTCAATACCATGTCCTCTAGTGAGGGTGTGGAGAAACGCAGTTGGGCTGGCATGGGGAGACATACTGCCTGGTTGGTGGCTACCGGGCCTACGGGCAGGTTCCTTTGGCCACGCCAGCGAAAGTGGAAGCAGAGAAGCCAGTCCCCAGACGTGCTCCCAAGAGGAAGCGCTCTCCAGAAAAGTCGGATGAAGACCTGGGTTGCCCCAATCCCCAAATCCGGCGATTGCAGCATTCAAGCAGTTTAGGACTAGAAGGTGCTTGGATTCTCCAGCAGGGTGGCCCATCCTCTGGGCGCATCCCCTCTGCACCAGCCCCAGTATACGAATGTCCCATCTTTGCTTTTTCAAGGTCGGCAACAAGGAGTCCCCTCCAAAATAAGGTCCCCTCTCATTGCCACCCTCTCAAAGGCTTCCCCCAATGTGGTTCCTTCCTGTGGGCCAGATCAGGCGAAGGGCAGAGTTGTCTCTTTCCTTCTCTGACTCGGGCAAAATCGTCTTAGTAACACCTCTTCACAGTGTTGACCATGTGTTTGACGGGGGCTGCTGCTGACCTTTATCTCATCCTTTCATGGTGGAGAGAGAGAGGATTAGAATGATTTTTACTTCTAGGGGAGAGGGGAGTGTAATGATTATGTTGTCATTTAGTATTATGTCCTTTGGACATGAACTTGTTTTGAATTTCATATTAAAATGGGCCCACCATTCCCACTTTGTGAGGTCATTCAGCACCCTCATTTTGCACCTTGAACATCTCTCAGTATCACTTGGAAATGCTTGAAATGGCATGAGCTTGTCCTCACATTCCTATCAGCTGTAAATGCGGAGCCCCAACATGAACCTAACCATTGAGCGGAACACCTCTCCACCACCTGTGTAACACTGGGTAGGCCCCTTAACCTCTTGGTTTTCTTCAGTCCTCAGTTGTGAAAATGTGAGTGGTCTATGAATTTATATTTGGGGCAGGACAAGGTCGAGGAGAGTGTGTCTTTGCTTTTATTCTTCGAAACTGGTATGTCTTCCCTCTCTTCCCCATGGGTCCAAATCTCACTTGTCCTTCAGGCCCACTGCCAAGGAGCCTTCTCTGATTCCCCAGGCACACAAATCTCTGCCTCTTAGTGTCAGTGCCATACAACCAAGCTGTCTCTTACGTTAATCTTGCCTCTCAAGCCAATCTCAGAATGTGGGTCTGTCTTGCCCTCCTGGGAACCCTGGGGCTGTGCCAGCCCACCAGAACACCCCGCGTGGAGTGTCTACTAGGCTAGGGCATGGGTGGGGAGGCCCGGGTGTGAGGGGCCAGGCAGAGTATTTCTGCCTCCCCCCTGCTCTCCTCCACCAAACTGCCCCTCCTCCTGAAGCCTGCCCCTCAAGTCACAGGTTCCTTATATGACCTCACTGGGTACTGATGACCTCACAGGCCTTCTCACAGTTGCCATGGCAGGGTAACTATGCCAACGTGCTGCCCTCAGAGAAACTTCCCTGACAGTTCTCCACCAGATACCAATCTCTTTGGTTGTCTGAGAGAGAATGTCTGACCAGATCTTCTATATTTACTCTAACGTGTCCTCTGTTCCCTGTGAGGGCAGTGCAGCAGGTACACTGAGATCGGGCATCTGTACAGGAGGCATGGTGTACACACAACCTCCCCTGGCTGCCACATGTTCCTGTGGGGCTTGCCGACCACTTACACCTGAGCGCGTTCCCAGCTGTAAGTAATACCAGTGACCTGGGACACCTTCAGGCGCCCACAGTGCTCACTGCTGAGGACAAGTGAAAGGTCATCCCTGGAAAAGTGTGCAGGATGCTTCTGATCTTTATAAATGTAGCCTTCCCCTTTGGGCTACAGGATGCTTCCATTCAGACCCTTTCCTGATTGGCCTCTTAGCAAAAGACAAGTGCATTTTTGTTGGCAAATGGTAAACGGAGCAGTTGGAGGAAGAGGGCCACTCTTGAATCGCACCTTCAAATCCGGGTTCCCCTGTGCTGTCATGCAGACATCTATATCGGTCCCCTCAGACACATCCCATCCTGAGCTGCTGAGTACTAGGGGAGAGGGTGGTGCCATATTGATGGGAAGACCGGAAGAACCCAAAGGGGTGTTGAAGTGCTAATGAGACAGGAGGGCTGAGGAGATGGTGTCCCAGGAGGCTGGGTTGATGTGAGCCTAGTCTAGGTACGCAGAACGCGGTTCTCGATCTCCTGATCACTATGCCTCAGTATTTGGCCTTGTTCTAGTCTAGATAAAAGTATCACAGGGCTAGAGTTCAGTGTGGTCGAAACACGCAGTATAAATGGGGTCCAAGAGGGGTTGACAAGGTGGGCGGGTTTTTAACCAATTTATATTAGATTATTTTTTTCCAAACCTTGAACGGCATTTCCATTAAAGCCTCAGAAGTGACAGACTGCAAGAAATGTTTTCTCTGTTGTGGAAGGCAGAGATGGAGAGGATCATGATTGCAATTACTTTCGGGTTCTCCTGTTTTCCCTGGAAACGGTGAAGAGACTTCCTCATGTGCTGTAGCGGTACGCTCTAGGAATTGCTTGGGCAGCCAGTGTCCCTTCTCTAGGGACTCATAGAGGTGATGGGCCAAGGCTGTGTTTTGGATGTCAAGTAGATTAAAGGTCTTCAGCCAGCAATTGGGAGAGACATGAGAGAGGGAAATTCTGGCAGGAGACTGTGTACAGCAGCAGTGACTGACCACTTCTGATTTTCTTTGCAGCAGCAGTGGCTCCCATTTCTCCTCCTACCCCTGGTCACTACCATGTCCTCTAGTGAGGGTGTGGAGAAACGCAGTTGGGCTGGCATGGGGAGACATACTGCCTGGTTGGTGGCTACCGGGCCTACGGGCAGGTTCCTTTGGCGACGCCAGCGAAAGTGGAAGCAGAGAAGCCAGTCCCCAGACGTGCTCCCAAGAGGAAGCGCTCTCCAGAAAAGTCGGATGAAGACCTGGGTTGCCCCAATCCCCAAATCCGGCGATTGCAGCATTCAAGCAGTTTAGGACTAGAAGGTGCTTGAATTCTCCAGCAGGATGGCCCAACCTCTGGGCGCATCCCCTCTGCACCAGCCCCAGTATACGAATGTCCCATCTTTGCTTTTTCAAGGTCGGCAACAAGGAGTCCCCTCCAAAATAAGGTCCCCTCTCATTGCCACCCTCTCAAAGGCTTCCCCCAATGTGGTTCCTTCCTGTGGGCCAGATCAGGCGAAGGGCAGAGTTGTCTCTTTCCTTCTCTGACTCGGGCAAAATCGTCTTAGTAAGACCTCTTCACAGTGTTGACCATGTGTTTTACGGGGGCTGCTGCTGAGCCTTTATCTCATCCTTTCATGATGGAGAGAGAGAGGATTAGAATGATTTTTACTTCTAGGGGAGAGGGGAGTGTAATGATTATGTTGTCATTTAGTATTATGTCCTTTGGACATGAACTAGTTTTGAATTTCATATTAAAATGGGCCCACCATTCCCACTTTGTGAGGTCATTCAGCACCCTCATTTTGCACCTTGAACATCTCTCTCAGTATCACTTGGAAATGCTTGAAATGGCATGAGCTTGTCCTCACATTCCTATCAGCTGTAAATGCGGAGCCCCAACATGAACCTAACCATTGAGCGGAACACCTCTCCACCACCTGTGTAACACTGGGTAGGCCCCTTAACCTCTTGGTTTTCTTCAGTCCTCAGTTGTGAAAATGTGAGTGGTCTATGAATTTATATTTGGGGCAGGACAAGGTCGAGGAGAGTGTGTCTTTGCTTTTATTCTTCGAAACTGGTATGTCTTCCCTCTCTTCCCCATGGGTCCAAATCTCACTTGTCCTTCAGGCCCACTGCCAAGGAGCCTTCTCTGATTCCCCAGGCACACAAATCTCTGCCTCTTAGTGTCAGTGCCATACAACCAAGCTGTCTCTTACGTTAATCTTGCCTCTCAAGCCAATCTCAGAATGTGGGTCTGTCTTGCCCTCCTGGGAACCCTGGGGCTGTGCCAGCCCACCAGAACACCCCGCGTGGAGTGTCTACTAGGCTAGGGCATGGGTGGGGAGGCCCGGGTGTGAGGGGCCAGGCAGAGTATTTCTGCCTCCCCCCTGCTCTCCTCCACCAAACTGCCCCTCCTCCTGAAGCCTGCCCCTCAAGTCACAGGTTCCTTATATGACCTCACTGGGTACTGATGACCTCACAGGCCTTCTCACAGTTGCCATGGCAGGGTAACTATGCCAACGTGCTGCCCTCAGAGAAACTTCCCTGACAGTTCTCCACCAGATACCAATCTCTTTGGTTGTCTGAGAGAGAATGTCTGACCAGATCTTCTATATTTACTCTAACGTGTCCTCTGTTCCCTGTGAGGGCAGTGCAGCAGGTACACTGAGATCGGGCATCTGTACAGGAGGCATGGTGTACACACAACCTCCCCTGGCTGCCACATGTTCCTGTGGGGCTTGCCGACCACTTACACCTGAGCGCGTTCCCAGCTGTAAGTAATACCAGTGACCTGGGACACCTTCAGGCGCCCACAGTGCTCACTGCTGAGGACAAGTGAAAGGTCATCCCTGGAAAAGTGTGCAGGATGCTTCTGATCTTTATAAATGTAGCCTTCCCCTTTGGGCTACAGGATGCTTCCATTCAGACCCTTTCCTGATTGGCCTCTTAGCAAAAGACAAGTGCATTTTTGTTGGCAAATGGTAAACGGAGCAGTTGGAGGAAGAGGGCCACTCTTGAATCGCACCTTCAAATCCGGGTTCCCCTGTGCTGTCATGCAGACATCTATATCGGTCCCCTCAGACACATCCCATCCTGAGCTGCTGAGTACTAGGGGAGAGGGTGGTGCCATATTGATGGGAAGACCGGAAGAACCCAAAGGGGTGTTGAAGTGCTAATGAGACAGGAGGGCTGAGGAGATGGTGTCCCAGGAGGCTGGGTTGATGTGAGCCTAGTCTAGGTACGCAGAACGCGGTTCTCGATCTCCTGATCACTATGCCTCAGTATTTGGCCTTGTTCTAGTCTAGATAAAAGTATCACAGGGCTAGAGTTCAGTGTGGTCGAAACACGCAGTATAAATGGGGTCCAAGAGGGGTTGACAAGGTGGGCGGGTTTTTAACCAATTTATATTAGATTATTTTTTTCCAAACCTTGAACGGCATTTCCATTAAAGCCTCAGAAGTGACAGACTGCAAGAAATGTTTTCTCTGTTGTGGAAGGCAGAGATGGAGAGGATCATGATTGCAATTACTTTCGGGTTCTCCTGTTTTCCCTGGAAACGGTGAAGAGACTTCCTCATGTGCTGTAGCGGTACGCTCTAGGAATTGCTTGGGCAGCCAGTGTCCCTTCTCTAGGGACTCATAGAGGTGATGGGCCAAGGCTGTGTTTTGGATGTCAAGTAGATTAAAGGTCTTCAGCCAGCAATTGGGAGAGACATGAGAGAGGGAAATTCTGGCAGGAGACTGTGTACAGCAGCAGTGACTGACCACTTCTGATTTTCTTTGCAGCAGCAGTGGCTCCCATTTCTCCTCCTACCCCTGGTCAATACCATGTCCTCTAGTGAGGGTGTGGAGAAACGCAGTTGGGCTGGCATGGGGAGACATACTGCCTGGTTGGTGGCTACCGGGCCTACGGGCAGGTTCCTTTGGCCACGCCAGCGAAAGTGGAAGCAGAGAAGCCAGTCCCCAGACGTGCTCCCAAGAGGAAGCGCTCTCCAGAAAAGTCGGATGAAGACCTGGGTTGCCCCAATCCCCAAATCCGGCGATTGCAGCATTCAAGCAGTTTAGGACTAGAAGGTGCTTGAATTCTCCAGCAGGATGGCCCAACCTCTGGGCGCATCCCCTCTGCACCAGCCCCAGTATACGAATGTCCCATCTTTGCTTTTTCAAGGTCGGCAACAAGGAGTCCCCTCCAAAATAAGGTCCCCTCTCATTGCCACCCTCTCAAAGGCTTCCCCCAATGTGGTTCCTTCCTGTGGGCCAGATCAGGCGAAGGGCAGAGTTGTCTCTTTCCTTCTCTGACTCGGGCAAAATCGTCTTAGTAAGACCTCTTCACAGTGTTGACCATGTGTTTTACGGGGGCTGCTGCTGAGCCTTTATCTCATCCTTTCATGATGGAGAGAGAGAGGATTAGAATGATTTTTACTTCTAGGGGAGAGGGGAGTGTAATGATTATGTTGTCATTTAGTATTATGTCCTTTGGACATGAACTAGTTTTGAATTTCATATTAAAATGGGCCCACCATTCCCACTTTGTGAGGTCATTCAGCACCCTCATTTTGCACCTTGAACATCTCTCTCAGTATCACTTGGAAATGCTTGAAATGGCATGAGCTTGTCCTCACATTCCTATCAGCTGTAAATGCGGAGCCCCAACATGAACCTAACCATTGAGCGGAACACCTCTCCACCACCTGTGTAACACTGGGTAGGCCCCTTAACCTCTTGGTTTTCTTCAGTCCTCAGTTGTGAAAATGTGAGTGGTCTATGAATTTATATTTGGGGCAGGACAAGGTCGAGGAGAGTGTGTCTTTGCTTTTATTCTTCGAAACTGGTATGTCTTCCCTCTCTTCCCCATGGGTCCAAATCTCACTTGTCCTTCAGGCCCACTGCCAAGGAGCCTTCTCTGATTCCCCAGGCACACAAATCTCTGCCTCTTAGGGTCAGTGCCATACAACCAAACTGTTTATTACGTTAATCTTGCCTCTCAAGCCAATCTCAGATTGTGGGTCTGTCTTGCCCTCCTGGGAACCCTGGAGCTGTGCCAGCCCACCAGAACACCCCGCGTGGAGTGTCTACTAGGCTAGGGCATGGGTGGGGAGGCCCGGGTGTGAGGGGTCAGGCAGAGTATTTCTGCCTCCCCCTTGCTCTCCTCCACCAAACTGCCCCTCCTCCTGAAGCCTGCCCCTCAAGTCACAGGTTCCTTATATGACCTCACTGGGTACTGATGACCTCACAGGCCTTCTCACAGTTGCCATGGCAGGGTAACTATGCCAACGTGCTGCCCTCAGAGAAACTTCCCTGACAGTTCTCCACCAGATACCAATCTCTTTGGTTGTCTGAGAGAGAATGTCTGACCAGATCTTCTATATTTACTCTAACGTGTCCTCTGTTCCCTGTGAGGGCAGTGCAGCAGGTACACTGAGATCGGGCATCTGTACAGGAGGCATGGTGTACACACAACCTCCCCTGGCTGCCACATGTTCCTGTGGGGCTTGCCGACCACTTACACCTGAGCGCGTTCCCAGCTGTAAGTAATACCAGTGACCTGGGACACCTTCAGGCGCCCACAGTGCTCACTGCTGAGGACAAGTGAAAGGTCATCCCTGGACAAGTGTGCAGGATGCTTCTGATCTTTATAAATGTAGCCTTCCCTTTTGGGCTACAGGATGCTTCCATTCAGACCCTTTCCTGATTGGCCTCTTAGCAAAAGACAAGTGCATTTTTGTTGGCAAATGGTAAACGGAGCAGTTGGAGGAAGAGGGCCACTCTTGAACTGCACCTTCAAACCCGGGTTCCCCTGTGCTGTCATGCAGACATCTATATCGGTCCCCTCAGACACATCCCATCCTGAGCTGCTGAGTACTAGGGGAGAGGGTGGTGCCATATTGATGGGAAGACCGGAAGAACCCAAAGGGGTGTTGAAGTGCTAATGAGACAGGAGGGCTGAGGAGATGGTGTCCCAGGAGGCTGGGTTGATGTGAGCCTAGTCTAGGTACGCAGAACGCGGTTCTCGATCTCCTGATCACTATGCCTCAGTATTTGGCCTTGTTCTAGTCTAGATAAAAGTATCACAGGGCTAGAGTTCAGTGTGGTCGAAACACGCAGTATAAATGGGGTCCAAGAGGGGTTGACAAGGTGGGCGGGTTTTTAACCAATTTATATTAGATTATTTTTTTCCAAACCTTGAACGGCATTTCCATTAAAGCCTCAGAAGTGACAGACTGCAAGAAATGTTTTCTCTGTTGTGGAAGGCAGAGATGGAGAGGATCATGATTGCAATTACTTTCGGGTTCTCCTGTTTTCCCTGGAAACGGTGAAGAGACTTCCTCATGTGCTGTAGCGGTACGCTCTAGGAATTGCTTGGGCAGCCAGTGTCCCTTCTCTAGGGACTCATAGAGGTGATGGGCCAAGGCTGTGTTTTGGATGTCAAGTAGATTAAAGGTCTTCAGCCAGCAATTGGGAGAGACATGAGAGAGGGAAATTCTGGCAGGAGACTGTGTACAGCAGCAGTGACTGACCACTTCTGATTTTCTTTGCAGCAGCAGTGGCTCCCATTTCTCCTCCTACCCCTGGTCAATACCATGTCCTCTAGTGAGGGTGTGGAGAAACGCAGTTGGGCTGGCATGGGGAGACATACTGCCTGGTTGGTGGCTACCGGGCCTACGGGCAGGTTCCTTTGGCCACGCCAGCGAAAGTGGAAGCAGAGAAGCCAGTCCCCAGACGTGCTCCCAAGAGGAAGCGCTCTCCAGAAAAGTCGGATGAAGACCTGGGTTGCCCCAATCCCCAAATCCGGCGATTGCAGCATTCAAGCAGTTTAGGACTAGAAGGTGCTTGAATTCTCCAGCAGGATGGCCCAACCTCTGGGCGCATCCCCTCTGCACCAGCCCCAGTATACGAATGTCCCATCTTTGCTTTTTCAAGGTCGGCAACAAGGAGTCCCCTCCAAAATAAGGTCCCCTCTCATTGCCACCCTCTCAAAGGCTTCCCCCAATGTGGTTCCTTCCTGTGGGCCAGATCAGGCGAAGGGCAGAGTTGTCTCTTTCCTTCTCTGACTCGGGCAAAATCGTCTTAGTAAGACCTCTTCACAGTGTTGACCATGTGTTTTACGGGGGCTGCTGCTGAGCCTTTATCTCATCCTTTCATGATGGAGAGAGAGAGGATTAGAATGATTTTTACTTCTAGGGGAGAGGGGAGTGTAATGATTATGTTGTCATTTAGTATTATGTCCTTTGGACATGAACTAGTTTTGAATTTCATATTAAAATGGGCCCACCATTCCCACTTTGTGAGGTCATTCAGCACCCTCATTTTGCACCTTGAACATCTCTCTCAGTATCACTTGGAAATGCTTGAAATGGCATGAGCTTGTCCTCACATTCCTATCAGCTGTAAATGCGGAGCCCCAACATGAACCTAACCATTGAGCGGAACACCTCTCCACCACCTGTGTAACACTGGGTAGGCCCCTTAACCTCTTGGTTTTCTTCAGTCCTCAGTTGTGAAAATGTGAGTGGTCTATGAATTTATATTTGGGGCAGGACAAGGTCGAGGAGAGTGTGTCTTTGCTTTTATTCTTCGAAACTGGTATGTCTTCCCTCTCTTCCCCATGGGTCCAAATCTCACTTGTCCTTCAGGCCCACTGCCAAGGAGCCTTCTCTGATTCCCCAGGCACACAAATCTCTGCCTCTTAGTGTCAGTGCCATACAACCAAGCTGTCTCTTACGTTAATCTTGCCTCTCAAGCCAATCTCAGAATGTGGGTCTGTCTTGCCCTCCTGGGAACCCTGGGGCTGTGCCAGCCCACCAGAACACCCCGCGTGGAGTGTCTACTAGGCTAGGGCATGGGTGGGGAGGCCCGGGTGTGAGGGGCCAGGCAGAGTATTTCTGCCTCCCCCCTGCTCTCCTCCACCAAACTGCCCCTCCTCCTGAAGCCTGCCCCTCAAGTCACAGGTTCCTTATATGACCTCACTGGGTACTGATGACCTCACAGGCCTTCTCACAGTTGCCATGGCAGGGTAACTATGCCAACGTGCTGCCCTCAGAGAAACTTCCCTGACAGTTCTCCACCAGATACCAATCTCTTTGGTTGTCTGAGAGAGAATGTCTGACCAGATCTTCTATATTTACTCTAACGTGTCCTCTGTTCCCTGTGAGGGCAGTGCAGCAGGTACACTGAGATCGGGCATCTGTACAGGAGGCATGGTGTACACACAACCTCCCCTGGCTGCCACATGTTCCTGTGGGGCTTGCCGACCACTTACACCTGAGCGCGTTCCCAGCTGTAAGTAATACCAGTGACCTGGGACACCTTCAGGCGCCCACAGTGCTCACTGCTGAGGACAAGTGAAAGGTCATCCCTGGAAAAGTGTGCAGGATGCTTCTGATCTTTATAAATGTAGCCTTCCCCTTTGGGCTACAGGATGCTTCCATTCAGACCCTTTCCTGATTGGCCTCTTAGCAAAAGACAAGTGCATTTTTGTTGGCAAATGGTAAACGGAGCAGTTGGAGGAAGAGGGCCACTCTTGAATCGCACCTTCAAATCCGGGTTCCCCTGTGCTGTCATGCAGACATCTATATCGGTCCCCTCAGACACATCCCATCCTGAGCTGCTGAGTACTAGGGGAGAGGGTGGTGCCATATTGATGGGAAGACCGGAAGAACCCAAAGGGGTGTTGAAGTGCTAATGAGACAGGAGGGCTGAGGAGATGGTGTCCCAGGAGGCTGGGTTGATGTGAGCCTAGTCTAGGTACGCAGAACGCGGTTCTCGATCTCCTGATCACTATGCCTCAGTATTTGGCCTTGTTCTAGTCTAGATAAAAGTATCACAGGGCTAGAGTTCAGTGTGGTCGAAACACGCAGTATAAATGGGGTCCAAGAGGGGTTGACAAGGTGGGCGGGTTTTTAACCAATTTATATTAGATTATTTTTTTCCAAACCTTGAACGGCATTTCCATTAAAGCCTCAGAAGTGACAGACTGCAAGAAATGTTTTCTCTGTTGTGGAAGGCAGAGATGGAGAGGATCATGATTGCAATTACTTTCGGGTTCTCCTGTTTTCCCTGGAAACGGTGAAGAGACTTCCTCATGTGCTGTAGCGGTACGCTCTAGGAATTGCTTGGGCAGCCAGTGTCCCTTCTCTAGGGACTCATAGAGGTGATGGGCCAAGGCTGTGTTTTGGATGTCAAGTAGATTAAAGGTCTTCAGCCAGCAATTGGGAGAGACATGAGAGAGGGAAATTCTGGCAGGAGACTGTGTACAGCAGCAGTGACTGACCACTTCTGATTTTCTTTGCAGCAGCAGTGGCTCCCATTTCTCCTCCTACCCCTGGTCAATACCATGTCCTCTAGTGAGGGTGTGGAGAAACGCAGTTGGGCTGGCATGGGGAGACATACTGCCTGGTTGGTGGCTACCGGGCCTACGGGCAGGTTCCTTTGGCCACGCCAGCGAAAGTGGAAGCAGAGAAGCCAGTCCCCAGACGTGCTCCCAAGAGGAAGCGCTCTCCAGAAAAGTCGGATGAAGACCTGGGTTGCCCCAATCCCCAAATCCGGCGATTGCAGCATTCAAGCAGTTTAGGACTAGAAGGTGCTTGAATTCTCCAGCAGGATGGCCCAACCTCTGGGCGCATCCCCTCTGCACCAGCCCCAGTATACGAATGTCCCATCTTTGCTTTTTCAAGGTCGGCAACAAGGAGTCCCCTCCAAAATAAGGTCCCCTCTCATTGCCACCCTCTCAAAGGCTTCCCCCAATGTGGTTCCTTCCTGTGGGCCAGATCAGGCGAAGGGCAGAGTTGTCTCTTTCCTTCTCTGACTCGGGCAAAATCGTCTTAGTAAGACCTCTTCACAGTGTTGACCATGTGTTTTACGGGGGCTGCTGCTGAGCCTTTATCTCATCCTTTCATGATGGAGAGAGAGAGGATTAGAATGATTTTTACTTCTAGGGGAGAGGGGAGTGTAATGATTATGTTGTCATTTAGTATTATGTCCTTTGGACATGAACTAGTTTTGAATTTCATATTAAAATGGGCCCACCATTCCCACTTTGTGAGGTCATTCAGCACCCTCATTTTGCACCTTGAACATCTCTCTCAGTATCACTTGGAAATGCTTGAAATGGCATGAGCTTGTCCTCACATTCCTATCAGCTGTAAATGCGGAGCCCCAACATGAACCTAACCATTGAGCGGAACACCTCTCCACCACCTGTGTAACACTGGGTAGGCCCCTTAACCTCTTGGTTTTCTTCAGTCCTCAGTTGTGAAAATGTGAGTGGTCTATGAATTTATATTTGGGGCAGGACAAGGTCGAGGAGAGTGTGTCTTTGCTTTTATTCTTCGAAACTGGTATGTCTTCCCTCTCTTCCCCATGGGTCCAAATCTCACTTGTCCTTCAGGCCCACTGCCAAGGAGCCTTCTCTGATTCCCCAGGCACACAAATCTCTGCCTCTTAGGGTCAGTGCCATACAACCAAACTGTCTATTACGTTAATCTTGCCTCTCAAGCCAATCTCAGATTGTGGGTCTGTCTTGCCCTCCTGGGAACCCTGGAGCTGTGCCAGCCCACCAGAACACCCCGCGTGGAGTGTCTACTAGGCTAGGGCATGGGTGGGGAGGCCCGGGTGTGAGGGGTCAGGCAGAGTATTTCTGCCTCCCCCTTGCTCTCCTCCACCAAACTGCCCCTCCTCCTGAAGCCTGCCCCTCAAGTCACAGGTTCCTTATATGACCTCACTGGGTACTGATGACCTCACAGGCCTTCTCACAGTTGCCATGGCAGGGTAACTATGCCAACGTGCTGCCCTCAGAGAAACTTCCCTGACAGTTCTCCACCAGATACCAATCTCTTTGGTTGTCTGAGAGAGAATGTCTGACCAGATCTTCTATATTTACTCTAACGTGTCCTCTGTTCCCTGTGAGGGCAGTGCAGCAGGTACACTGAGATCGGGCATCTGTACAGGAGGCATGGTGTACACACAACCTCCCCTGGCTGCCACATGTTCCTGTGGGGCTTGCCGACCACTTACACCTGAGCGCGTTCCCAGCTGTAAGTAATACCAGTGACCTGGGACACCTTCAGGCGCCCACAGTGCTCACTGCTGAGGACAAGTGAAAGGTCATCCCTGGACAAGTGTGCAGGATGCTTCTGATCTTTATAAATGTAGCCTTCCCTTTTGGGCTACAGGATGCTTCCATTCAGACCCTTTCCTGATTGGCCTCTTAGCAAAAGCCAAGTGCATTCTTGTTGGCAAATGGTAAACGGAGCAGTTGGAGGAAGAGGGCCACTCTTGAACCGCACCTTCAAACCCGGGCTCCCCTGTGCTGTCATGCAGACATCTATATCGGTCCCCTCAGACACATCCCATCCTGAGCTGCTGAGTACTAGGGGAGAGGGTGGTGCCATATTGATGGGAAGACCGGAAGAACCCAAAGGGGTGTTGAAGTGCTAATGAGACTGGAGGGCTGAGGAGATGGTGTCCCAGGAGGCTGGGTTGATGTGAGCCTAGTCTAGGTACGCAGAACGCGGTTCTTGGTCTCCTGATCACTCTGCCTCAGTATTTGGCCTTCTTCTAGTCTAGATAAAAGTATCACAGGGCTAGAGTTCAGTGTGGTCGAAACACGCAGTATAAATGGGGTCCAAGAGGGGTTGACAAGGTGGGCGGGTTTTTAACCAATTTATATTAGATTATTTTTTTCCAAACCTTGAACGGCATTTCCATTAAAGCCTCAGAAGTGACAGACTGCAAGAAATGTTTTCTCTGTTGTGGAAGGCAGAGATGGAGAGGATCATGATTGCAATTACTTTCGGGTTCTCCTGTTTTCCCTGGAAACGGTGAAGAGACTTCCTCATGTGCTGTAGCCGTACGCTCTAGGAATTGCTTGGGCAGCCAGTGTCCCTTCTCTAGGGACTCATAGAGGTGATGGGCCAAGGCTGTGTTTTGGATGTCAAGTAGATTAAAGGTCTTCAGCCAGCAATTGGGAGAGACATGAGAGAGGGAAATTCTGGCAGGAGACTGCGTACAGCAGCAGTGACTGACCACTTCTGATTTTCTTTGCAGCAGCAGTGGCTCCCATTTCTCCTCCTACCCCTGGTCACTACCATGTCCTCTAGTGAGGGTGTGGAGAAACGCAGTTGGGCTGGCATGGGGAGACATACTGCCTGGTTGGTGGCTACCGGGCCTACGGGCAGGTTCCTTTGGCCACGCCAGCGAAAGTGGAAGCAGAGAAGCCAGTCCCCAGACGTGCTCCCAAGAGGAAGCGCTCTCCAGAAAAGTCGGATGAAGACCTGGGTTGCCCCAATCCCCAAATCCGGCGATTGCAGCATTCAAGCAGTTTAGGACTAGAAGGTGCTTGGATTCTCCAGCAGGGTGGCCCATCCTCTGGGCGCATCCCCTCTGCACCAGCCCCAGTATACGAATGTCCCATCTTTGCTTTTTCAAGGTCGGCAACAAGGAGTCCCCTCCAAAATAAGGTCCCCTCTCATTGCCACCCCCTCAAAGGCTTCCCCCAATGTGGTTCCTTCCTGTGGGCCAGATCAGGCGAAGGGCAGAGTTGTCTCTTTCCTTCTCTGACTCGGGCAAAATCGTCTTAGTAACACCTCTTCACAGTGTTGACCATGTGTTTGACGGGGGCTGCTGCTGACCTTTATCTCATCCGTTCATGGTGGAGAGAGAGAGGATTACAATGATTTTTACTTCTAGGGGAGAGGGGAGTGTAATGATTATGTTGTCATTTAGTATTATGTCCTTTGGACATGAACTTGTTTTGAATTTCATATTAAAATGGGCCCACCATTCCCACTTTGTGAGGTCATTCAGCACCCTCATTTTGCACCTTGAACATCTCTCAGTATCACTTGGAAATGCTTGAAATGGCATGAGCTTGTCCTCACATTCCTATCAGCTGTAAATGCGGAGCCCCAACATGAACCTAACCATTGAGCGGAACACCTCTCCACCACCTGTGTAACACTGGGTAGGCCCCTTAACCTCTTGGTTTTCTTCAGTCCTCAGTTGTGAAAATGTGAGTGGTCTATGAATTTATATTTGGGGCAGGACAAGGTCGAGGAGAGTGTGTCTTTGCTTTTATTCTTCGAAACTGGTATGTCTTCCCTCTCTTCCCCATGGGTCCAAATCTCACTTGTCCTTCAGGCCCACTGCCAAGGAGCCTTCTCTGATTCCCCAGGCACACAAATCTCTGCCTCTTAGGGTCAGTGCCATACAACCAAGCTGTCTCTTACGTTAATCTTGCCTCTCAAGCCAATCTCAGAATGTGGGTCTGTCTTGCATTCCTGGGAACCCTGGGGCTGTGCCAGCCCAGCACAACACCCCGCGTGGAGTGTCTACTAGGCTAGGGCATGGGTGTGGAGGCCCGGGTGTGAGGGGCCAGGCAGAGTATTTCTGCCTCCCCCCTGCTCTCCTCCACCAAACTGCCCCTCCTCCTGAAGCCTGCCCCTCAAGTCACAGGTTCCTTATATGACCTCACTGGGTACTGATGACCTCACAGGCCTTCTCACAGTTGCCATGACAGGGTAACTATGCCAACGTGCTGCCCTCAGAGAAACTTCCCTGACAGTTCTCCACCAGATACCAATCTCTTTGGTTGTCTGAGAGAGAATGTCTGACCAGATCTTCTATATTTACTCTAACGTGTCCTCTGTTCCCTGTGAGGGCAGTGCAGCAGGTACACTGAGATCGGGCATCTGTACAGGAGGCATGGTGTACACACAACCTCCCCTGGCTGCCACATGTTCCTATGGGGCTTGCCGACCACTTACACCTGAGCGCGTTCCCAGCTGTAAGTAATACCAGTGACCTGGGACACCTTCAGGCGCCCACAGTGCTCACTGCTGAGGACAAGTGAAAGGTCATCCCTGGAAAAGTGTGCAGGATGCTTCTGATCTTTATAAATGTAGCCTTCCCCTTTGGGCTACAGGATGCTTCCATTCAGACCCTTTCCTGATGGGCCTCTTAGCAAAAGACAAGTGCATTTTTGTTGGCAAATGGTAAACGGAGCAGTTGGAGGAAGAGGGCCACTCTTGAACCGCACCTTCAAACCCAGGCTCCCCTGTGCTGTCATGCAGACATCTATATCGGTCCCCTCAGACACATCCCATCCTGAGCTGCTGAGTACTAGGGGAGAGGGTGGTGCCATATTGATGGGAAGACCGGAAGAACCCAAAGGGGTGTTGAAGTGCTAATGAGACTGGAGGGCTGAGGAGATGGTGTCCCAGGAGGCTGGGTTGATGTGAGCCTAGTCTAGGTACGCAGAACGCGGTTCTTGGTCTCCTGATCACTCTGCCTCAGTATTTGGCCTTCTTCTAGTCTAGATAAAAGTATCACAGGGCTAGAGTTCAGTGTGGTCGAAACACGCAGTATAAATGGGGTCCAAGAGGGGTTGACAAGGTGGGCGGGTTTTTAACCAATTTATATTAGATTATTTTTTTCCAAACCTTGAACGGCATTTCCATTAAAGCCTCAGAAATGACAGACTGCAAGAAATGTTTTCTCTGTTGTGGAAGGCAGAGATGGAGAGGATCATGATTGCAATTACTTTCGGGTTCTCCTGTTTTCCCTGGAAACGGTGAAGAGACTTCCTCATGTGCTGTAGCCGTACGCTCTAGGAATTGCTTGGGCAGCCAGTGTCCCTTCTGTAGGGACTCAGAGAGGTGATGGGCCAAGGCTGTGTTTTGGATGTCAAGTAGATTAAAGGTCTTCAGCCAGCAATTGGGAGAGACATGAGAGAGGGAAATTCTGGCAGGAGACTGTGTACAGCAGCAGTGACTGACCACTTCTGATTTTCTTTGCAGCAGCAGTGGCTCCCATTTCTCCTCCTACCCCTGGTCACTACCATGTCCTCTAGTGAGGGTGTGTAGAAACGCAGTTGGGCTGGCATGGGGAGACATACTGCCTGGTTGGTGGCTACCGGGCCTACGGGCAGGTTCCTTTGGCCACGCCAGCGAAAGTGGAAGCAGAGAAGCCAGTCCCCAGACGTGCTCCCAAGAGGAAGCGCTCTCCAGAAAAGTCAGATGAAGACCTGGGTTGCCCCAATCCCCAAATCCGGCGATTGCAGCATTCAAGCAGTTTAGGACTAGAAGGTGCTTGGATTCTCCAGCAGGGTGGCCCATCCTCTGGGCGCATCCCCTCTGCACCAGCCCCAGTATACGAATGTCCCATCTTTGCTTTTTCAAGGTCGGCAACAAGGAGTCCCCTCCAAAATAAGGTCCCCTCTCATTGCCACCCTCTCAAAGGCTTCCCCCAATGTGGTTCCTTCCTGTGGGCCAGATCAGGCGAAGGGCAGAGTTGTCTCTTTCCTTCTCTGACTCGGGCAAAATCGTCTTAGTAACACCTCTTCACAGTGTTGACCATGTGTTTGACGGGGGCTGCTGCTGACCTTTATCTCATCCTTTCATGGTGGAGAGAGAGAGGATTAGAATGATTTTTACTTCTAGGGGAGAGGGGAGTGTAATGATTATATTGTCATTTAGTATTATGTCCTTTGGACATGAACTAGTTTTGAATTTCATATTAAAATGGGCCCACCATTCCCACTTTGTGAGGTCATTCAGCACCCTCATTTTGCACCTTGAACATCTCTCTCAGTATCACTTGGAAATGCTTGAAATGGCATGAGCTTGTCCTCACATTCCTATCAGCTGTAAATGCGGAGCCCCAACATGAACCTAACCATTGAGCGGAACACCTCTCCACCACCTGTGTAACACTGGGTAGGCCCCTTAACCTCTTGGTTTTCTTCAGTCCTCAGTTGTGAAAATGTGAGTGGTCTATGAATTTATATTTGGGGCAGGACAAGGTCGAGGAGAGTGTGTCTTTGCTTTTATTCTTCGAAACTGGTATGTCTTCCCTCTCTTCCCCATGGGTCCAAATCTCACTTGTCCTTCAGGCCCACTGCCAAGGAGCCTTCTCTGATTCCCCAGGCACACAAATCTCTGCCTCTTAGGGTCAGTGCCATACAACCAAGCTGTCTCTTACGTTAATCTTGCCTCTCAAGCCAATCTCAGAATGTGGGTCTGTCTTGCCTTCCTGGGAACCCTGGAGCTGTGCCAGCCCACCAGAACACCCCGCGTGGAGTGTCTACTAGGCTAGGGCATGGGTGGGGAGTCCCGGGTGTGAGGGGCCAGGCAGAGTATTTCTGCCTCCCCCCTGCTCTCCTCCACCAAACTGCCCCTCCTCCTGAAGCCTGCCCCTCAAGTCACAGGTTCCTTATATGACCTCACTGGGTACTGATGACCTCACAGGCCTTCTCACAGTTGCCATGGCAGGGTAACTATGCCAACGTGCTGCCCTCAGAGAAACTTCCCTGACAGTTCTCCACCAGATACCAATCTCTTTGGTTGTCTGAGAGAGAATGTCTGACCAGATCTTCTATATTTACTCTAACGTGTCCTCTGTTCCCTGTGAGGGCAGTGCAGCAGGTACACTGAGATCGGGCATCTGTACAGGAGGCATGGTGTACACACAACCTCCCCTGGCTGCCACATGTTCCTGTGGGGCTTGCCGACCACTTACACCTGAGCGCGTTCCCAGCTGTAAGTAATACCAGTGACCTGGGACACCTTCAGGCGCCCACAGTGCTCACTGCTGAGGACAAGTGAAAGGTCATCCCTGGACAAGTGTGCAGGATGCTTCTGATCTTTATAAATGTAGCCTTCCCCTTTGGGCTACAGGATGCTTCCATTCAGACCCTTTCCTGATTGGCCTCTTAGCAAAAGACAAGTGCATTTTTGTTGGCAAATGGTAAACGGAGCAGTTGGAGGAAGAGGGCCACTCTTGAACCGCACCTTCAAACCCGGGTTCCCCTGTGCTGTCATGCAGACATCTATATCGGTCCCCTCAGACACATCCCATCCTGAGCTGCTGAGTACTAGGGGAGAGGGTGGTGCCATATTGATGGGAAGACCGGAAGAATCGAAAGGGGTGTTGAAGTGCTAATGAGACTGGAGGGCTGAGGAGATGGTGTCCCAGGAGGCTGGGTTGATGTGAGCCTAGTCTAGGTACGCAGAACGCGGTTCTCGGTCTCCTGATCACTCTGCCTCAGTATTTGGCCTTGTTCTAGTCTAGATAAAAGTATCACAGGGCTGGAGTTGAGTGTGGTCGAAACACGCAGTATAAATGGGGTCCAAGAGGGGTTGACAAGGTGGGCGGGTTTTTAACCAATTTATATTAGATTATTTTTTTCCAAACCTTGAACGGCATTTCCATTAAAGCCTCAGAAGTGACAGAGTGCAAGAAATGTTTTCTCTGTTGTGGAAGGCAGAGATGGAGAGGATCATGATTGCAATTACTTTCGGGTTCTCCTGTTTTGCCTGGAAACGGTGAAGAGACTTCCTCATGTGCTGTAGCCGTACGCTCTAGGAATTGCTTGGGCAGCCAGTGTCCCTTCTCTAGGGACTCATAGAGGTGATGGGCCAAGGCTGTGTTTTCGATGTCAAGTAGATTAAAGGTCTTCAGCCAGCAATTGGGAGAGACATGAGAGAGGGAAATTCTGGCAGGAGACTGCGTACAGCAGCAGTGACTGACCACTTCTGATTTTCTTTGCAGCAGCAGTGGCTCCCATTTCTCCTCCTACCCCTGGTCACTACCATGTCCTCTAGTGAGGGTGTGTAGAAACGCAGTTGGGCTGGCATGGGGAGACATACTGCCTGGTTGGTGGCTACCGGGCCTACGGGCAGGTTCCTTTGGCCACGCCAGCGAAAGTGGAAGCAGAGAAGCCAGTCCCCAGACGTGCTCCCAAGAGGAAGCGCTCTCCAGAAAAGTCGGATGAAGACCTGGGTTGCCCCAATCCCCAAATCCGGCGATTGCAGCATTCAAGCAGTTTAGGACTAGAAGGTGCTTGGATTCTCCAGCAGGATGGCCCAACCTCTGGGCGCATCCCCTCTGCACCAGCCCCAGTATACGAATGTCCCATCTTTGCTTTTTCAAGGTCGGCAACAAGGAGTCCCCTCCAAAATAAGGTCCCCTCTCATTGCCACCCTCTCAAAGGCTTCCCCCAATGTGGTTCCTTCCTGTGGGCCAGATCAGGCGAAGGGCAGAGTTGTCTCTTTCCTTCTCTGACTCGGGCAAAATCGTCTTAGTAAGACCTCTTCACAGTGTTGACCATGTGTTTTACGGGGGCTGCTGCTGAGCCTTTATCTCATCCTTTCATGGTGGAGAGAGAGAGGATTAGAATGATTTTTACTTCTAGGGGAGAGGGGAGTGTAATGATTATGTTGTCATTTAGTATTATGTCCTTTGGACATGAACTTGTTTTGAATTTCATATTAAAATGGGCCCACCATTCCCACTTTGTGAGGTCATTCAGCACGCTCATTTTGCACCTTGAACATCTCTCTCAGTATCACTTGGAAATGCTTGAAATGGCATGAGCTTGTCCTCACCTTCCTATCAGCTGTAAATGCGGAGCCCCAACATGAACCTAACCATTGAGCGGAACACCTCTCCACCACCTGTGTAACACTGGGTAGGCCCCTTAACCTCTTGGTTTTTTTCAGTCCTCAGTTGTGAAAATGTGAGTGGTCTATGAATTTATATTTGGGGCAGGACAAGGTCGAGGAGAGTGTGTCTTTGCTTTTATTCTTCGAAACTGGTATGTCTTCCCTCTCTTCCCCATGGGTCCAAATCTCACTTGTCCTTCAGGCCCACTGCCAAGGAGCCTTCTCTGATTCCCCAGGCACACAAATCTCTGCCTCTTAGGGTCAGTGCCATACAACCAAGCTGTCTCTTACGTTAATCTTGCCTCTCAAGCCAATCTCAGAATGTGGGTCTGTCTTGCATTCCTGGGAACCCTGGGGCTGTGCCAGCCCAGCACAACACCCCGCGTGGAGTGTCTACTAGGCTAGGGCATGGGTGTGGAGGCCCGGGTGTGAGGGGCCAGGCAGAGTATTTCTGCCTCCCCCCTGCTCTCCTCCACCAAACTGCCCCTCCTCCTGAAGCCTGCCCCTCAAGTCACAGGTTCCTTATATGACCTCACTGGGTACTGATGACCTCACAGGCCTTCTCACAGTTGCCATGACAGGGTAACTATGCCAACGTGCTGCCCTCAGAGAAACTTCCCTGACAGTTCTCCACCAGATACCAATCTCTTTGGTTGTCTGAGAGAGAATGTCTGACCAGATCTTCTATATTTACTCTAACGTGTCCTCTGTTCCCTGTGAGGGCAGTGCAGCAGGTACACTGAGATCGGGCATCTGTACAGGAGGCATGGTGTACACACAACCTCCCCTGGCTGCCACATGTTCCTATGGGGCTTGCCGACCACTTACACCTGAGCGCGTTCCCAGCTGTAAGTAATACCAGTGACCTGGGACACCTTCAGGCGCCCACAGTGCTCACTGCTGAGGACAAGTGAAAGGTCATCCCTGGAAAAGTGTGCAGGATGCTTCTGATCTTTATAAATGTAGCCTTCCCCTTTGGGCTACAGGATGCTTCCATTCAGACCCTTTCCTGATGGGCCTCTTAGCAAAAGACAAGTGCATTTTTGTTGGCAAATGGTAAACGGAGCAGTTGGAGGAAGAGGGCCACTCTTGAACCGCACCTTCAAACCCGGGCTCCCCTGTGCTGTCATGCAGACATCTATATCGGTCCCCTCAGACACATCCCATCCTGAGCTGCTGAGTACTAGGGGAGAGGGTGGTGCCATATTGATGGGAAGACCGGAAGAACCCAAAGGGGTGTTGAAGTGCTAATGAGACTGGAGGGCTGAGGAGATGGTGTCCCAGGAGGCTGGGTTGATGTGAGCCTAGTCTAGGTACGCAGAACGCGTTTCTCGGTCTCCTGATCACTCTGCCTCAGTATTTGGCCTTGTTCTAGTCTAGATAAAAGTATCACAGGGCTGGAGTTGAGTGTGGTCGAAACACGCAGTATAAATGGGGTCCAAGAGGGGTTGACAAGGTGGGCGGGTTTTTAACCAATTTATATTAGATTATTTTTTTCCAAACCTTGAACGGCATTTCCATTAAAGCCTCAGAAGTGACAGACTGCAAGAAATGTTTTCTCTGTTGTGGAAGGCAGAGATGGAGAGGATCATGATTGCAATTACTTTCGGGTTCTCCTGTTTTCCCTGGAAACGGTGAAGAGACTTCCTCATGTGCTGTAGCCGTACGCTCTAGGAATTGCTTGGGCAGCCAGTGTCCCTTCTCTAGGGACTCATAGAGGTGATGGGCCAAGGCTGTGTTTTGGATGTCAAGTAGATTAAAGGTCTTCAGCCAGCAATTGGGAGAGACATGAGAGAGGGAAATTCTGGCAGGAGACTGCGTACAGCAGCAGTGACTGACCACTTCTGATTTTCTTTGCAGCAGCAGTGGCTCCCATTTCTCCTCCTACCCCTGGTCACTACCATGTCCTCTAGTGAGGGTGTGTAGAAACGCAGTTGGGCTGGCATGGGGAGACATACTGCCTGGTTGGTGGCTACCGGGCCTACGGGCAGGTTCCTTTGGCCACGCCAGCGAAAGTGGAAGCAGAGAAGCCAGTCCCCAGACGTGCTCCCAAGAGGAAGCGCTCTCCAGAAAAGTCGGATGAAGACCTGGGTTGCCCCAATCCCCAAATCCGGCGATTGCAGCATTCAAGCAGTTTAGGACTAGAAGGTGCTTGGATTCTCCAGCAGGGTGGCCCATCCTCTGGGCGCATCCCCTCTGCACCAGCCCCAGTATACGAATGTCCCATCTTTGCTTTTTCAAGGTCGGCAACAAGGAGTCCCCTCCAAAATAAGGTCCCCTCTCATTGCCACCCTCTCAAAGGCTTCCCCCAATGTGGTTCCTTCCTGTGGGCCAGATCAGGCGAAGGGCAGAGTTGTCTCTTTCCTTCTCTGACTCGGGCAAAATCGTCTTAGTAAGACCTCTTCACAGTGTTGACCATGTGTTTTACGGGGGCTGCTGCTGAGCCTTTATCTCATCCTTTCATTGTGGAGAGAGAGAGGATTAGAATGATTTTTACTTCTAGGGGAGAGGGGAGTGTAATGATTATGTTGTCATTTAGTATTATGTCCTTTGGACATGAACTTGTTTTGAATTTCATATTAAAATGGGCCCACCATTCCCACTTTGTGAGGTCATTCAGCACGCTCATTTTGCACCTTGAACATCTCTCTCAGTATCACTTGGAAATGCTGAAATGGCATGAGCTTGTCCTCACATTCCTATCAGCTGTAAATGCGGAGCCCCAACATGAACCTAACCATTGAGCAGAACACCTCTCCACCACCTGTGTAACACTGGGTAGGCCCCTTAACCTCTTGGTTTTCTTCAGTCCTCAGTTGTGAAAATGTGAGTGGTCTATGAATTTATATTTGGGGCAGGACAAGGTCGAGGAGAGTGTGTCTTTGCTTTTATTCTTCGAAACTGGTATGTCTTCCCTCTCTTCCCCATGGGTCCAAATCTCACTTGTCCTTCAGGCCCACTGCCAAGGAGCCTTCTCTGATTCCCCAGGCACACAAATCTCTGCCTCTTAGGGTCAGTGCCATACAACCAAGCTGTCTCTTACGTTAATCTTGCCTCTCAAGCCAATCTCAGAATGTGGGTCTGTCTTGCATTCCTGGGAACCCTGGGGCTGTGCCAGCCCAGCACAACACCCCGCGTGGAGTGTCTACTAGGCTAGGGCATGGGTGTGGAGGCCCGGGTGTGAGGGGCCAGGCAGAGTATTTCTGCCTCCCCCCTGCTCTCCTCCACCAAACTGCCCCTCCTCCTGAAGCCTGCCCCTCAAGTCACAGGTTCCTTATATGACCTCACTGGGTACTGATGACCTCACAGGCCTTCTCACAGTTGCCATGACAGGGTAACTATGCCAACGTGCTGCCCTCAGAGAAACTTCCCTGACAGTTCTCCACCAGATACCAATCTCTTTGGTTGTCTGAGAGAGAATGTCTGACCAGATCTTCTATATTTACTCTAACGTGTCCTCTGTTCCCTGTGAGGGCAGTGCAGCAGGTACACTGAGATCGGGCATCTGTACAGGAGGCATGGTGTACACACAACCTCCCCTGGCTGCCACATGTTCCTATGGGGCTTGCCGACCACTTACACCTGAGCGCGTTCCCAGCTGTAAGTAATACCAGTGACCTGGGACACCTTCAGGCGCCCACAGTGCTCACTGCTGAGGACAAGTGAAAGGTCATCCCTGGAAAAGTGTGCAGGATGCTTCTGATCTTTATAAATGTAGCCTTCCCCTTTGGGCTACAGGATGCTTCCATTCAGACCCTTTCCTGATGGGCCTCTTAGCAAAAGACAAGTGCATTTTTGTTGGCAAATGGTAAACGGAGCAGTTGGAGGAAGAGGGCCACTCTTGAACCGCACCTTCAAACCCGGGCTCCCCTGTGCTGTCATGCAGACATCTATATCGGTCCCCTCAGACACATCCCATCCTGAGCTGCTGAGTACTAGGGGAGAGGGTGGTGCCATATTGATGGGAAGACCGGAAGAACCCAAAGGGGTGTTGAAGTGCTAATGAGACTGGAGGGCTGAGGAGATGGTGTCCCAGGAGGCTGGGTTGATGTGAGCCTAGTCTAGGTACGCAGAACGCGGTTCTTGGTCTCCTGATCACTCTGCCTCAGTATTTGGCCTTCTTCTAGTCTAGATAAAAGTATCACAGGGCTAGAGTTCAGTGTGGTCGAAACACGCAGTATAAATGGGGTCCAAGAGGGGTTGACAAGGTGGGCGGGTTTTTAACCAATTTATATTAGATTATTTTTTTCCAAACCTTGAACGGCATTTCCATTAAAGCCTCAGAAATGACAGACTGCAAGAAATGTTTTCTCTGTTGTGGAAGGCAGAGATGGAGAGGATCATGATTGCAATTACTTTCGGGTTCTCCTGTTTTCCCTGGAAACGGTGAAGAGACTTCCTCATGTGCTGTAGCCGTACGCTCTAGGAATTGCTTGGGCAGCCAGTGTCCCTTCTCTAGGGACTCATAGAGGTGATGGGCCAAGGCTGTGTTTTGGATGTCAAGTAGATTAAAGGTCTTCAGCCAGCAATTGGGAGAGACATGAGAGAGGGAAATTCTGGCAGGAGACTGTGTACAGCAGCAGTGACTGACCACTTCTGATTTTCTTTGCAGCAGCAGTGGCTCCCATTTCTCCTCCTACCCCTGGTCACTACCATGTCCTCTAGTGAGGGTGTGGAGAAACGCAGTTGGGCTGGCATGGGGAGACATACTGCCTGGTTGGTGGCTACCGGGCCTACGGGCAGGTTCCTTTGGCCACGCCAGCGAAAGTGGAAGCAGAGAAGCCAGTCCCCAGACGTGCTCCCAAGAGGAAGCGCTCTCCAGAAAAGTCGGATGAAGACCTGGGTTGCCCCAATCCCCAAATCCGGCGATTGCAGCATTCAAGCAGTTTAGGACTAGAAGGTGCTTGGATTCTCCAGCAGGGTGGCCCATCCTCTGGGCGCATCCCCTCTGCACCAGCCCCAGTATACGAATGTCCCATCTTTGCTTTTTCAAGGTCGGCAACAAGGAGTCCCCTCCAAAATAAGGTCCCCTCTCATTGCCACCCTCTCAAAGGCTTCCCCCAATGTGGTTCCTTCCTGTGGGCCAGATCAGGCGAAGGGCAGAGTTGTCTCTTTCCTTCTCTGACTCGGGCAAAATCGTCTTAGTAACACCTCTTCACAGTGTTGACCATGTGTTTGACGGGGGCTGCTGCTGACCTTTATCTCATCCTTTCTTGGTGGAGAGAGAGAGGATTAGAATGATTTTTATTTCTAGGGGAGAGGGGAGTGTAATGATTATATTGTCATTTAGTATTATGTCCTTTGGACATGAACTAGTTTTGAATTTCATATTAAAATGGGCCCACCATTCCCACTTTGTGAGGTCATTCAGCACCCTCATTTTGCACCTTGAACATCTCTCTCAGTATCACTTGGAAATGCTTGAAATGGCATGAGCTTGTCCTCACATTCCTATCAGCTGTAAATGCGGAGCCCCAACATGAACCTAACCATTGAGCGGAACACCTCTCCACCACCTGTGTAACACTGGGTAGGCCCCTTAACCTCTTGGTTTTCTTCAGTCCTCAGTTGTGAAAATGTGAGTGGTCTATGAATTTATATTTGGGGCAGGACAAGGTCGAGGAGAGTGTGTCTTTGCTTTTATTCTTCGAAACTGGTATGTCTTCCCTCTCTTCCCCATGGGTCCAAATCTCACTTGTCTTTCAGGCCCACTGCCAAGGAGCCTTCTCTGATTCCCCAGGCACACAAATCTCTGCCTCTTAGGGTCAGTGCCATACAACCAAGCTGTCTCTTACGTTAATCTTGCCTCTCAAGCCAATCTCAGAATGTGGGTCTGTCTTGCCTTCCTGGGAACCCTGGAGCTGTGCCAGCCCACCAGAACACCCCGCGTGGAGTGTCTACTAGGCTAGGGCATGGGTGGGGAGGCCCGGGTGTGAGGGGCCAGGCAGAGTATTTCTGCCTCCCCCCTGCTCTCCTCCACCAAACTGCCCCTCCTCCTGAAGCCTGCCCCTCAAGTCACAGGTTCCTTATATGACCTCACTGGGTACTGATGACCTCACAGGCCTTCTCACAGTTGCCATGGCAGGGTAACTATGCCAACGTGCTGCCCTCAGAGAAACTTCCCTGACAGTTCTCCACCAGATACCAATCTCTTTGGTTGTCTGAGAGAGAATGTCTGACCAGATCTTCTATATTTACTCTAACGTGTCCTCTGTTCCCTGTGAGGGCAGTGCAGCAGGTACACTGAGATCGGGCATCTGTACAGGAGGCATGGTGTACACACAACCTCCCCTGGCTGCCACATGTTCCTGTGGGGCTTGCCGACCACTTACACCTGAGCGCGTTCCCAGCTGTAAGTAATACCAGTGACCTGGGACACCTTCAGGCGCCCACAGTGCTCACTGCTGAGGACAAGTGAAAGGTCATCCCTGGACAAGTGTGCAGGATGCTTCTGATCTTTATAAATGTAGCCTTCCCCTTTGGGCTACAGGATGCTTCCATTCAGACCCTTTCCTGATTGGCCTCTTAGCAAAAGACAAGTGCATTTTTGTTGGCAAATGGTAAACGGAGCAGTTGGAGGAAGAGGGCCACTCTTGAACTGCACCTTCAAACCCGGGTTCCCCTGTGCTGTCATGCAGACATCTATATCGGTCCCCTCAGACACATCCCATCCTGAGCTGCTGAGTACTAGGGGAGAGGGTGGTGCCATATTGATGGGAAGACCGGAAGAATCGAAAGGGGTGTTGAAGTGCTAATGAGACTGGAGGGCTGAGGAGATGGTGTCCCAGGAGGCTGGGTTGATGTGAGCCTAGTCTAGGTACGCAGAACGCGGTTCTCGGTCTCCTGATCACTCTGCCTCAGTATTTGGCCTTGTTCTAGTCTAGATAAAAGTATCACAGGGCTGGAGTTGAGTGGGGTCGAAACACGCAGTATAAATGGGGTCCAAGAGGGGTTGACAAGGTGGGCGGGTTTTTAACCAATTTATATTAGATTATTTTTTTCCAAACCTTGAACGGCATTTCCATTAAAGCCTCAGAAGTGACAGACTGCAAGAAATGTTTTCTCTGTTGTGGAAGGCAGAGATGGAGAGGATCATGATTGCAATTACTTTCGGGTTCTCCTGTTTTCCCTGGAAACGGTGAAGAGACTTCCTCATGTGCTGTAGCCGTACGCTCTAGGAATTGCTTGGGCAGCCAGTGTCCCTTCTCTAGGGACTCATAGAGGTGATGGGCCAAGGCGGTGTTTTGGATGTCAAGTAGATTAAAGGTCTTCAGCCAGCAATTGGGAGAGACATGAGAGAGGGAAATTCTGGCAGGAGACTGTGTACAGCAGCAGTGACTGACCACTTCTGATTTTCTTTGCAGCAGCAGTGGCTCCCATTTCTCCTCCTACCCCTGGTCACTAACATGTCCTCTAGTGAGGGTGTGGAGAAACGCAGTTGGGCTGGCATGGGGAGACATACTGCCTGGTTGGTGGCTACCGGGCCTACGGGCGGGTTCCTTTGGCCACGCCAGCGAAAGTGGAAGCAGAGAAGCCAGTCCCCAGACGTGCTCCCAAGAGGAAGCGCTCTCCAGAAGTGTCGGATGAAGACCTGGGTTGCCCCAATCCCCAAATCCGGCGATTGCAGCATTCAAGCAGTTTAGGACTAGAAGGTGCTTGGATTCTCCAGCAGGGTGGCCCATCCTCTGGGCGCATCCCCTCTGCACCAGCCCCAGTATACGAATGTCCCATCTTTGCTTTTTCAAGGTCGGCAACAAGGAGTCCCCTCCAAAATAAGGTCCCCTCTCATTGCCACCCTCTCAAAGGCTTCCCCCAATGTGGTTCCTTCCTGTGGGCCAGATCAGGCGAAGGGCAGAGTTGTCTCTTTCCTTCTCTGACTCGGGTAAAATCGTCTTAGTAACACCTCTTCACAGTGTTGACCATGTGTTTGACGGGGGCTGCTGCTGACCTTTATCTCATCCTTTCATGGTGGAGAGAGAGAGGATTAGAATGATTTTTACTTCTAGGGGAGAGGGGAGTGTAATGATTATGTTGTCATTTAGTATTATGTCCTTTGGACATGAACTAGTTTTGAATTTCATATTAAAATGGGCCCACCATTCCCACTTTGTGAGGTCATTCAGCACCCTCATTTTGCACCTTGAACATCTCTCTCAGTATCACTTGGAAATGCTTGAAATGGCATGAGCTTGTCCTCACATTCCTATCAGCTGTAAATGCGGAGCCCCAACATGAACCTAACCATTGAGCAGAACACCTCTCCACCACCTGTGTAACACTGGGTAGGCCCCTTAACCTCTTGGTTTTCTTCAGTCCTCAGTTGTGAAAATGTGAGTGGTCTATGAATTTATATTTGGGGCAGGACAAGGTCGAGGAGAGTGTGTCTTTGCTTTTATTCTTCGAAACTGGTATGTCTTCCCTCTCTTCCCCATGGGTCCAAATCTCACTTGTCCTTCAGGCCCACTGCCAAGGAGCCTTCTCTGATTCCCCAGGCACACAAATCTCTGCCTCTTAGGGTCAGTGCCATACAACCAAGCTGTCTCTTACGTTAATCTTGCCTCTCAAGCCAATCTCAGAATGTGGGTCTGTCTTGCCTTCCTGGGAACCCTGGAGCTGTGCCAGCCCACCAGAACACCCCGCGTGGAGTGTCTACTAGGCTAGGGCATGGGTGTGGAGTCCCGGGTGTGAGGGGCCAGGCAGAGTATTTCTGCCTCCCCCCTGCTCTCCTCCACCAAACTGCCCCTCCTCCTGAAGCCTGCCCCTCAAGTCACAGGTTCCTTATATGACCTCACTGGGTACTGATGACCTCACAGGCCTTCTCACAGTTGCCATGGCAGGGTAACTATGCCAACGTGCTGCCCTCAGAGAAACTTCCCTGACAGTTCTCCACCAGATACCAATCTCTTTGGTTGTCTGAGAGAGAATGTCTGACCAGATCTTCTATATTTACTCTAACGTGTCCTCTGTTCCCTGTGAGGGCAGTGCAGCAGGTACACTGAGATCGGGCATCTGTACAGGAGGCATGGTGTACACACAACCTCCCCTGGCTGCCACATGTTCCTATGGGGCTTGCCGACCACTTACACCTGAGCGCGTTCCCAGCTGTAAGTAATACCAGTGACCTGGGACACCTTCAGGCGCCCACAGTGCTCACTGCTGAGGACAAGTGAAAGGTCATCCCTGGAAAAGTGTGCAGGATGCTTCTGATCTTTATAAATGTAGCCTTCCCCTTTGGGCTACAGGATGCTTCCATTCAGACCCTTTCCTGATGGGCCTCTTAGCAAAAGACAAGTGCATTTTTGTTGGCAAATGGTAAACGGAGCAGTTGGAGGAAGAGGGCCACTCTTGAACCGCACCTTCAAACCCGGGCTCCCCTGTGCTGTCATGCAGACATCTATATCGGTCCCCTCAGACACATCCCATCCTGAGCTGCTGAGTACTAGGGGAGAGGGTGGTGCCATATTGATGGGAAGACCGGAAGAACCCAAAGGGGTGTTGAAGTGCTAATGAGACTGGAGGGCTGAGGAGATGGTGTCCCAGGAGGCTGGGTTGATGTGAGCCTAGTCTAGGTACGCAGAACGCGTTTCTCGGTCTCCTGATCACTCTGCCTCAGTATTTGGCCTTGTTCTAGTCTAGATAAAAGTATCACAGGGCTGGAGTTGAGTGTGGTCGAAACACGCAGTATAAATGGGGTCCAAGAGGGGTTGACAAGGTGGGCGGGTTTTTAACCAATTTATATTAGATTATTTTTTTCCAAACCTTGAACGGCATTTCCATTAAAGCCTCAGAAGTGACAGACTGCAAGAAATGTTTTCTCTGTTGTGGAAGGCAGAGATGGAGAGGATCATGATTGCAATTACTTTCGGGTTCTCCTGTTTTCCCTGGAAACGGTGAAGAGACTTCCTCATGTGCTGTAGCCGTACGCTCTAGGAATTGCTTGGGCAGCCAGTGTCCCTTCTCTAGGGACTCATAGAGGTGATGGGCCAAGGCTGTGTTTTGGATGTCAAGTAGATTAAAGGTCTTCAGCCAGCAATTGGGAGAGACATGAGAGAGGGAAATTCTGGCAGGAGACTGCGTACAGCAACAGTGACTGACCACTTCTGATTTTCTTTGCAGCAGCAGTGGCTCCCATTTCTCCTCCTACCCCTGGTCACTACCATGTCCTCTAGTGAGGGTGTGGAGAAACGCAGTTGGGCTGGCATGGGGAGACATACTGCCTGGTTGGTGGCTACCGGGCCTACGGGCAGGTTCCTTTGGCCACGCCAGCGAAAGTGGAAGCAGAGAAGCCAGTCCCCAGACGTGCTCCCAAGAGGAAGCGCTCTCCAGAAAAGTCGGATGAAGACCTGGGTTGCCCCAATCCCCAAATCCGGCGATTGCAGCATTCAAGCAGTTTAGGACTAGAAGGTGCTTGGATTCTCCAGCAGGGTGGCCCATCCTCTGGGCGCATCCCCTCTGCACCAGCCCCAGTATACGAATGTCCCATCTTTGCTTTTTCAAGGTCGGCAACAAGGAGTCCCCTCCAAAATAAGGTCCCCTCTCATTGCCACCCTCTCAAAGGCTTCCCCCAATGTGGTTCCTTCCTGTGGGCCAGATCAGGCGAAGGGCAGAGTTGTCTCTTTCCTTCTCTGACTCGGGCAAAATCGTCTTAGTAAGACCTCTTCACAGTGTTGACCATGTGTTTTACGGGGGCTGCTGCTGAGCCTTTATCTCATCCTTTCATTGTGGAGAGAGAGAGGATTAGAATGATTTTTACTTCTAGGGGAGAGGGGAGTGTAATGATTATGTTGTCATTTAGTATTATGTCCTTTGGACATGAACTTGTTTTGAATTTCATATTAAAATGGGCCCACCATTCCCACTTTGTGAGGTCATTCAGCACGCTCATTTTGCACCTTGAACATCTCTCTCAGTATCACTTGGAAATGCTGAAATGGCATGAGCTTGTCCTCACATTCCTATCAGCTGTAAATGCGGAGCCCCAACATGAACCTAACCATTGAGCAGAACACCTCTCCACCACCTGTGTAACACTGGGTAGGCCCCTTAACCTCTTGGTTTTCTTCAGTCCTCAGTTGTGAAAATGTGAGTGGTCTATGAATTTATATTTGGGGCAGGACAAGGTCGAGGAGAGTGTGTCTTTGCTTTTATTCTTCGAAACTGGTATGTCTTCCCTCTCTTCCCCATGGGTCCAAATCTCACTTGTCCTTCAGGCCCACTGCCAAGGAGCCTTCTCTGATTCCCCAGGCACACAAATCTCTGCCTCTTAGGGTCAGTGCCATACAACCAAGCTGTCTCTTACGTTAATCTTGCCTCTCAAGCCAATCTCAGAATGTGGGTCTGTCTTGCATTCCTGGGAACCCTGGGGCTGTGCCAGCCCAGCACAACACCCCGCGTGGAGTGTCTACTAGGCTAGGGCATGGGTGTGGAGGCCCGGGTGTGAGGGGCCAGGCAGAGTATTTCTGCCTCCCCCCTGCTCTCCTCCACCAAACTGCCCCTCCTCCTGAAACCTGCCCCTCAAGTCACAGGTTCCTTATATGACCTCACTGGGTACTGATGACCTCACAGGCCTTCTCACAGTTGCCATGACAGGGTAACTATGCCAACGTGCTGCCCTCAGAGAAACTTCCCTGACAGTTCTCCACCAGATACCAATCTCTTTGGTTGTCTGAGAGAGAATGTCTGACCAGATCTTCTATATTTACTCTAACGTGTCCTCTGTTCCCTGTGAGGGCAGTGCAGCAGGTACACTGAGATCGGGCATCTGTACAGGAGGCATGGTGTACACACAACCTCCCCTGGCTGCCACATGTTCCTATGGGGCTTGCCGACCACTTACACCTGAGCGCGTTCCCAGCTGTAAGTAATACCAGTGACCTGGGACACCTTCAGGCGCCCACAGTGCTCACTGCTGAGGACAAGTGAAAGGTCATCCCTGGAAAAGTGTGCAGGATGCTTCTGATCTTTATAAATGTAGCCTTCCCCTTTGGGCTACAGGATGCTTCCATTCAGACCCTTTCCTGATGGGCCTCTTAGCAAAAGACAAGTGCATTTTTGTTGGCAAATGGTAAACGGAGCAGTTGGAGGAAGAGGGCCACTCTTGAACCGCACCTTCAAACCCGGGCTCCCCTGTGCTGTCATGCAGACATCTATATCGGTCCCCTCAGACACATCCCATCCTGAGCTGCTGAGTACTAGGGGAGAGGGTGGTGCCATATTGATGGGAAGACCGGAAGAACCCAAAGGGGTGTTGAAGTGCTAATGAGACTGGAGGGCTGAGGAGATGGTGTCCCAGGAGGCTGGGTTGATGTGAGCCTAGTCTAGGTACGCAGAACGCGGTTCTTGGTCTCCTGATCACTCTGCCTCAGTATTTGGCCTTCTTCTAGTCTAGATAAAAGTATCACAGGGCTAGAGTTCAGTGTGGTCGAAACACGCAGTATAAATGGGGTCCAAGAGGGGTTGACAAGGTGGGCGGGTTTTTAACCAATTTATATTAGATTATTTTTTTCCAAACCTTGAACGGCATTTCCATTAAAGCCTCAGAAATGACAGACTGCAAGAAATGTTTTCTCTGTTGTGGAAGGCAGAGATGGAGAGGATCATGATTGCAATTACTTTCGGGTTCTCCTGTTTTCCCTGGAAACGGTGAAGAGACTTCCTCATGTGCTGTAGCCGTACGCTCTAGGAATTGCTTGGGCAGCCAGTGTCCCTTCTCTAGGGACTCATAGAGGTGATGGGCCAAGGCTGTGTTTTGGATGTCAAGTAGATTAAAGGTCTTCAGCCAGCAATTGGGAGAGACATGAGAGAGGGAAATTCTGGCAGGAGACTGTGTACAGCAGCAGTGACTGACCACTTCTGATTTTCTTTGCAGCAGCAGTGGCTCCCATTTCTCCTCCTACCCCTGGTCACTACCATGTCCTCTAGTGAGGGTGTGGAGAAACGCAGTTGGGCTGGCATGGGGAGACATACTGCCTGGTTGGTGGCTACCGGGCCTACGGGCAGGTTCCTTTGGCCACGCCAGCGAAAGTGGAAGCAGAGAAGCCAGTCCCCAGACGTGCTCCCAAGAGGAAGTGCTCTCCAGAAAAGTCGGATGAAGACCTGGGTTGCCCCAATCCCCAAATCCGGCGATTGCAGCATTCAAGCAGTTTAGGACTAGAAGGTGCTTGGATTCTCCAGCAGGGTGGCCCATCCTCTGGGCGCATCCCCTCTGCACCAGCCCCAGTATACGAATGTCCCATCTTTGCTTTTTCAAGGTCGGCAACAAGGAGTCCCCTCCAAAATAAGGTCCCCTCTCATTGCCACCCTCTCAAAGGCTTCCCCCAATGTGGTTCCTTCCTGTGGGCCAGATCAGGCGAAGGGCAGAGTTGTCTCTTTCCTTCTCTGACTCGGGCAAAATCGTCTTAGTAACACCTCTTCACAGTGTTGACCATGTGTTTGACGGGGGCTGCTGCTGACCTTTATCTCATCCTTTCATGGTGGAGAGAGAGAGGATTAGAATGATTTTTACTTCTAGGGGAGAGGGGAGTGTAATGATTATATTGTCATTTAGTATTATGTCCTTTGGACATGAACTAGTTTTGAATTTCATATTAAAATGGGCCCACCATTCCCACTTTGTGAGGTCATTCAGCACCCTCATTTTACACCTTGAACATCTCTCTCAGTATCACTTGGAAATGCTTGAAATGGCATGAGCTTGTCCTCACATTCCTATCAGCTGTAAATGCGGAGCCCCAACATGAACCTAACCATTGAGCGGAACACCTCTCCACCACCTGTGTAACACTGGGTAGGCCCCTTAACCTCTTGGTTTTCTTCAGTCCTCAGTTGTGAAAATGTGAGTGGTCTATGAATTTATATTTGGGGCAGGACAAGGTCGAGGAGAGTGTGTCTTTGCTTTTATTCTTCGAAACTGGTATGTCTTCCCTCTCTTCCCCATGGGTCCAAATCTCACTTGTCTTTCAGGCCCACTGCCAAGGAGCCTTCTCTGATTCCCCAGGCACACAAATCTCTGCCTCTTAGGGTCAGTGCCATACAACCAAGCTGTCTCTTACGTTAATCTTGCCTCTCAAGCCAATCTCAGAATGTGGGTCTGTCTTGCCTTCCTGGGAACCCTGGAGCTGTGCCAGCCCACCAGAACACCCCGCGTGGAGTGTCTACTAGGCTAGGGCATGGGTGGGGAGGCCCGGGTGTGAGGGGCCAGGCAGAGTATTTCTGCCTCCCCCCTGCTCTCCTCCACCAAACTGCCCCTCCTCCTGAAGCCTGCCCCTCAAGTCACAGGTTCCTTATATGACCTCACTGGGTACTGATGACCTCACAGGCCTTCTCACAGTTGCCATGGCAGGGTAACTATGCCAACGTGCTGCCCTCAGAGAAACTTCCCTGACAGATCTCCACCAGATACCAATCTCTTTGGTTGTCTGAGAGAGAATGTCTGACCAGATCTTCTATATTTACTCTAACGTGTCCTCTGTTCCCTGTGAGGGCAGTGCAGCAGGTACACTGAGATCGGGCATCTGTACAGGAGGCATGGTGTACACACAACCTCCCCTGGCTGCCACATGTTCCTGTGGGGCTTGCCGACCACTTACACCTGAGCGCGTTCCCAGCTGTAAGTAATACCAGTGACCTGGGACACCTTCAGGCGCCCACAGTGCTCACTGCTGAGGACAAGTGAAAGGTCATCCCTGGACAAGTGTGCAGGATGCTTCTGATCTTTATAAATGTAGCCTTCCCCTTTGGGCTACAGGATGCTTCCATTCAGACCCTTTCCTGATTGGCCTCTTAGCAAAAGACAAGTGCATTTTTGTTGGCAAATGGTAAACGGAGCAGTTGGAGGAAGAGGGCCACTCTTGAACTGCACCTTCAAACCCGGGTTCCCCTGTGCTGTCATGCAGACATCTATATCGGTCCCCTCAGACACATCCCATCCTGAGCTGCTGAGTACTAGGGGAGAGGGTGGTGCCATATTGATGGGAAGACCGGAAGAATCGAAAGGGGTGTTGAAGTGCTAATGAGACTGGAGGGCTGAGGAGATGGTGTCCCAGGAGGCTGGGTTGATGTGAGCCTAGTCTAGGTACGCAGAACGCGGTTCTCGGTCTCCTGATCACTCTGCCTCAGTATTTGGCCTTGTTCTAGTCTAGATAAAAGTATCACAGGGCTGGAGTTGAGTGGGGTCGAAACACGCAGTATAAATGGGGTCCAAGAGGGGTTGACAAGGTGGGCGGGTTTTTAACCAATTTATATTAGATTATTTTTTTCCAAACCTTGAACGGCATTTCCATTAAAGCCTCAGAAGTGACAGACTGCAAGAAATGTTTTCTCTGTTGTGGAAGGCAGAGATGGAGAGGATCATGATTGCAATTACTTTCGGGTTCTCCTGTTTTCCCTGGAAACGGTGAAGAGACTTCCTCATGTGCTGTAGCCGTACGCTCTAGGAATTGCTTGGGCAGCCAGTGTCCCTTCTCTAGGGACTCATAGAGGTGATGGGCCAAGGCGGTGTTTTGGATGTCAAGTAGATTAAAGGTCTTCAGCCAGCAATTGGGAGAGACATGAGAGAGGGAAATTCTGGCAGGAGACTGTGTACAGCAGCAGTGACTGACCACTTCTGATTTTCTTTGCAGCAGCAGTGGCTCCCATTTCTCCTCCTACCCCTGGTCACTAACATGTCCTCTAGTGAGGGTGTGGAGAAACGCAGTTGGGCTGGCATGGGGAGACATACTGCCTGGTTGGTGGCTACCGGGCCTACGGGCGGGTTCCTTTGGCCACGCCAGCGAAAGTGGAAGCAGAGAAGCCAGTCCCCAGACGTGCTCCCAAGAGGAAGCGCTCTCCAGAAGTGTCGGATGAAGACCTGGGTTGCCCCAATCCCCAAATCCGGCGATTGCAGCATTCAAGCAGTTTAGGACTAGAAGGTGCTTGGATTCTCCAGCAGGGTGGCCCATCCTCTGGGCGCATCCCCTCTGCACCAGCCCCAGTATACGAATGTCCCATCTTTGCTTTTTCAAGGTCGGCAACAAGGAGTCCCCTCCAAAATAAGGTCCCCTCTCATTGCCACCCTCTCAAAGGCTTCCCCCAATGTGGTTCCTTCCTGTGGGCCAGATCAGGCGAAGGGCAGAGTTGTCTCTTTCCTTCTCTGACTCGGGTAAAATCGTCTTAGTAACACCTCTTCACAGTGTCGACCATGTGTTTGACGGGGGCTGCTGCTGACCTTTATCTCATCCTTTCATGGTGGAGAGAGAGAGGATTAGAATGATTTTTACTTCTAGGGGAGAGGGGAGTGTAATGATTATGTTGTCATTTAGTATTATGTCCTTTGGACATGAACTAGTTTTGAATTTCATATTAAAATGGGCCCACCATTCCCACTTTGTGAGGTCATTCAGCACCCTCATTTTGCACCTTGAACATCTCTCTCAGTATCACTTGGAAATGCTTGAAATGGCATGAGCTTGTCCTCACATTCCTATCAGCTGTAAATGCGGAGCCCCAACATGAACCTAACCATTGAGCAGAACACCTCTCCACCACCTGTGTAACACTGGGTAGGCCCCTTAACCTCTTGGTTTTCTTCAGTCCTCAGTTGTGAAAATGTGAGTGGTCTATGAATTTATATTTGGGGCAGGACAAGGTCGAGGAGAGTGTGTCTTTGCTTTTATTCTTCGAAACTGGTATGTCTTCCCTCTCTTCCCCATGGGTCCAAATCTCACTTGTCCTTCAGGCCCACTGCCAAGGAGCCTTCTCTGATTCCCCAGGCACACAAATCTCTGCCTCTTAGGGTCAGTGCCATACAACCAAGCTGTCTCTTACGTTAATCTTGCCTCTCAAGCCAATCTCAGAATGTGGGTCTGTCTTGCCTTCCTGGGAACCCTGGAGCTGTGCCAGCCCACCAGAACACCCCGCGTGGAGTGTCTACTAGGCTAGGGCATGGGTGTGGAGTCCCGGGTGTGAGGGGCCAGGCAGAGTATTTCTGCCTCCCCCCTGCTCTCCTCCACCAAACTGCCCCTCCTCCTGAAGCCTGCCCCTCAAGTCACAGGTTCCTTATATGACCTCACTGGGTACTGATGACCTCACAGGCCTTCTCACAGTTGCCATGGCAGGGTAACTATGCCAACGTGCTGCCCTCAGAGAAACTTCCCTGACAGTTCTCCACCAGATACCAATCTCTTTGGTTGTCTGAGAGAGAATGTCTGACCAGATCTTCTATATTTACTCTAACGTGTCCTCTGTTCCCTGTGAGGGCAGTGCAGCAGGTACACTGAGATCGGGCATCTGTACAGGAGGCATGGTGTACACACAACCTCCCCTGGCTGCCACATGTTCCTGTGGGGCTTGCCGACCACTTACACCTGAGCGCGTTCCCAGCTGTAAGTAATACCACTGACCTGGGACACCTTCAGGCGCCCACAGTGCTCACTGCTGAGGACAAGTGAAAGGTCATCCCTGGACAAGTGTGCAGGATGCTTCTGATCTTTATAAATGTAGCCTTCCCCTTTGGGCTACAGGATGCTTCCATTCAGACCCTTTCCTGATTGGCCTCTTAGCAAAAGACAAGTGCATTTTTGTTGGCAAATGGTAAACGGAGCAGTTGGAGGAAGAGGGCCACTCTTGAACTGCACCTTCAAACCCGGGTTCCCCTGTGCTGTCATGCAGACATCTATATCGGTCCCCTCAGACACATCCCATCCTGAGCTGCTGAGTACTAGGGGAGAGGGTGGTGCCATATTGATGGGAAGACCGGAAGAATCGAAAGGGGTGTTGAAGTGCTAATGAGACTGGAGGGCTGAGGAGATGGTGTCCCAGGAGGCTGGGTTGATGTGAGCCTAGTCTAGGTACGCAGAACGCGGTTCTCGGTCTCCTGATCACTCTGCCTCAGTATTTGGCCTTGTTCTAGTCTAGATAAAAGTATCACAGGGCTGGAGTTGAGTGTGGTCGAAACACGCAGTATAAATGGGGTCCAAGAGGGGTTGACAAGGTGGGCGGGTTTTTAACCAATTTATATTAGATTATTTTTTTCCAAACCTTGAACGGCATTTCCATTAAAGCCTCAGAAGTGACAGACTGCAAGAAATGTTTTCTCTGTTGTGGAAGGCAGAGATGGAGAGGATCATGATTGCAATTACTTTCGGGTTCTCCTGTTTTCCCTGGAAACGGTGAAGAGACTTCCTCATGTGCTGTAGCCGTACGCTCTAGGAATTGCTTGGGCAGCCAGTGTCCCTTCTCTAGGGACTCATAGAGGTGATGGGCCAAGGCTGTGTTTTGGATGTCAAGTAGATTAAAGGTCTTCAGCCAGCAATTGGGAGAGACATGAGAGAGGGAAATTCTGGCAGGAGACTGCGTACAGCAGCAGTGACTGACCACTTCTGATTTTCTTTGCAGCAGCAGTGGCTCCCATTTCTCCTCCTACCCCTGGTCACTACCATGTCCTCTAGTGAGGGTGTGGAGAAACGCAGTTGGGCTGGCATGGGGAGACATACTGCCTGGTTGGTGGCTACCGGGCCTACGGGCAGGTTCCTTTGGCCACGCCAGCGAAAGTGGAAGCAGAGAAGCCATTCCCCAGACGTGCTCCCAAGAGGAAGCGCTCTCCAGAAAAGTCGGATGAAGACCTGGGTTGCCCCAATCCCCAAATCCGGCGATTGCAGCATTCAAGCAGTTTAGGACTAGAAGGTGCTTGGATTCTCCAGCAGGGTGGCCCATCCTCTGGGCGCATCCCCTCTGCACCAGCCCCAGTATACGAATGTCCCATCTTTGCATTTCCAAGGTCGGCAACAAGGAGTCCCCTCCAAAATAAGGTCCCCTCTCATTGCCACCCTCTCAAAGGCTTCCCCCAATGTGGTTCCTTCCTGTGGGCCAGATCAGGCGAAGGGCAGAGTTGTCTCTTTCCTTCTCTGACTCGGGCAAAATCGTCTTAGTAAGACCTCTTCACAGTGTTGACCATGTGTTTTACGGGGGCTCCTGCTGAGCCTTTATCTCATCCTTTCATTGTGGAGAGAGAGAGGATTAGAATGATTTTTACTTCTAGGGGGAGGGGAGTGTAATGATTATGTTGTCATTTAGTATTATGTCCTTTGGACATGAACTTGTTTTGAATTTCATATTAAAATGGGCCCACCATTCCCACTTTGTGAGGTCATTCAGCACGCTCATTTTGCACCTTGAACATCTCTCTCAGTATCACTTGGAAATGCTTGAAATGGCATGAGCTTGTCCTCACATTCCTATCAGCTGTAAATGCGGAGCCCCAACATGAACCTAACCATTGAGCGGAACACCTCTCCACCACCTGTGTAACACTGGGTAGGCCCCTTAACCTCTTGGTTTTCTTCAGTCCTCAGTTGTGAAAATGTGAGTGGTCTATGAATTTATATTTGGGGCAGGACAAGGTCGAGGAGAGTGTGTCTTTGCTTTTATTCTTCGAAACTGGTATGTCTTCCCTCTCTTCCCCATGGGTCCAAATCTCACTTGTCCTTCAGGCCCACTGCCAAGGAGCCTTCTCTGATTCCCCAGGCACACAAATCTCTGCCTCTTAGGGTCAGTGCCATACAACCAAGCTGTCTCTTACGTTAATCTTGCCTCTCAAGCCAATCTCAGAATGTGGGTCTGTCTTGCATTCCTGGGAACCCTGGGGCTGTGCCAGCCCAGCACAACACCCCGCGTGGAGTGTCTACTAGGCTAGGGCATGGGTGTGGAGGCCCGGGTGTGAGGGGCCAGGCAGAGTATTTCTGCCTCCCCCCTGCTCTCCTCCACCAAACTGCCCCTCCTCCTGAAGCCTGCCCCTCAAGTCACAGGTTCCTTATATGACCTCACTGGGTACTGATGACCTCACAGGCCTTCTCACAGTTGCCATGACAGGGTAACTATGCCAACGTGCTGCCCTCAGAGAAACTTCCCTGACAGTTCTCCACCAGATACCAATCTCTTTGGTTGTCTGAGAGAGAATGTCTGACCAGATCTTCTATATTTACTCTAACGTGTCCTCTGTTCCCTGTGAGGGCAGTGCAGCAGGTACACTGAGATCGGGCATCTGTACAGGAGGCATGGTGTACACACAACCTCCCCTGGCTGCCACATGTTCCTATGGGGCTTGCCGACCACTTACACCTGAGCGCGTTCCCAGCTGTAAGTAATACCAGTGACCTGGGACACCTTCAGGCGCCCACAGTGCTCACTGCTGAGGACAAGTGAAAGGTCATCCCTGGAAAAGTGTGCAGGATGCTTCTGATCTTTATAAATGTAGCCTTCCCCTTTGGGCTACAGGATGCTTCCATTCAGACCCTTTCCTGATGGGCCTCTTAGCAAAAGACAAGTGCATTTTTGTTGGCAAATGGTAAACGGAGCAGTTGGAGGAAGAGGGCCACTCTTGAACCGCACCTTCAAACCCAGGCTCCCCTGTGCTGTCATGCAGACATCTATATCGGTCCCCTCAGACACATCCCATCCTGAGCTGCTGAGTACTAGGGGAGAGGGTGGTGCCATATTGATGGGAAGACCGGAAGAACCCAAAGGGGTGTTGAAGTGCTAATGAGACTGGAGGGCTGAGGAGATGGTGTCCCAGGAGGCTGGGTTGATGTGAGCCTAGTCTAGGTACGCAGAACGCGGTTCTTGGTCTCCTGATCACTCTGCCTCAGTATTTGGCCTTCTTCTAGTCTAGATAAAAGTATCACAGGGCTAGAGTTCAGTGTGGTCGAAACACGCAGTATAAATGGGGTCCAAGAGGGGTTGACAAGGTGGGCGGGTTTTTAACCAATTTAGATTAGATTATTTTTTTCCAAACCTTGAACGGCATTTCCATTAAAGCCTCAGAAATGACAGACTGCAAGAAATGTTTTCTCTGTTGTGGAAGGCAGAGATGGAGAGGATCATGATTGCAATTACTTTCGGGTTCTCCTGTTTTCCCTGGAAACGGTGAAGAGACTTCCTCATGTGCTGTAGCCGTACGCTCTAGGAATTGCTTGGGCAGCCAGTGTCCCTTCTCTAGGGACTCATAGAGGTGATGGGCCAAGGCTGTGTTTTGGATGTCAAGTAGATTAAAGGTCTTCAGCCAGCAATTGGGAGAGACATGAGAGAGGGAAATTCTGGCAGGAGACTGTGTACAGCAGCAGTGACTGACCACTTCTGATTTTCTTTGCAGCAGCAGTGGCTCCCATTTCTCCTCCTACCCCTGGTCACTAACATGTCCTCTAGTGAGGGTGTGGAGAAACGCAGTTGGGCTGGCATGGGGAGACATACTGCCTGGTTGGTGGCTACCGGGCCTACGGGCAGGTTCCTTTGGCCACGCCAGCGAAAGTGGAAGCAGAGAAGCCAGTCCCCAGACGTGCTCCCAAGAGGAAGTGCTCTCCAGAAAAGTCGGATGAAGACCTGGGTTGCCCCAATCCCCAAATCCGGCGATTGCAGCATTCAAGCAGTTTAGGACTAGAAGGTGCTTGGATTCTCCAGCAGGGTGGCCCATCCTCTGGGCGCATCCCCTCTGCACCAGCCCCAGTATACGAATGTCCCATCTTTGCTTTTTCAAGGTCGGCAACAAGGAGTCCCCTCCAAAATAAGGTCCCCTCTCATTGCCACCCTCTCAAAGGCTTCCCCCAATGTGGTTCCTTCCTGTGGGCCAGATCAGGCGAAGGGCAGAGTTGTCTCTTTCCTTCTCTGACTCGGGCAAAATCGTCTTAGTAACACCTCTTCACAGTGTTGACCATGTGTTTGACGGGGGCTGCTGCTGACCTTTATCTCATCCTTTCATGGTGGAGAGAGAGAGGATTAGAATGATTTTTACTTCTAGGGGAGAGGGGAGTGTAATGATTATGTTGTCATTTAGTATTATGTCCTTTGGACATGAACTAGTTTTGAATTTCATATTAAAATGGGCCCACCATTCCCACTTTGTGAGGTCATTCAGCACCCTCATTTTGCACCTTGAACATCTCTCTCAGTATCACTTGGAAATGCTTGAAATGGCATGAGCTTGTCCTCACATTCCTATCAGCTGTAAATGCGGAGCCCCAACATGAACCTAACCATTGAGCGGAACACCTCTCCACCACCTGTGTAACACTGGGTAGGCCCCTTAACCTCTTGGTTTTCTTCAGTCCTCAGTTGTGAAAATGTGAGTGGTCTATGAATTTATATTTGGGGCAGGACAAGGTCGAGGAGAGTGTGTCTTTGCTTTTATTCTTCGAAACTGGTATGTCTTCCCTCTCTTCCCCATGGGTCCAAATCTCACTTGTCCTTCAGGCCCACTGCCAAGGAGCCTTCTCTGATTCCCCAGGCACACAAATCTCTGCCTCTTAGGATCAGTGCCATACAACCAAGCTGTCTCTTACGTTAATCTTGCCTCTCAAGCCAATCTCAGAATGTGGGTCTGTCTTGCCTTCCTGGGAACCCTGGAGCTGTGCCAGCCCACCAGAACACCCCGCGTGGAGTGTCTACTAGGCTAGCGCATGGGTGGGGAGGCCCGGGTGTGAGGGGCCAGGCAGAGTATTTCTGCCTCCCCCCTGCTCTCCTCCACCAAACTGCCCCTCCTCCTGAAGCCTGCCCCTCAAGTCACAGGTTCCTTATATGACCTCACTGGGTACTGATGACCTGACAGGCCTTCTCACAGTTGCCATGGCAGGGTAACTATGCCAACGTGCTGCCCTCAGAGAAACTTCCCTGACAGTTCTCCACCAGATACCAATCTCTTTGGTTGTCTGAGAGAGAATGTCTGACCAGATCTTCTATATTTACTCTAACGTGTCCTCTGTTCCCTGTGAGGGCAGTGCAGCAGGTACACTGAGATCGGGCATCTGTACAGGAGGCATGGTGTACACACAACCTCCCCTGGCTGCCACATGTTCCTGTGGGGCTTGCCGACCACTTACACCTGAGCGCGTTCCCAGCTGTAAGTAATACCAGTGACCTGGGACACCTTCAGGCGCCCACAGTGCTCACTGCTGAGGACAAGTGAAAGGTCATCCCTGGACAAGTGTGCAGGATGCTTCTGATCTTTATAAATGTAGCCTTCCCCTTTGGGCTACAGGATGCTTCCATTCAGACCCTTTCCTGATTGGCCTCTTAGCAAAAGACAAGTGCATTTTTGTTGGCAAATGGTAAACGGAGCAGTTGGAGGAAGAGGGCCACTCTTGAACTGCACCTTCAAACCCGGGTTCCCCTGTGCTGTCATGCAGACATCTATATCGGTCCCCTCAGACACATCCCATCCTGAGCTGCTGACTACTAGGGGAGAGGGTGGTGCCATATTGATGGGAAGACCGGAAGAATCGAAAGGGGTGTTGAAGTGCTAATGAGACTGGAGGGCTGAGGAGATGGTGTCCCAGGAGGCTGGGTTGATGTGAGCCTAGTCTTGGTACGCAGAACGCGGTTCTCGGTCTCCTGATCACTCTGCCTCAGTATTTGGCCTTGTTCTAGTCTAGATAAAAGTATCACAGGGCTGGAGTTGAGTGTGGTCGAAACACGCAGTATAAATGGGGTCCAAGAGGGGTTGACAAGGTGGGCGGGTTTTTAACCAATTTATATTAGATTATTTTTTTCCAAACCTTGAACGGCATTTCCATTAAAGCCTCAGAAGTGACAGACTGCAAGAAATGTTTTCTCTGTTGTGGAAGGGGGAGATGGAGAGGATCATGATTGCAATTACTTTCGGGTTCTCCTGTTTTCCCTGGAAACGGTGAAGAGACTTCCTCATGTGCTGTAACCGTACGCTCTAGGAATTGCTTGGGCAGCCAGTGTCCCTTCTCTAGGGACTCATAGAGGTGATGGGCCAAGGCTGTGTTTTGGATGTCAAGTAGATTAAAGGTCTTCAGCCAGCAATTGGGAGAGACATGAGAGAGGGAAATTCTGGCAGGAGACTGCGTACAGCAGCAGTGACTGACCACTTCTGATTTTCTTTGCAGCAGCAGTGGCTCCCATTTCTCCTCCTACCCCTGGTCACTACCATGTCCTCTAGTGAGGGTGTAGAGAAACGCAGTTGGGCTGGCATGGGGAGACATACTGCCTGGTTGGTGGCTACCGGGCCTACGGGCAGGTTCCTTTGGCCACGCCAGCGAAAGTGGAAGCAGAGAAGCCAGTCCCCAGACGTGCTCCCAAGAGGAAGCGCTCTCCAGAAAAGTCGGATGAAGACCTGGGTTGCCCCAATCCCCAAATCCGGCGATTGCAGCATTCAAGCCGTTTAGGACTAGAAGGTGCTTGGATTCTCCAGCAGGATGGCCCAACCTCTGGGCGCATCCCCTCTGCACCAGCCCCAGTATACGAATGTCCCATCTTTGCTTTTTCAAGGTCGGCAACAAGGAGTCCCCTCCAAAATAAGGTCCCCTCTCATTGCCACCCTCTCAAAGGCTTCCCCCAATGTGGTTCCTTCCTGTGGGCCAGATCAGGCGAAGGGCAGAGTTGTCTCTTTCCTTCTCTGACTCGGGCAAAATCGTCTTAGTAAGACCTCTTCACAGTGTTGACCATGTGTTTTACGGGGGCTGCTGCTGAGCCTTTATCTCATCCTTTCATTGTGGAGAGAGAGAGGATTAGAATGATTTTTACTTCTAGGGGAGAGGGGAGTTTAATGATTATGTTGTCATTTAGTATTATGTCCTTTGGACATGAACTTGTTTTGAATTTCATATTAAAATGGGCCCACCATTCCCACTTTGTGAGGTCATTCAGCACGCTCATTTTGCACCTTGAACATCTCTCTCAGTATCACTTGGAAATGCTTGAAATGGCATGAGCTTGTCCTCACATTCCTAACAGCTGTAAATGCGGAGCCCCAACATGAACCTAACCATTGAGCGGAACACCTCTCCACCACCTGTGTAACACTGGGTAGGCCCCTTAACCTCTTGGTTTTCTTCAGTCCTCAGTTGTGAAAATGTGAGTGGTCTATGAATTTATATTTGGGGCAGGACAAGGTCGAGGAGAGTGTGTCTTTGCTTTTATTCTTCGAAACTGGTATGTCTTCCCTCTCTTCCCCATGGGTCCAAATCTCACTTGTCCTTCAGGCCCACTGCCAAGGAGCCTTCTCTGATTCCCCAGGCACACAAATCTCTGCCTCTTAGGGTCAGTGCCATACAACCAAGCTGTCTCTTACGTTAATCTTGCCTCTCAAGCCAATCTCAGAATGTGGGTCTGTCTTGCATTCCTGGGAACCCTGGGGCTGTGCCAGCCCAGCACAACACCCCGCGTGGAGTGTCTACTAGGCTAGGGCATGGGTGTGGAGGCCCGGGTGTGAGGGGCCAGGCAGAGTATTTCTGCCTCCCCCCTGCTCTCCTCCACCAAACTGCCCCTCCTCCTGAAGCCTGCCCCTCAAGTCACAGGTTCCTTATATGACCTCACTGGGTACTGATGACCTCACAGGCCTTCTCACAGTTGCCATGACAGGGTAACTATGCCAACGTGCTGCCCTCAGAGAAACTTCCCTGACAGTTCTCCACCAGATACCAATCTCTTTGGTTGTCTGAGAGAGAATGTCTGACCAGATCTTCTATATTTACTCTAACGTGTCCTCTGTTCCCTGTGAGGGCAGTGCAGCAGGTACACTGAGATCGGGCATCTGTACAGGAGGCATGGTGTACACACAACCTCCCCTGGCTGCCACATGTTCCTATGGGGCTTGCCGACCACTTACACCTGAGCGCGTTCCCAGCTGTAAGTAATACCAGTGACCTGGGACACCTTCAGGCGCCCACAGTGCTCACTGCTGAGGACAAGTGAAAGGTCATCCCTGGAAAAGTGTGCAGGATGCTTCTGATCTTTATAAATGTAGCCTTCCCCTTTGGGCTACAGGATGCTTCCATTCAGACCCTTTCCTGATGGGCCTCTTAGCAAAAGACAAGTGCATTTTTGTTGGCAAATGGTAAACGGAGCAGTTGGAGGAAGAGGGCCACTCTTGAACCGCACCTTCAAACCCGGGCTCCCCTGTGCTGTCATGCAGACATCTATATCGGTCCCCTCAGACACATCCCATCCTGAGCTGCTGAGTACTAGGGGAGAGGGTGGTGCCATATTGATGGGAAGACCGGAAGAACCCAAAGGGGTGTTGAAGTGCTAATGAGACTGGAGGGCTGAGGAGATGGTGTCCCAGGAGGCTGGGTTGATGTGAGCCTAGTCTAGGTACGCAGAACGCGGTTCTTGGTCTCCTGATCACTCTGCCTCAGTATTTGGCCTTCTTCTAGTCTAGATAAAAGTATCACAGGGCTAGAGTTCAGTGTGGTCGAAACACGCAGTATAAATGGGGTCCAAGAGGGGTTGACAAGGTGGGCGGGTTTTTAACCAATTTATATTAGATTATTTTTTTCCAAACCTTGAACGGCATTTCCATTAAAGCCTCAGAAATGACAGACTGCAAGAAATGTTTTCTCTGTTGTGGAAGGCAGAGATGGAGAGGATCATGATTGCAATTACTTTCGGGTTCTCCTGTTTTCCCTGGAAACGGTGAAGAGACTTCCTCATGTGCTGTAGCCGTACGCTCTAGGAATTGCTTGGGCAGCCAGTGTCCCTTCTCTAGGGACTCATAGAGGTGATGGGCCAAGGCTGTGTTTTGGATGTCAAGTAGATTAAAGGTCTTCAGCCAGCAATTGGGAGAGACATGAGAGAGGGAAATTCTGGCAGGAGACTGTGTACAGCAGCAGTGACTGACCACTTCTGATTTTCTTTGCAGCAGCAGTGGCTCCCATTTCTCCTCCTACCCCTGGTCACTACCATGTCCTCTAGTGAGGGTGTGGAGAAACGCAGTTGGGCTGGCATGGGGAGACATACTGCCTGGTTGGTGGCTACCGGGCCTACGGGCAGGTTCCTTTGGCCACGCCAGCGAAAGTGGAAGCAGAGAAGCCAGTCCCCAGACGTGCTCCCAAGAGGAAGTGCTCTCCAGAAAAGTCGGATGAAGACCTGGGTTGCCCCAATCCCCAAATCCGGCGATTGCAGCATTCAAGCAGTTTAGGACTAGAAGGTGCTTGGATTCTCCAGCAGGGTGGCCCATCCTCTGGGCGCATCCCCTCTGCACCAGCCCCAGTATACGAATGTCCCATCTTTGCTTTTTCAAGGTCGGCAACAAGGAGTCCCCTCCAAAATAAGGTCCCCTCTCATTGCCACCCTCTCAAAGGCTTCCCCCAATGTGGTTCCTTCCTGTGGGCCAGATCAGGCGAAGGGCAGAGTTGTCTCTTTCCTTCTCTGACTCGGGCAAAATCGTCTTAGTAACACCTCTTCACAGTGTTGACCATGTGTTTGACGGGGGCTGCTGCTGACCTTTATCTCATCCTTTCATGGTGGAGAGAGAGAGGATTAGAATGATTTTTACTTCTAGGGGAGAGGGGAGTGTAATGATTATATTGTCATTTAGTATTATGTCCTTTGGACATGAACTAGTTTTGAATTTCATATTAAAATGGGCCCACCATTCCCACTTTGTGAGGTCATTCAGCACCCTCATTTTACACCTTGAACATCTCTCTCAGTATCACTTGGAAATGCTTGAAATGGCATGAGCTTGTCCTCACATTCCTATCAGCTGTAAATGCGGAGCCCCAACATGAACCTAACCATTGAGCGGAACACCTCTCCACCACCTGTGTAACACTGGGTAGGCCCCTTAACCTCTTGGTTTTCTTCAGTCCTCAGTTGTGAAAATGTGAGTGGTCTATGAATTTATATTTGGGGCAGGACAAGGTCGAGGAGAGTGTGTCTTTGCTTTTATTCTTCGAAACTGGTATGTCTTCCCTCTCTTCCCCATGGGTCCAAATCTCACTTGTCTTTCAGGCCCACTGCCAAGGAGCCTTCTCTGATTCCCCAGGCACACAAATCTCTGCCTCTTAGGGTCAGTGCCATACAACCAAGCTGTCTCTTACGTTAATCTTGCCTCTCAAGCCAATCTCAGAATGTGGGTCTGTCTTGCCTTCCTGGGAACCCTGGAGCTGTGCCAGCCCACCAGAACACCCCGCGTGGAGTGTCTACTAGGCTAGGGCATGGGTGGGGAGGCCCGGGTGTGAGGGGCCAGGCAGAGTATTTCTGCCTCCCCCCTGCTCTCCTCCACCAAACTGCCCCTCCTCCTGAAGCCTGCCCCTCAAGTCACAGGTTCCTTATATGACCTCACTGGGTACTGATGACCTCACAGGCCTTCTCACAGTTGCCATGGCAGGGTAACTATGCCAACGTGCTGCCCTCAGAGAAACTTCCCTGACAGATCTCCACCAGATACCAATCTCTTTGGTTGTCTGAGAGAGAATGTCTGACCAGATCTTCTATATTTACTCTAACGTGTCCTCTGTTCCCTGTGAGGGCAGTGCAGCAGGTACACTGAGATCGGGCATCTGTACAGGAGGCATGGTGTACACACAACCTCCCCTGGCTGCCACATGTTCCTGTGGGGCTTGCCGACCACTTACACCTGAGCGCGTTCCCAGCTGTAAGTAATACCAGTGACCTGGGACACCTTCAGGCGCCCACAGTGCTCACTGCTGAGGACAAGTGAAAGGTCATCCCTGGACAAGTGTGCAGGATGCTTCTGATCTTTATAAATGTAGCCTTCCCCTTTGGGCTACAGGATGCTTCCATTCAGACCCTTTCCTGATTGGCCTCTTAGCAAAAGACAAGTGCATTTTTGTTGGCAAATGGTAAACGGAGCAGTTGGAGGAAGAGGGCCACTCTTGAACTGCACCTTCAAACCCGGGTTCCCCTGTGCTGTCATGCAGACATCTATATCGGTCCCCTCAGACACATCCCATCCTGAGCTGCTGAGTACTAGGGGAGAGGGTGGTGCCATATTGATGGGAAGACCGGAAGAATCGAAAGGGGTGTTGAAGTGCTAATGAGACTGGAGGGCTGAGGAGATGGTGTCCCAGGAGGCTGGGTTGATGTGAGCCTAGTCTAGGTACGCAGAACGCGGTTCTCGGTCTCCTGATCACTCTGCCTCAGTATTTGGCCTTGTTCTAGTCTAGATAAAAGTATCACAGGGCTGGAGTTGAGTGGGGTCGAAACACGCAGTATAAATGGGGTCCAAGAGGGGTTGACAAGGTGGGCGGGTTTTTAACCAATTTATATTAGATTATTTTTTTCCAAACCTTGAACGGCATTTCCATTAAAGCCTCAGAAGTGACAGACTGCAAGAAATGTTTTCTCTGTTGTGGAAGGCAGAGATGGAGAGGATCATGATTGCAATTACTTTCGGGTTCTCCTGTTTTCCCTGGAAACGGTGAAGAGACTTCCTCATGTGCTGTAGCCGTACGCTCTAGGAATTGCTTGGGCAGCCAGTGTCCCTTCTCTAGGGACTCATAGAGGTGATGGGCCAAGGCGGTGTTTTGGATGTCAAGTAGATTAAAGGTCTTCAGCCAGCAATTGGGAGAGACATGAGAGAGGGAAATTCTGGCAGGAGACTGTGTACAGCAGCAGTGACTGACCACTTCTGATTTTCTTTGCAGCAGCAGTGGCTCCCATTTCTCCTCCTACCCCTGGTCACTAACATGTCCTCTAGTGAGGGTGTGGAGAAACGCAGTTGGGCTGGCATGGGGAGACATACTGCCTGGTTGGTGGCTACCGGGCCTACGGGCGGGTTCCTTTGGCCACGCCAGCGAAAGTGGAAGCAGAGAAGCCAGTCCCCAGACGTGCTCCCAAGAGGAAGCGCTCTCCAGAAGTGTCGGATGAAGACCTGGGTTGCCCCAATCCCCAAATCCGGCGATTGCAGCATTCAAGCAGTTTAGGACTAGAAGGTGCTTGGATTCTCCAGCAGGGTGGCCCATCCTCTGGGCGCATCCCCTCTGCACCAGCCCCAGTATACGAATGTCCCATCTTTGCTTTTTCAAGGTCGGCAACAAGGAGTCCCCTCCAAAATAAGGTCCCCTCTCATTGCCACCCTCTCAAAGGCTTCCCCCAATGTGGTTCCTTCCTGTGGGCCAGATCAGGCGAAGGGCAGAGTTGTCTCTTTCCTTCTCTGACTCGGGTAAAATCGTCTTAGTAACACCTCTTCACAGTGTCGACCATGTGTTTGACGGGGGCTGCTGCTGACCTTTATCTCATCCTTTCATGGTGGAGAGAGAGAGGATTAGAATGATTTTTACTTCTAGGGGAGAGGGGAGTGTAATGATTATGTTGTCATTTAGTATTATGTCCTTTGGACATGAACTAGTTTTGAATTTCATATTAAAATGGGCCCACCATTCCCACTTTGTGAGGTCATTCAGCACCCTCATTTTGCACCTTGAACATCTCTCTCAGTATCACTTGGAAATGCTTGAAATGGCATGAGCTTGTCCTCACATTCCTATCAGCTGTAAATGCGGAGCCCCAACATGAACCTAACCATTGAGCAGAACACCTCTCCACCACCTGTGTAACACTGGGTAGGCCCCTTAACCTCTTGGTTTTCTTCAGTCCTCAGTTGTGAAAATGTGAGTGGTCTATGAATTTATATTTGGGGCAGGACAAGGTCGAGGAGAGTGTGTCTTTGCTTTTATTCTTCGAAACTGGTATGTCTTCCCTCTCTTCCCCATGGGTCCAAATCTCACTTGTCCTTCAGGCCCACTGCCAAGGAGCCTTCTCTGATTCCCCAGGCACACAAATCTCTGCCTCTTAGGGTCAGTGCCATACAACCAAGCTGTCTCTTACGTTAATCTTGCCTCTCAAGCCAATCTCAGAATGTGGGTCTGTCTTGCCTTCCTGGGAACCCTGGAGCTGTGCCAGCCCACCAGAACACCCCGCGTGGAGTGTCTACTAGGCTAGGGCATGGGTGTGGAGTCCCGGGTGTGAGGGGCCAGGCAGAGTATTTCTGCCTCCCCCCTGCTCTCCTCCACCAAACTGCCCCTCCTCCTGAAGCCTGCCCCTCAAGTCACAGGTTCCTTATATGACCTCACTGGGTACTGATGACCTCACAGGCCTTCTCACAGTTGCCATGGCAGGGTAACTATGCCAACGTGCTGCCCTCAGAGAAACTTCCCTGACAGTTCTCCACCAGATACCAATCTCTTTGGTTGTCTGAGAGAGAATGTCTGACCAGATCTTCTATATTTACTCTAACGTGTCCTCTGTTCCCTGTGAGGGCAGTGCAGCAGGTACACTGAGATCGGGCATCTGTACAGGAGGCATGGTGTACACACAACCTCCCCTGGCTGCCACATGTTCCTGTGGGGCTTGCCGACCACTTACACCTGAGCGCGTTCCCAGCTGTAAGTAATACCACTGACCTGGGACACCTTCAGGCGCCCACAGTGCTCACTGCTGAGGACAAGTGAAAGGTCATCCCTGGACAAGTGTGCAGGATGCTTCTGATCTTTATAAATGTAGCCTTCCCCTTTGGGCTACAGGATGCTTCCATTCAGACCCTTTCCTGATTGGCCTCTTAGCAAAAGACAAGTGCATTTTTGTTGGCAAATGGTAAACGGAGCAGTTGGAGGAAGAGGGCCACTCTTGAACTGCACCTTCAAACCCGGGTTCCCCTGTGCTGTCATGCAGACATCTATATCGGTCCCCTCAGACACATCCCATCCTGAGCTGCTGAGTACTAGGGGAGAGGGTGGTGCCATATTGATGGGAAGACCGGAAGAATCGAAAGGGGTGTTGAAGTGCTAATGAGACTGGAGGGCTGAGGAGATGGTGTCCCAGGAGGCTGGGTTGATGTGAGCCTAGTCTAGGTACGCAGAACGCGGTTCTCGGTCTCCTGATCACTCTGCCTCAGTATTTGGCCTTGTTCTAGTCTAGATAAAAGTATCACAGGGCTGGAGTTGAGTGTGGTCGAAACACGCAGTATAAATGGGGTCCAAGAGGGGTTGACAAGGTGGGCGGGTTTTTAACCAATTTATATTAGATTATTTTTTTCCAAACCTTGAACGGCATTTCCATTAAAGCCTCAGAAGTGACAGACTGCAAGAAATGTTTTCTCTGTTGTGGAAGGCAGAGATGGAGAGGATCATGATTGCAATTACTTTCGGGTTCTCCTGTTTTCCCTGGAAACGGTGAAGAGACTTCCTCATGTGCTGTAGCCGTACGCTCTAGGAATTGCTTGGGCAGCCAGTGTCCCTTCTCTAGGGACTCATAGAGGTGATGGGCCAAGGCTGTGTTTTGGATGTCAAGTAGATTAAAGGTCTTCAGCCAGCAATTGGGAGAGACATGAGAGAGGGAAATTCTGGCAGGAGACTGTGTACAGCAGCAGTGACTGACCACTTCTGATTTTCTTTGCAGCAGCAGTGGCTCCCATTTCTCCTCCTACCCCTGGTCACTACCATGTCCTCTAGTGAGGGTGTGGAGAAACGCAGTTGGGCTGGCATGGGGAGACATACTGCCTGGTTGGTGGCTACCGGGCCTACGGGCAGGTTCCTTTGGCCACGCCAGCGAAAGTGGAAGCAGAGAAGCCATTCCCCAGACGTGCTCCCAAGAGGAAGCGCTCTCCAGAAAAGTCGGATGAAGACCTGGGTTGCCCCAATCCCCAAATCCGGCGATTGCAGCATTCAAGCAGTTTAGGACTAGAAGGTGCTTGGATTCTCCAGCAGGGTGGCCCATCCTCTGGGCGCATCCCCTCTGCACCAGCCCCAGTATACGAATGTCCCATCTTTGCCTTTCCAAGGTCGGCAACAAGGAGTCCCCTCCAAAATAAGGTCCCCTCTCATTGCCACCCTCTCAAAGGCTTCCCCCAATGTGGTTCCTTCCTGTGGGCCAGATCAGGCGAAGGGCAGAGTTGTCTCTTTCCTTCTCTGACTCGGGCAAAATCGTCTTAGTAAGACCTCTTCACAGTGTTGACCATGTGTTTTACGGGGGCTCCTGCTGAGCCTTTATCTCATCCTTTCATTGTGGAGAGAGAGAGGATTAGAATGATTTTTACTTCTAGGGGGAGGGGAGTGTAATGATTATGTTGTCATTTAGTATTATGTCCTTTGGACATGAACTTGTTTTGAATTTCATATTAAAATGGGCCCACCATTCCCACTTTGTGAGGTCATTCAGCACGCTCATTTTGCACCTTGAACATCTCTCTCAGTATCACTTGGAAATGCTTGAAATGGCATGAGCTTGTCCTCACATTCCTATCAGCTGTAAATGCGGAGCCCCAACATGAACCTAACCATTGAGCGGAACACCTCTCCACCACCTGTGTAACACTGGGTAGGCCCCTTAACCTCTTGGTTTTCTTCAGTCCTCAGTTGTGAAAATGTGAGTGGTCTATGAATTTATATTTGGGGCAGGACAAGGTCGAGGAGAGTGTGTCTTTGCTTTTATTCTTCGAAACTGGTATGTCTTCCCTCTCTTCCCCATGGGTCCAAATCTCACTTGTCCTTCAGGCCCACTGCCAAGGAGCCTTCTCTGATTCCCCAGGCACACAAATCTCTGCCTCTTAGGGTCAGTGCCATACAACCAAGCTGTCTCTTACGTTAATCTTGCCTCTCAAGCCAATCTCAGAATGTGGGTCTGTCTTGCATTCCTGGGAACCCTGGGGCTGTGCCAGCCCAGCACAACACCCCGCGTGGAGTGTCTACTAGGCTAGGGCATGGGTGTGGAGGCCCGGGTGTGAGGGGCCAGGCAGAGTATTTCTGCCTCCCCCCTGCTCTCCTCCACCAAACTGCCCCTCCTCCTGAAGCCTGCCCCTCAAGTCACAGGTTCCTTATATGACCTCACTGGGTACTGATGACCTCACAGGCCTTCTCACAGTTGCCATGACAGGGTAACTATGCCAACGTGCTGCCCTCAGAGAAACTTCCCTGACAGTTCTCCACCAGATACCAATCTCTTTGGTTGTCTGAGAGAGAATGTCTGACCAGATCTTCTATATTTACTCTAACGTGTCCTCTGTTCCCTGTGAGGGCAGTGCAGCAGGTACACTGAGATCGGGCATCTGTACAGGAGGCATGGTGTACACACAACCTCCCCTGGCTGCCACATGTTCCTATGGGGCTTGCCGACCACTTACACCTGAGCGCGTTCCCAGCTGTAAGTAATACCAGTGACCTGGGACACCTTCAGGCGCCCACAGTGCTCACTGCTGAGGACAAGTGAAAGGTCATCCCTGGAAAAGTGTGCAGGATGCTTCTGATCTTTATAAATGTAGCCTTCCCCTTTGGGCTACAGGATGCTTCCATTCAGACCCTTTCCTGATGGGCCTCTTAGCAAAAGACAAGTGCATTTTTGTTGGCAAATGGTAAACGGAGCAGTTGGAGGAAGAGGGCCACTCTTGAACCGCACCTTCAAACCCAGGCTCCCCTGTGCTGTCATGCAGACATCTATATCGGTCCCCTCAGACACATCCCATCCTGAGCTGCTGAGTACTAGGGGAGAGGGTGGTGCCATATTGATGGGAAGACCGGAAGAACCCAAAGGGGTGTTGAAGTGCTAATGAGACTGGAGGGCTGAGGAGATGGTGTCCCAGGAGGCTGGGTTGATGTGAGCCTAGTCTAGGTACGCAGAACGCGGTTCTTGGTCTCCTGATCACTCTGCCTCAGTATTTGGCCTTCTTCTAGTCTAGATAAAAGTATCACAGGGCTAGAGTTCAGTGTGGTCGAAACACGCAGTATAAATGGGGTCCAAGAGGGGTTGACAAGGTGGGCGGGTTTTTAACCAATTTAGATTAGATTATTTTTTTCCAAACCTTGAACGGCATTTCCATTAAAGCCTCAGAAATGACAGACTGCAAGAAATGTTTTCTCTGTTGTGGAAGGCAGAGATGGAGAGGATCATGATTGCAATTACTTTCGGGTTCTCCTGTTTTCCCTGGAAACGGTGAAGAGACTTCCTCATGTGCTGTAGCCGTACGCTCTAGGAATTGCTTGGGCAGCCAGTGTCCCTTCTCTAGGGACTCATAGAGGTGATGGGCCAAGGCTGTGTTTTGGATGTCAAGTAGATTAAAGGTCTTCAGCCAGCAATTGGGAGAGACATGAGAGAGGGAAATTCTGGCAGGAGACTGTGTACAGCAGCAGTGACTGACCACTTCTGATTTTCTTTGCAGCAGCAGTGGCTCCCATTTCTCCTCCTACCCCTGGTCACTAACATGTCCTCTAGTGAGGGTGTGGAGAAACGCAGTTGGGCTGGCATGGGGAGACATACTGCCTGGTTGGTGGCTACCGGGCCTACGGGCAGGTTCCTTTGGCCACGCCAGCGAAAGTGGAAGCAGAGAAGCCAGTCCCCAGACGTGCTCCCAAGAGGAAGTGCTCTCCAGAAAAGTCGGATGAAGACCTGGGTTGCCCCAATCCCCAAATCCGGCGATTGCAGCATTCAAGCAGTTTAGGACTAGAAGGTGCTTGGATTCTCCAGCAGGGTGGCCCATCCTCTGGGCGCATCCCCTCTGCACCAGCCCCAGTATACGAATGTCCCATCTTTGCTTTTTCAAGGTCGGCAACAAGGAGTCCCCTCCAAAATAAGGTCCCCTCTCATTGCCACCCTCTCAAAGGCTTCCCCCAATGTGGTTCCTTCCTGTGGGCCAGATCAGGCGAAGGGCAGAGTTGTCTCTTTCCTTCTCTGACTCGGGCAAAATCGTCTTAGTAACACCTCTTCACAGTGTTGACCATGTGTTTGACGGGGGCTGCTGCTGACCTTTATCTCATCCTTTCATGGTGGAGAGAGAGAGGATTAGAATGATTTTTACTTCTAGGGGAGAGGGGAGTGTAATGATTATGTTGTCATTTAGTATTATGTCCTTTGGACATGAACTAGTTTTGAATTTCATATTAAAATGGGCCCACCATTCCCACTTTGTGAGGTCATTCAGCACCCTCATTTTGCACCTTGAACATCTCTCTCAGTATCACTTGGAAATGCTTGAAATGGCATGAGCTTGTCCTCACATTCCTATCAGCTGTAAATGCGGAGCCCCAACATGAACCTAACCATTGAGCGGAACACCTCTCCACCACCTGTGTAACACTGGGTAGGCCCCTTAACCTCTTGGTTTTCTTCAGTCCTCAGTTGTGAAAATGTGAGTGGTCTATGAATTTATATTTGGGGCAGGACAAGGTCGAGGAGAGTGTGTCTTTGCTTTTATTCTTCGAAACTGGTATGTCTTCCCTCTCTTCCCCATGGGTCCAAATCTCACTTGTCCTTCAGGCCCACTGCCAAGGAGCCTTCTCTGATTCCCCAGGCACACAAATCTCTGCCTCTTAGGATCAGTGCCATACAACCAAGCTGTCTCTTACGTTAATCTTGCCTCTCAAGCCAATCTCAGAATGTGGGTCTGTCTTGCCTTCCTGGGAACCCTGGAGCTGTGCCAGCCCACCAGAACACCCCGCGTGGAGTGTCTACTAGGCTAGCGCATGGGTGGGGAGGCCCGGGTGTGAGGGGCCAGGCAGAGTATTTCTGCCTCCCCCCTGCTCTCCTCCACCAAACTGCCCCTCCTCCTGAAGCCTGCCCCTCAAGTCACAGGTTCCTTATATGACCTCACTGGGTACTGATGACCTGACAGGCCTTCTCACAGTTGCCATGGCAGGGTAACTATGCCAACGTGCTGCCCTCAGAGAAACTTCCCTGACAGTTCTCCACCAGATACCAATCTCTTTGGTTGTCTGAGAGAGAATGTCTGACCAGATCTTCTATATTTACTCTAACGTGTCCTCTGTTCCCTGTGAGGGCAGTGCAGCAGGTACACTGAGATCGGGCATCTGTACAGGAGGCATGGTGTACACACAACCTCCCCTGGCTGCCACATGTTCCTGTGGGGCTTGCCGACCACTTACACCTGAGCGCGTTCCCAGCTGTAAGTAATACCAGTGACCTGGGACACCTTCAGGCGCCCACAGTGCTCACTGCTGAGGACAAGTGAAAGGTCATCCCTGGACAAGTGTGCAGGATGCTTCTGATCTTTATAAATGTAGCCTTCCCCTTTGGGCTACAGGATGCTTCCATTCAGACCCTTTCCTGATTGGCCTCTTAGCAAAAGACAAGTGCATTTTTGTTGGCAAATGGTAAACGGAGCAGTTGGAGGAAGAGGGCCACTCTTGAACTGCACCTTCAAACCCGGGTTCCCCTGTGCTGTCATGCAGACATCTATATCGGTCCCCTCAGACACATCCCATCCTGAGCTGCTGACTACTAGGGGAGAGGGTGGTGCCATATTGATGGGAAGACCGGAAGAATCGAAAGGGGTGTTGAAGTGCTAATGAGACTGGAGGGCTGAGGAGATGGTGTCCCAGGAGGCTGGGTTGATGTGAGCCTAGTCTTGGTACGCAGAACGCGGTTCTCGGTCTCCTGATCACTCTGCCTCAGTATTTGGCCTTGTTCTAGTCTAGATAAAAGTATCACAGGGCTGGAGTTGAGTGTGGTCGAAACACGCAGTATAAATGGGGTCCAAGAGGGGTTGACAAGGTGGGCGGGTTTTTAACCAATTTATATTAGATTATTTTTTTCCAAACCTTGAACGGCATTTCCATTAAAGCCTCAGAAGTGACAGACTGCAAGAAATGTTTTCTCTGTTGTGGAAGGGGGAGATGGAGAGGATCATGATTGCAATTACTTTCGGGTTCTCCTGTTTTCCCTGGAAACGGTGAAGAGACTTCCTCATGTGCTGTAACCGTACGCTCTAGGAATTGCTTGGGCAGCCAGTGTCCCTTCTCTAGGGACTCATAGAGGTGATGGGCCAAGGCTGTGTTTTGGATGTCAAGTAGATTAAAGGTCTTCAGCCAGCAATTGGGAGAGACATGAGAGAGGGAAATTCTGGCAGGAGACTGCGTACAGCAGCAGTGACTGACCACTTCTGATTTTCTTTGCAGCAGCAGTGGCTCCCATTTCTCCTCCTACCCCTGGTCACTACCATGTCCTCTAGTGAGGGTGTAGAGAAACGCAGTTGGGCTGGCATGGGGAGACATACTGCCTGGTTGGTGGCTACCGGGCCTACGGGCAGGTTCCTTTGGCCACGCCAGCGAAAGTGGAAGCAGAGAAGCCAGTCCCCAGACGTGCTCCCAAGAGGAAGCGCTCTCCAGAAAAGTCGGATGAAGACCTGGGTTGCCCCAATCCCCAAATCCGGCGATTGCAGCATTCAAGCCGTTTAGGACTAGAAGGTGCTTGGATTCTCCAGCAGGATGGCCCAACCTCTGGGCGCATCCCCTCTGCACCAGCCCCAGTATACGAATGTCCCATCTTTGCTTTTTCAAGGTCGGCAACAAGGAGTCCCCTCCAAAATAAGGTCCCCTCTCATTGCCACCCTCTCAAAGGCTTCCCCCAATGTGGTTCCTTCCTGTGGGCCAGATCAGGCGAAGGGCAGAGTTGTCTCTTTCCTTCTCTGACTCGGGCAAAATCGTCTTAGTAAGACCTCTTCACAGTGTTGACCATGTGTTTTACGGGGGCTGCTGCTGAGCCTTTATCTCATCCTTTCATTGTGGAGAGAGAGAGGATTAGAATGATTTTTACTTCTAGGGGAGAGGGGAGTTTAATGATTATGTTGTCATTTAGTATTATGTCCTTTGGACATGAACTTGTTTTGAATTTCATATTAAAATGGGCCCACCATTCCCACTTTGTGAGGTCATTCAGCACGCTCATTTTGCACCTTGAACATCTCTCTCAGTATCACTTGGAAATGCTTGAAATGGCATGAGCTTGTCCTCACATTCCTAACAGCTGTAAATGCGGAGCCCCAACATGAACCTAACCATTGAGCGGAACACCTCTCCACCACCTGTGTAACACTGGGTAGGCCCCTTAACCTCTTGGTTTTCTTCAGTCCTCAGTTGTGAAAATGTGAGTGGTCTATGAATTTATATTTGGGGCAGGACAAGGTCGAGGAGAGTGTGTCTTTGCTTTTATTCTTCGAAACTGGTATGTCTTCCCTCTCTTCCCCATGGGTCCAAATCTCACTTGTCCTTCAGGCCCACTGCCAAGGAGCCTTCTCTGATTCCCCAGGCACACAAATCTCTGCCTCTTAGGGTCAGTGCCATACAACCAAGCTGTCTCTTACGTTAATCTTGCCTCTCAAGCCAATCTCAGAATGTGGGTCTGTCTTGCATTCCTGGGAACCCTGGGGCTGTGCCAGCCCAGCACAACACCCCGCGTGGAGTGTCTACTAGGCTAGGGCATGGGTGTGGAGGCCCGGGTGTGAGGGGCCAGGCAGAGTATTTCTGCCTCCCCCCTGCTCTCCTCCACCAAACTGCCCCTCCTCCTGAAGCCTGCCCCTCAAGTCACATGTTCCTTATATGACCTCAGTGGGTACTGATGACCTCACAGGCCTTCTCACAGTTGCCATGACAGGGTAACTATGCCAACGTGCTGCCCTCAGAGAAACTTCCCTGACAGTTCTCCACCAGATACCAATCTCTTTGGTTGTCTGAGAGAGAATGTCTGACCAGATCTTCTATATTTACTCTAACGTGTCCTCTGTTCCCTGTGAGGGCAGTGCAGCAGGTACACTGAGATTGGGCATCTGTACAGGAGGCATGGTGTACACACAACCTCCCCTGGCTGCCACATGTTCCTATGGGGCTTGCCGACCACTTACACCTGAGCGCGTTCCCAGCTGTAAGTAATACCAGTGACCTGGGACACCTTCAGGCGCCCACAGTGCTCACTGCTGAGGACAAGTGAAAGGTCATCCCTGGAAAAGTGTGCAGGATGCTTCTGATCTTTATAAATGTAGCCTTCCCCTTTGGGCTACAGGATGCTTCCATTCAGACCCTTTCCTGATGGGCCTCTTAGCAAAAGACAAGTGCATTTTTGTTGGCAAATGGTAAACGCAGCAGTTGGAGGAAGAGGGCCACTCTTGAACCGCACCTTCAAACCCGGGCTCCCCTGTGCTGTCATGCAGACAACTATATCGGTCCCCTCAGACACATCCCATCCTGAGCTGCTGAGTACTAGGGGAGAGGGTGGTGCCATATTGATGGGAAGACCGGAAGAACCCAAAGGGGTGTTGAAGTGCTAATGAGACTGGAGGGCTGAGGAGATGGTGTTACAGGAGGCTGGGTTGATGTGAGCCTAGTCTAGGTACGCAAAACGCGGTTCTTGGTCTCCTGATCACTCTGCCTCAGTATTTGGCCTTCTTCTAGTCTAGATAAAAGTATCACAGGGCTAGAGTTCAGTGTGGTCGAAACACGCAGTATAAATGGGGTCCAAGAGGGGTTGACAAGGTGGGCGGGTTTTTAACCAATTTATATTAGATTATTTTTTTCCAAACCTTGAACGGCATTTCCATTAAAGCCTCAGAAATGACAGACTGCAAGAAATGTTTTCTCTGTTGTGGAAGGCAGAGATGGAGAGGATCATGATTGCAATTACTTTCGGGTTCTCCTGTTTTCCCTGGAAACGGTGAAGAGACTTCCTCATGTGCTGTAGCCGTACGCTCTAGGAATTGCTTGGGCAGCCAGTGTCCCTTCTCTAGGGACTCATAGAGGTGATGGGCCAAGGCTGTGTTTTGGATGTCAAGTAGATTAAAGGTCTTCAGCCAGCAATTGGGAGAGACATGAGAGAGGGAAATTCTGGCAGGAGACTGTGTACAGCAGCAGTGACTGACCACTTCTGATTTTCTTTGCAGCAGCAGTGGCTCCCATTTCTCCTCCTACCCCTGGTCACTAACATGTCCTCTAGTGAGGGTGTGGAGAAACGCAGTTGGGCTGGCATGGGGAGACATACTGCCTGGTTGGTGGCTACCGGGCCTACGGGCAGGTTCCTTTGGCCACGCCAGCGAAAGTGGAAGCAGAGAAGCCAGTCCCCAGACGTGCTCCCAAGAGGAAGTGCTCTCCAGAAAAGTCGGATGAAGACCTGGGTTGCCCCAATCCCCAAATCCGGCGATTGCAGCATTCAAGCAGTTTAGGACTAGAAGGTGCTTGGATTCTCCAGCAGGGTGGCCCATCCTCTGGGCGCATCCCCTCTGCACCAGCCCCAGTATACGAATGTCCCATCTTTGCTTTTTCAAGGTCGGCAACAAGGAGTCCCCTCCAAAATAAGGTCCCCTCTCATTGCCACCCTCTCAAAGGCTTCCCCCAATGTGGTTCCTTCCTGTGGGCCAGATCAGGCGAAGGGCAGAGTTGTCTCTTTCCTTCTCTGACTCGGGCAAAATCGTCTTAGTAACACCTCTTCACAGTGTTGACCATGTGTTTGACGGGGGCTGCTGCTGACCTTTATCTCATCCTTTCATGGTGGAGAGAGAGAGGATTAGAATGATTTTTACTTCTAGGGGAGAGGGGAGTGTAATGATTATGTTGTCATTTAGTATTATGTCCTTTGGACATGAACTAGTTTTGAATTTCATATTAAAATGGGCCCACCATTCCCACTTTGTGAGGTCATTCAGCACCCTCATTTTGCACCTTGAACATCTCTCTCAGTATCACTTGGAAATGCTTGAAATGGCATGAGCTTGTCCTCACATTCCTATCAGCTGTAAATGCGGAGCCCCAACATGAACCTAACCATTGAGCGGAACACCTCTCCACCACCTGTGTAACACTGGGTAGGCCCCTTAACCTCTTGGTTTTCTTCAGTCCTCAGTTGTGAAAATGTGAGTGGTCTATGAATTTATATTTGGGGCAGGACAAGGTCGAGGAGAGTGTGTCTTTGCTTTTATTCTTCGAAACTGGTATGTCTTCCCTCTCTTCCCCATGGGTCCAAATCTCACTTGTCCTTCAGGCCCACTGCCAAGGAGCCTTCTCTGATTCCCCAGGCACACAAATCTCTGCCTCTTAGGGTCAGTGCCATACAACCAAGCTGTCTCTTACGTTACTCTTGCCTCTCAAGCCAATCTCAGAATGTGGGTCTGTCTTGCCCTTCTGGGAACCCTGGGGCTGTGTCAGCCCAGCAGAATACCCCGCGTGGAGTGTCTACTAGACTAGGGCATGGGTGGGGAGGCCCGGGTGTGAGGGGCCAGGCAGAGTATATCTGCCTCCCCCCTGCTCTCCTCCACCAAACTGCCCCTCCTCCTGAAGCCTGCCCCTCAAGTCACAGGTTCCTTATATGACCTCACTGGGTACTGATGACCTCACAGGCCTTCTCACAGTTGCCATGACAGGGTAACTATGCCAACGTGCTGCCCTCAGAGAAACTTCCCTGACAGTTCTCCACCAGATACCAATCTCTTTGGTTGTCTGAGAGAGAATGTCTGACCAGATCTTCTATATTTACTCTAACGTGTCCTCTGTTCCCTGTGAGGGCAGTGCAGCAGGTACACTGAGATCGGGCATCTGTACAGGAGGCATGGTGTACACACAACCTCCCCTGGCTGCCACATGTTCCTATGGGGCTTGCCGACCACTTACACCTGAGCGCGTTCCCAGCTGTAAGTAATACCAGTGACCTGGGACACCTTCAGGCGCCCACAGTGCTCACTGCTGAGGACAAGTGAAAGGTCATCCCTGGAAAAGTGTGCAGGATGCTTCTGATCTTTATAAATGTAGCCCTCCCCTTTGGGCTACAGGATGCTTCCATTCAGACCCTTTCCTGATTGGCCTCTTAGCAAAAGACAAGTGCATTTTTGTTGGCAAATGGTAAACGCAGCAGTTGGAGGAAGAGGGCCACTCTTGAACCGCACCTTCAAACCCGGGCTCCCCTGTGCTGTCATGCAGACATCTATATCGGTCCCCTCAGACACATCCCATCCTGAGCTGCTGAGTACTAGGGGAGAGGGTGGTGCCATATTGATGGGAAGACCGGAAGAACCCAAAGGGGTGTTGAAGTGCTAATGAGACTGGAGGGCTGAGGATTTGGTGTCCCAGGAGGCTGGTTTGATGTGAGCCTAGTCTAGGTACGCAGAACGCGGTTCTTGGTCTCCTGATCACTCTGCCTCAGTATTTGGCCTTGTTCTAGTCTAGATAAAAGTATCACAGGGCTAGAGTTCAGTGTGGTCGAAACACGCAGTATAAATTGGGTCCAAGAGGGGTTGACAAGGTGGTCGGGTTTTTAACTAATTTATATTAGATTATTTTTTTCCAAACGTTGAACGGCATTTCCATTAAAGCCTCAGAAGTGACAGACTGCAAGAAATGTTTTCTCTGTTGTGGAAGGCAGAGATGGAGAGGATCATGATTGCAATTACTTTCGGGTTCTCCTGTTTTCCCTGGAAACGGTGAAGAGACTTCCTCATGTGCTGTAGCCGTACGCTCTGGGAATTGCTTGGGCAGCCAGTGTCCCTTCTCTAGGGACTCATAGAGGGGATGGGCCAAGGCTGTGTTTTGGATGTCAAGTAGATTAAAGGTCTTCAGCCAGCAATTGGGAGAGACATGAGAGAGGCAAATTCTGGCAGGAGACTGTGTACAGCAGCAGTGACTGACCACTTCTGATTTTCTTTGCAGCAGCAGTGGCTCCCATTTCTCCTCCTACCCCTGGTCACTACCATGTCCTCTAGTGAGGGTGTGGAGAAACGCAGTTGGGCTGGCATGGGGAAACATACTGCCTGGTTGGTGGCTACCGGGCCTACGGGCAGGTTCCTTTGGCCACGCCAGCGAAAGTGGAAGCAGAGAAGCCAGTCCCCAGACGTGCTCCCAAGAGGAAGCGCTCTCCAGAAGTGTCGGATGAAGACCTGGGTTGCCCCAATCCCCAAATCCGGCGATTGCAGCATTCAAGCAGTTTAGGACTAGAAGGTGCTTGGATTCTCCAGCAGGGTGGCCCAACCTCTGGGCGCATCCCCTCTGCACCAGCCCCAGTATACGAATGTCCCATCTTTGCTTTTTCAAGGTCGGCAACAAGGAGTCCCCTCCAAAATAAGGTCCCCTCTCATTGCCACCTTCTCAAAGGCTTCCCCCAATGTGGTTCCTTCCTGTGGGCTAGATCAGGCGAAGGGCAGAGTTGTCTCTTTCCTTCTCTTACTCGGGCAAAATCGTCTTAGTAAGACCTCTTCACAGTGTTGACCATGTGTTTTACGGGGGCTGCTGCTGAGCCTTTATCTCATCCTTTCATGGTGGACAGAGAGAGGATTAGAATGATTTTTACTTCTAGGGGAGAGGGGAGTGTAATGATTATTTTGTCATTTATTATTATGTCCTTTGGACATGAACTTGTTTTGAATTTCATATTAAAATGGGCCCACCATTCCCACTTTGTGAGGTCATTCAGCACCCTCATTTTGCACCTTGAACATCTCTCTCAGTATCACTTGGAAATGCTTGAAATGGCATGAGCTTGTCCTCACATTCCTATCAGCTGTAAATGCGGAGCCCCAACATGAACCTAACCATTGAGCAGAACACCTCTCCACCACCTGTGTAACACTGGGTAGGCCCCTTAACCTCTTGGTTTTCTTCAGTCCTCAGTTGTGAAAATGTGAGTGGTCTATGAATTTATATTTGGGGCAGGACAAGGTCGAGGAGAGTGTGTCTTTGCTTTTATTCTTCGAAACTGGTATGTCTTCCCTCTCTTCCCCATGGGTCCAAATCTCACTTGTCCTTCAGGCCCACTGCCAAGGAGCCTTCTCTGACTCCCCAGGCACACAAATCTCTGCCTCTTAGGGTCAGTGCCATACAACCAAGCTGTCTCTTACGTTAATCTTGCCTCTCAAGCCAATCTCAGAATGTGGGTCTGTCTTGCCCTCCTGGGAACCCTGGGGCTGTGCCAGCCCACCAGAACACCCCGCGTGGAGTGTCTACTAGGCTAGGGCATGGGTGTGGAAGCCCGGGTGTGAGGGGCCAGGCAGAGTATTTCTGCCTCCCCCCTGCTCTCCTCCACCAAACTGCCCCTCCTCCTGAAGCCTGCCCCTCAAGTCACAGGTTCCTTATATGACCTCACTGGGTACTGATGACCTCACAGGCCTTCTCACAGTTGCCATGACAGGGTAACTATGCCAACGTGCTGCCCTCAGAGAAACTTCCCTGACAGTTCTCCACCAGATACCAATCTCTTTGGTTGTCTGAGAGAGAATGTCTGACCAGATCTTCTATATTTACTCTAACGTGTCCTCTGTTCCCTGTGAGGGCAGTGCAGCAGGTACACTGAGATCGGGCATCTGTACAGGAGGCATGGTGTACACACAACCTCCCCTGGCTGCCACATGTTCCTATGGGGCTTGCCGACCACTTACACCTGAGCGCGTTCCCAGCTGTAAGTAATACCAGTGACCTGGGACACCTTCAGGCGCCCACAGTGCTCACTGCTGAGGACAAGTGAAAGGTCATCCCTGGAAAAGTGTGCAGGATGCTTCTGATCTTTATAAATGTAGCCTTCCCCTTTGGGCTACAGGATGCTTCCATTCAGACCCTTTCCTGATGGGCCTCTTAGCAAAAGACAAGTGCATTTTTGTTGGCAAATGGTAAACGGAGCAGTTGGAGGAAGAGGGCCACTCTTGAACCGCACCTTCAAACCCGGGCTCCCCTGTGCTGTCATGCAGACATCTATATCGGTCCCCTCAGACACATCCCATCCTGAGCTGCTGAGTACTAGGGGAGAGGGTGGTGCCATATTGCTGGGAAGACCGGAAGAACCCAAAGGGGTGTTGAAGTGATAATGAGACTGGAGGGCTGAGGAGATGGTGTCCCAGGAGGCTGGTTTGATGTGAGCCTAGTCTAGGTACGCAGAACGCGGTTCTTGGTCTCCTGATCACTCTGCCTCAGTATTTGGCCTTGTTCTAGTCTAGATAAAAGTATCACAGGGCTAGAGTTCAGTGTGGTCGAAACACGTAGTATAAATGGGGTCCAAGAGGGGTTGACAAGGTGGGCGGGTTTTTAACCAATTTATATTAGATTATTTTTTTCCAAACCTTGAACGGCATTTCCATTAAAGCCTCAGAAGTGACAGACTGCAAGAAATGTTTTCTCTGTTGTGGAAGGCAGAGATGGAGAGGATCATGATTGCAATTACTTTCGGGTTCTCCTGCTTTCCCTGGAAACGGTGAAGAGACTTCCTCATGTGCTGTAGCCGTACGCTCTGGGAATTGCTTGGGCAGCCAGTTTCCCTTCTCTAGGGACTCATAGAGGTGATGGGCCAAGGCTGTGTTTTGGATGTCAAGTAGATTAAAGGTCTTCAGCCAGCAATTGGGAGAGACATGAGAGAGGGAAATACTGGCAGGAGACTGTGTACAGCAGCAGTGACTGACCACTTCTGATTTTCTTTGCAGCAGCAGTGGCTCCCATTTCTCCTCCTACCCCTGGTCACTACCATGTCCTCTAGTGAGGGTGTGGAGAAACGCAGTTGGGCTGGCATGGGGAGACATACTGCCTGGTTGGTGGCTACCGGGCCTACGGGCAGGTTCCTTTGGCCACGCCAGCGAAAGTGGAAGCAGAGAAGCCAGTCCCCAGACGTGCTCCCAAGAGGAAGCGCTCTCCAGAAAAGTCGGATGAAGACCTGGGGTGCCCCAATCCCCAAATCCGGCGATTGCAGCATTCAAGCAGTTTAGGACTAGAAGGTGCTTGGATTCTCCAGCAGGGTGGCCCAACCTCTGGGCGCATCCCCTCTGCACCAGCCCCAGTATACGAATGTCCCATCTTTGCTTTTTCAAGGTCGGCAACAAGGAGTCCCCTCCAAAATAAGGTCCCCTCTCATTGCCACCCTCTCAAAGGCTTCCCCCTATGTGGTTCCTTCCTGTGGGCCAGATCAGGCGAAGGGCAGAGTTGTCTCTTTCCTTCTCTGACTCGGGCAAAACCGTCGTAGTAAGACCTCTTCACAGTGTTGACCATGTGTTTTACGGGGGCTGCTGCTGAGCCTTTATCTCATCCTCTCATGGTGGAGAGAGAGAGGATTAGAATGATTTTTACTTCTAGGGGAGAGGGGAGTGTAATGATTATGTTGTCATTTAGTATTATGTCCTTTGGACATGAACTTGTTTTGAATTTCATATTAAAATGGGCCCACCATTCCCACTTTGTGAGGTCATTCAGCACCCTCATTTTGCACCTTGAACATCTCTCTCAGTATCACTTGGAAATGCTTGAAATGGCATGAGCTTCTCCTCACATTCCTATCAGCTGTAAATGCGGAGTCCCAACATGAACCTAACCATTGAGCAGAACACCTCTCCACCACCTGTGTAACACTGGGTAGGCCCCTTAACCTCTTGGTTTTCTTCAGTCCTCAGTTGTGAAAATGTGAGTGGTCTATGAATTTATATTTGGGGCAGGACAAGGTCGAGGAGAGTGTGTCTTTGCTTTTATTCTTCGAAACTGGTATGTCTTCCCTCTCTTCCCCATGGGTCCAAATCTCACTTGTCCTTCAGGCCCACTGCCAAGGAGCCTTCTCTGATTCCCCAGGCACACAAATCTCTGCCTCTTAGGGTCAGTGCCATACAACCAAGCTGTCTCTTACGTTAATCTTGCCTCTCAAGCCAATCTCAGAATATGGGTCTGTCTTGCCCTCCTGGGAACCCTGGGGCTGTGCCAGCCCACCAGAACACCCCGCGTGGAGTGTCTACTAGACTAGGGCTTGGGTGGGGAGGCCCGGGTGTGAGGGGCCAGGCAGAGTATTTCTGCCTCCCCCCTGCTCTCCTCCACCAAACTGCCCCTCCTCCTGAAGCCTGCCCCTCAAGTCACAGGTTCCTTATATGACCTCACTGGGTACTGATGACCTCACAGGCCTTCTCACAGTTGCCATGGCAGGGTAACTATGCCAACGTGCTGCCCTCAGAGAAACTTCCCTGACAGTTCTCCACCAGATACCAATCTCTTTGGTTGTCTCAGAGAGAATGTCTGACCAGATCTTCTATATTTACTCTAACGTGTCCTCCGTTCCCTGTGAGGGCAGTGCAGCAGGTACACTGAGATCGGGCATCTGTACAGGAGGCATGGTGTACACACAACCTCCCCTGGCTGCCACATGTTCCTGTGGGGCTTGCCGACCACTTACACCTGAGCGCGTTCCCAGCTGTAAGTAATACCAGTGACCTGGGACACCTTCAGGCGCCCACAGTGCTCACTGCTGAGGACAAGTGAAAGGTCATCCCTGGAAAAGTGTGCAGGATGCTTCTCATCTTTATAAATGTAGCCTTCCCCTTTGGGCTACAGGATGCTTCCATTCAGACCCTTTCCTGATTGGCCTCTTAGCAAAAGACAAGTGCATTTTTGTTGGCAAATGGTAAACGCAGCAGTTGGAGGAAGAGGGCCACTCTTGAACCGCACCTTCAAACCCGGGCTCCCCTGTGCTGTCATGCAGACATCTATATCGGTCCCCTCAGACACATCCCATCCTGAGCTGCTGAGTACTAGGGGAGAGGGTGGTGCCATATTGATGGGAAGACCGGAAGAACCCAAAGGGGTGTTGAAGTGCTAATGAGACTGGAGGGCTGAGGAGATGGTGTCCCAGGAGGCTGGTTTGATGTGAGCCTAGTCTAGGTACGCAGAACGCGGTTCTTGGTCTCCTGATCACTCTGCCTCAGTATTTGGCCTTGTTCTAGTCTAGATAAAAGTATCACAGGGCTAGAGTTCAGTGTGGTCGAAACACGCAGTATAAATTGGGTCCAAGAGGGGTTGACAAGGTGGGCGGGTTTTTAACTAATTTATATTAGATTATTTTTTTTCCAAACGTTGAACGGCATTTCCATTAAAGCCTCAGAAGTGACAGAGTGCAAGAAATGTTTTCTCTGTTGTGGAAGGCAGAGATGGAGAGGATCATGATTGCAATTACTTTCGGGTTCTCCTGTTTTCCCTGGAAACGGTGAAGAGACTTCCTCATGTGCTGTAGCCGTACGCTCTGGGAATTGCTTGGGCAGCCAGTGTCCCTTCTCTAGGGACTCATAGAGGGGATGGGCCAAGGCTGTGTTTTGGATGTCAAGTAGATTAAAGGTCTTCAGCCAGCAATTGGGAGAGACATGAGAGAGGCAAATTCTGGCAGGAGACTGTGTACAGCAGCAGTGACTGACCACTTCTGATTTTCTTTGCAGCAGCAGTGGCTCCCATTTCTCCTCCTACCCCTGGTCACTACCATGTCCTCTAGTGAGGGTGTGGAGAAACGCAGTTGGGCTGGCATGGGGAGACATACTGCCTGGTTGGTGGCTACCGGGCCTACGGGCAGGTTCCTTTGGCCACGCCAGCGAAAGTGGAAGCAGAGAAGCCAGTCCCCAGACGTGCTCCCAAGAGGAAGCGCTCTCCAGAAGTGTCGGATGAAGACCTGGGTTGCCCCAATCCCCAAATCCGGCGATTGCAGCATTCAAGCAGTTTAGGACTAGAAGGTGCTTGGATTCTCCAGCAGGGTGGCCCAACCTCTGGGCGCATCCCCTCTGCACCAGCCCCAGTATACGAATGTCCCATCTTTGCTTTTTCAAGGTCGGCAACAAGGAGTCACCTCCAAAATAAGGTCCCCTCTCATTGCCACCTTCTCAAAGGCTTCCCCCAATGTGGTTCCTTCCTGTGGGCTAGATCAGGCGAAGGGCAGAGTTGTCTCTTTCCTTCTCTGACTCGGGCAAAATCGTCTTAGTAAGACCTCTTCACAGTGTTGACCATGTGTTTTACGGGGGCTGCTGCTGAGCCTTTATCTCATCCTTTCATGGTGGACAGAGAGAGGATTAGAATGATTTTTACTTCTAGGGGAGAGGGGAGTGTAATGATTATTTTGTCATTTAGTATTATGTCCTTTGGACATGAACTTGTTTTGAATTTCATATTAAAATGGGCCCACCATTCCCACTTTGTGAGGTCATTCAGCACCCTCATTTTGCACCTTGAACATCTCTCTCAGTATCACTTGGAAATGCTTGAAATGGCATGAGCTTGTCCTCACATTCCTATCAGCTGTAAATGCGGAGCCCCAACATGAACCTAACCATTGAGCAGAACACCTCTCCACCACCTGTGTAACACTGGGTAGGCCCCTTAACCTCTTGGTTTTCTTCAGTCCTCAGTTGTGAAAATGTGAGTGGTCTATGAATTTATATTTGGGGCAGGACAAGGTCGAGGAGAGTGTGTCTTTGCTTTTATTCTTCGAAACTGGTATGTCTTCCCTCTCTTCCCCATGGGTCCAAATCTCACTTGTCCTTCAGGCCCACTGCCAAGGAGCCTTCTCTGACTCCCCAGGCACACAAATCTCTGCCTCTTAGGGTCAGTGCCATACAACCAAGCTGTCTCTTACGTTAATCTTGCCTCTCAAGCCAATCTCAGAATGTGGGTCTGTCTTGCCCTCCTGGGAACCCTGGGGCTGTGCCAGCCCACCAGAACACCCCGCGTGGAGTGTCTACTAGGCTAGGGCATGGGTGTGGAAGCCCGGGTGTGAGGGGCCAGGCAGAGTATTTCTGCCTCCCCCCTGCTCTCCTCCACCAAACTGCCCCTCCTCCTGAAGCCTGCCCCTCAAGTCACAGGTTCCTTATATGACCTCACTGGGTACTGATGACCTCACAGGCCTTCTCACAGTTGCCATGACAGGGTAACTATGCCAACGTGCTGCCCTCAGAGAAACTTCCCTGACAGTTCTCCACCAGATACCAATCTCTTTGGTTGTCTGAGAGAGAATGTCTGACCAGATCTTCTATATTTACTCTAACGTGTCCTCTGTTCCCTGTGAGGGCAGTGCAGCAGGTACACTGAGATCGGGCATCTGTACAGGAGGCATGGTGTACACACAACCTCCCCTGGCTGCCACATGTTCCTATGGGGCTTGCCGACCACTTACACCTGAGCGCGTTCCCAGCTGTAAGTAATACCAGTGACCTGGGACACCTTCAGGCGCCCACAGTGCTCACTGCTGAGGACAAGTGAAAGGTCATCCCTGGAAAAGTGTGCAGGATGCTTCTGATCTTTATAAATGTAGCCTTCCCCTTTGGGCTACAGGATGCTTCCATTCAGACCCTTTCCTGATGGGCCTCTTAGCAAAAGACAAGTGCATTTTTGTTGGCAAATGGTAAACGGAGCAGTTGGAGGAAGAGGGCCACTCTTGAACCGCACCTTCAAACCCGGGCTCCCCTGTGCTGTCATGCAGACATCTATATCGGTCCCCTCAGACACATCCCATCCTGAGCTGCTGAGTACTAGGGGAGACGGTGGTGCCATATTGCTGGGAAGACCGGAAGAACCCAAAGGGGTGTTGAAGTGATAATGAGACTGGAGGGCTGAGGAGATGGTGTCCCAGGAGGCTGGTTTGATGTGAGCCTAGTCTAGGTACGCAGAACGCGGTTCTTGGTCTCCTGATCACTCTGCCTCAGTATTTGGCCTTGTTCTAGTCTAGATAAAAGTATCACAGGGCTAGAGTTCAGTGTGGTCGAAACACGTAGTATAAATGGGGTCCAAGAGGGGTTGACAAGGTGGGCGGGTTTTTAACCAATTTATATTAGATTATTTTTTTCCAAACCTTGAACGGCATTTCCATTAAAGCCTCAGAAGTGACAGACTGCAAGAAATGTTTTCTCTGTTGTGGAAGGCAGAGATGGAGAGGATCATGATTGCAATTACTTTCGGGTTCTCCTGCTTTCCCTGGAAACGGTGAAGAGACTTCCTCATGTGCTGTAGCCGTACGCTCTGGGAATTGCTTGGGCAGCCAGTTTCCCTTCTCTAGGGACTCATAGAGGTGATGGGCCAAGGCTGTGTTTTGGATGTCAAGTAGATTAAAGGTCTTCAGCCAGCAATTGGGAGAGACATGAGAGAGGGAAATACTGGCAGGAGACTGTGTACAGCAGCAGTGACTGACCACTTCTGATTTTCTTTGCAGCAGCAGTGGCTCCCATTTCTCCTCCTACCCCTGGTCACTACCATGTCCTCTAGTGAGGGTGTGGAGAAACGCAGTTGGGCTGGCATGGGGAGACATACTGCCTGGTTGGTGGCTACCGGGCCTACGGGCAGGTTCCTTTGGCCACGCCAGCGAAAGTGGAAGCAGAGAAGCCAGTCCCCAGACGTGCTCCCAAGAGGAAGCGCTCTCCAGAAAAGTCGGATGAAGACCTGGGGTGCCCCAATCCCCAAATCCGGCGATTGCAGCATTCAAGCAGTTTAGGACTAGAAGGTGCTTGGATTCTCCAGCAGGGTGGCCCAACCTCTGGGCGCATCCCCTCTGCACCAGCCCCAGTATACGAATGTCCCATCTTTGCTTTTTCAAGGTCGGCAACAAGGAGTCCCCTCCAAAATAAGGTCCCCTCTCATTGCCACCCTCTCAAAGGCTTCCCCCTATGTGGTTCCTTCCTGTGGGCCAGATCAGGCGAAGGGCAGAGTTGTCTCTTTCCTTCTCTGACTCGGGCAAAACCGTCGTAGTAAGACCTCTTCACAGTGTTGACCATGTGTTTTACGGGGGCTGCTGCTGAGCCTTTATCTCATCCTCTCATGGTGGAGAGAGAGAGGATTAGAATGATTTTTACTTCTAGGGGAGAGGGGAGTGTAATGATTATGTTGTCATTTAGTATTATGTCCTTTGGACATGAACTTGTTTTGAATTTCATATTAAAATGGGCCCACCATTCCCACTTTGTGAGGTCATTCAGCACCCTCATTTTGCACCTTGAACATCTCTCTCAGTATCACTTGGAAATGCTTGAAATGGCATGAGCTTCTCCTCACATTCCTATCAGCTGTAAATGCGGAGTCCCAACATGAACCTAACCATTGAGCAGAACACCTCTCCACCACCTGTGTAACACTGGGTAGGCCCCTTAACCTCTTGGTTTTCTTCAGTCCTCAGTTGTGAAAATGTGAGTGGTCTATGAATTTATATTTGGGGCAGGACAAGGTCGAGGAGAGTGTGTCTTTGCTTTTATTCTTCGAAACTGGTATGTCTTCCCTCTCTTCCCCATGGGTCCAAATCTCACTTGTCCTTCAGGCCCACTGCCAAGGAGCCTTCTCTGACTCCCCAGGCACACAAATCTCTGCCTCTTAGGGTCAGTGCCATACAACCAAGCTGTCTCTTACGTTAATCTTGCCTCTCAAGCCAATCTCAGAATGTGGGTCTGTCTTGCCCTCCTGGGAACCCTGGGGCTGTGTCAGCCCACCAGAATACCCCGCGTGGAGTGTCTACTAGACTAGGGCATGGGTGGGGAGGCCCGGGTGTGAGGGGCCAGGCAGAGTATTTCTGCCTCCCCCCTGCTCTCCTCCACCAAACTGCCCCTCCTCCTGAAGCCTGCCCCTCAAGTCACAGGTTCCTTATAAGACCTCACTGGGTACTGATGACCTCACAGGCCTTCTCACAGTTGCCATGGCAGGGTAACTATGCCAACGTGCTGCCCTCAGAGAAACTTCCCTGACAGTTCTCCACCAGATACCAATCTCTTTGGTTGTCTGAGAGAGAATGTCTGACCAGATCTTCTATATTTACTCTAACGTGTCCTCTGTTCCCTGTGAGGGCAGTGCAGCGGGTACACTGAGATCGGGCATCTGTACAGGAGGCATGGTGTACACACAACCTCCCCTGGCTGCCACATGTTCCTGTGGGGCTTGCCGACCACTTACACCTGAGCGCGTTCCCAGCTGTAAGTAATACCAGTGACCTGGGACACCTTCAGGCGCCCTCAGTGCTCACTGCTGAGGACAAGTGAAAGGTCATCCCTGGAAAAGTGTGCAGGATGCTTCTCATCTTTATAAATGTAGCCTTCCCCTTTGGGCTACAGGATGCTTCCATTCAGACCCTTTCCTGATTGGCCTCTTAGCAAAAGACAAGTGCATTTTTGTTGGCAAATGGTAAACGGAGCAGTTGGAGGAAGAGGGCCACTCTTGAACCGCACCTTCAAACCCGGGCTCCCCTGTGCTGTCATGCAGACATCTATATCGGTCCCCTCAGACACATCCCATCCTTAGCTGCTGAGTATTATGGGAGAGGGTGGTGCCATATTGATGGGAAGACCGGAATAACCCAAAGGGGTGTTGAAGTGCTAATGAGACTGGAGGGCTGAGGAGATGGTGTCCCAGGAGGCTGGGTTGATGTGAGCCTAGTCTAGGTACGCAGAACGCGGTTTTAGGTCTCCTGATCACTCTGCCTCAGTATTTGGCCTTGTTCTAGTCTAGATAAAAGTATCACAGGGCTAGAGTTCAGTGTGGTCGAAACACGCAGTGTAAATGGGGTCCAAGAGGGGTTGACAAGATGGGCGGGTTTTTAACCAATTTATATTAGATTATTTTTTTCCAAAACTTGAACGGCATTTCCATTAAAGACTCAGAAGTGACAGACTGCAAGAAATGTTTTCTCTGTTGTGGAAGGCAGAGATGGAGAGGATCATGATTGCAATTACTTTCGGGTTCTCCTGTTTTCCCTGGAAACGGTGAAGAGACTTCCTCATGTGCTGTAGCCGTACGCTCTAGGAATTGCTTGGGCAGCCAGTGTCCCTTCTGTAGGGACTCAGAGAGGTGATGGGCCAAGGCTGTGTTTTGGATGTCAAGTAGATTAAAGGTCTTCAGCCAGCAATTGGGAGAGACATGAGAGAGGGAAATTCTGGCAGGAGACTGTGTACAGCAGCAGTGACTGACCACTTCTGATTTTCTTTGCAGCAGCAGTGGCTCCCATTTCTCCTCCTAACCCTGGTCACTACCATGTCCTCTAATGAGGGTGTGGAGAAACGCAGTTGGGCTGGCATGGGGAGACATACTGCCTGGTTGGTGGCTACCGGGCCTACGGGCAGGTTCCTTTGGCCACGCCAGCGAAAGTGGAAGCAGAGAAGCCAGTCCCCAGACGTGCTCCCAAGAGGAAGCGCTCTCCAGAAAAGTCGGAAGAAGACCTGGGTTGCCCCAATCCCCAAATCCGGCGATTGCAGCATTCAAGCAGTTTAGGACTAGAAGGTGCTTGGATTCTCCAGCAGGGTGGCCCAACCTCTGGGCGCATCCCCTCTGCACCAGCCCCAGTATACGAATGTCCCATCTTTGCTTTTTCAAGGTCGGCAACAAGGAGTCCCCTCCAAAATAAGGTCCCCTCTCATTGCCACCCTCTCAAAGGCTTCCCCCAATGTGGTTCCTTCCTGTGGGCCAGATCAGGCGAAGGGCAGAGTTGTCTCTTTCCTTCTCTGACTCGGGCAAAATCGTCTTAGTAACACCTCTTCACAGTGTTGACCATGTGTTTTACGGGGGCTGCTGCTGAGCCTTTATCTCATCCTTTCATGGTGGAGAGAGAGAGGATTAGAATGATTTTTACTTCTAGGGGAGAGGGGAGTGTAATGATTATGTTGTCATTTAGTATTATGTCCTTTGGACATGAACTTGTTTTGAATTTCATATTAAAATGGGCCCACCATTCCCTCTTTGTGAGGTCATTCAGCACCCTCATTTTGCACCTTGAACATCTCTCTCAGTATCACTTGGAAATGCTTGAAATGGCATGAGCTTGTCCTCACATTCCTATCAGCTGTAAATGCGGAGCCCCAACATGAACCTAACCATTGAGCAGAACACCTCTCCACCACCTGTGTAACACTGGGTAGGCCCCTTAACCTCTTGGTTTTCTTCAGTCCTCAGTTGTGAAAATGTGAGTGGTCTATGAATTTATATTTGGGGCAGGACAAGGTCGAGGAGAGTGTGTCTTTGCTTTTATTCTTCGAAACTGGTATGTCTTCCCTCTCTTCCCCATGGGTCCAAATCTCACTTGTCCTTCAGGCCCACTGCCAAGGAGCCTTCTCTGACTCCCCAGGCACACAAATCTCTGCCTCTTAGGGTCAGTGCCATACAACCAAGCTGTCTCTTACGTTAATCTTGCCTCTCAAGCCAATCTCAGAATGTGGGTTTGTCTTGCCCTCCTGGGAACCCTGGGGCTGTGCCAGCCCACCAGAACACCCCGCCTGGAGTGTCTACTAGGCTAGGGCATGGGTGTGGAGGCCCGGGTGTGAGGGGCCAGGCAGAGTATTTCTGCCTCCCCCCTGCTCTCCTCCACCAAACTGCCCCTCCTCCTGAAGCCTGCCCCTCAAGTCACAGGTTCCTTATATGACCTCACTGGGTACTGATGACCTCACAGGCCTTCTCACAGTTGCCATGACAGGGTAACTATGCCAACGTGCTGCCCTCAGAGAAACTTCCCTGACAGTTCTCCACCAGATACCAATCTCTTTGGTTGTCTGAGAGAGAATGTCTGACCAGATCTTCTATATTTACTCTAACGTGTCCTCCGTTCCCTGTGAGGGCAGTGCAGCAGGTACACTGAGATCGGGCATCTGTACAGGAGGCATGGTGTACACACAACCTCCCCTGGCTGCCACATGTTCCTGTGGGGCTTGCCCACCACTTACACCTGAGCGCGTTCCCAGCTGTAAGTAATACCAGTGACCTGGGACACCTTCAGGCGCCCACAGTGCTCACTGCTGAGGACAAGTGAAAGGTCATCCCTGGAAAATTGTGCAGGATGCTTCTGATCTTTATAAATGTAGCCTTCCCCTTTGGGCTACAGGATGCTTCCATTCAGACCCTTTCTTGATGGGCCTCTTAGCAAAAGACAAGTGCATTTTTGTTGGCAAATGGTAAACGCAGCAGTTGGAGGAAGAGGGCCACTCTTGAACCGCACCTTCAAACCCGGGCTCCCCTGTGCTGTCATGCAGACATCTATATCGGTCCCCTCAGACACATCCCATCCTGAGCTGCTGAGTACTAGGGGAGAGGGTGGTGCCATATTGATGGGAAGACCGGAAGAACCCAAAGGGGTGTTGAAGTGCTAATGAGACTGGAGGGCTGAGGAGATGGTGTCCCAGGAGGCTGGGTTGATGTGAGCCTAGTCTAGGTACGCAGAACGCGGTTCTCGGTCTCCTGATCACTCTGCCGCAGTATTTGGCCTTGTTCTAGTCTAGAAAAAAGTATCACAGGGCTAGAGTTCAGTGTGGTCGAAACACGCAGTATAAATTGGGTCCAAGAGGGGTTGACAAGGTGGGCGGGTTTTTAACCAATTTATATTAGATTATTTTTTTCCAAACCTTGAACGGCATTTCCATTAAAGCCTCAGAAGTGACAGACTGCAAGAAATGTTTTCTCTGTTGTGGAAGGCAGAGATGGAGAGGATCATGATTGCAATTACTTTCGGGTTCTCCTGTTTTCCCTGGAAACGGTGAAGAGACTTCCTCATGTGCTGTAGCCGTACGCTCTAGGAATTGCTTGGGCAGCCAGTGTCCCTTCTCTAGGGACTCATAGAGGTGATGGGCCAAGGCTGTGTTTTGGATGTCAAGTAGATTAAAGGTCTTCAGCCAGCAATTGGGAGAGACATGAGAGAGGGAAATTCTGGCAGGAGACTGTGTACAGCAGCAGTGACTGACCACTTCTGATTTTCTTTGCAGCAGCAGTGGCTCCCATTTCTCCTCCTACCCCTGGTCACTACCATGTCCTCTAGTGAGGGTGTGGAGAAACGCAGTTGGGCTGGCATGGGGAGACATACTGCCTGGTTGGTGGCTACCGGGCCTACGGGCAGGTTCCTTTGGCCACGCCAGCGAAAGTGGAAGCAGAGAAGCCAGTCCCCAGACGTGCTCCCAAGAGGAAGCGCTCTCCAGAAAAGTCGGATGAAGACCTGGGTGGCCCCAATCCCCAAATCCGGCGATTGCAGCATTCAAGCAGTTTAGGACTAGAAGGTGCTTGGATTCTCCAGCAGGGTGGCCCAACCTCTGGGCGCATCCCCTCTGCACCAGCCCCAGTATACGAATGTCCCATCTTTGCTTTTTCAAGGTCGGCAACAAGGAGTCCCCTCCAAAATAAGGTCCCCTCTCATTGCCACCCTCTCAAAGGCTTCCCCCAATGTGGTTCCTTCCTGTGGGCCAGATCAGGCGAAGGGCAGAGTTGTCTCTTTCCTTCTCTGACTCGGGCAAAATCGTCTTAGTAACACCTATTCACAGTGTTGACCATGTGTTTTACGGGGGCTGCTGCTGAGCCTTTATCTCATCCTTTCATGGTGGAGAGAGAGAGGATTAGAATGATTTTTACTTCTAGGGGAGAGGGGAGTGTAATGATTATGTTGTCATTTAGTATTATGTCCTTTGGACATGAACTTGTTTTGAATTTCATATTAAAATGGGCCCACCATTCCCACTTTGTGAGGTCATTCAGCACCCTCATTTTGCACCTTGAACATCTCTCTCAGTATCACTTGGAAATGCTAGAAATGGCATGAGCTTGTCCTCACATTCCTATCAGCTGTAAATGCGGAGCCCCAACATGAACCTAACCATTGAGCAGAACACCTCTCCACCACCTGTGTAACACTGGGTAGGCCCCTTAACCTCTTGGTTTTCTTCAGTCCTCAGTTGTGAAAATGTGAGTGGTCTATGAATTTATATTTGGGGCAGGACAAGGTCGAGGAGAGTGTGTCTTTGCTTTTATTCTTCGAAACTGGTATGTCTTCCCTCTCTTCCCCATGGGTCCAAATCTCACTTGTCCTTCAGGCCCACTGCCAAGGAGCCTTCTCTGATTCCCCAGGCACACAAATCTCTGCCTCTTAGGGTCAGTGCCATACAACCAAGCTGTCTCTTACGTTAATCTTGCCTCTCAAGCCAATCTCAGAATGTGGGTCTGTCTTGCCCTCCTGGGAACCCTGGGGCTGTGTCAGCCCACCAGAATACCCCGCGTGGAGTGTCTACTAGACTAGGGCATGGGTGGGGAGGCCCGGGTGTGAGGGGCCAGGCAGAGTATTTCTGCCTCCCCCCTGCTCTCCTCCACCAAACTGCCCCTCCTCCTGAAGCCTGCCCCTCAAGTCACAGGTTCCTTATAAGACCTCACTGGGTACTGATGACCTCACAGGCCTTCTCACAGTTGCCATGGCAGGGTAACTATGCCAACGTGCTGCCCTCAGAGAAACTTCCCTGACAGTTCTCCACCAGATACCAATCTCTTTGGTTGTCTGAGAGAGAATGTCTGACCAGATCTTCTATATTTACTCTAACGTGTCCTCTGTTCCCTGTGAGGGCAGTGCAGCAGGTACACTGAGATCGGGCATCTGTACAGGAGGCATGGTGTACACACAACCTCCCCTGGCTGCCACATGTTCCTGTGGGGCTTGCCGACCACTTACACCTGAGCGCGTTCCCAGCTGTAAGTAATACCAGTGACCTGGGACACCTTCAGGCGCCCTCAGTGCTCACTGCTGAGGACAAGTGAAAGGTCATCCCTGGAAAAGTGTGCAGGATGCTTCTGATCTTTATAAATGTAGCCTTCCCCTTTGGGCTACAGGATGCTTCCATTCAGACCCTTTCCTGATTGGCCTCTTAGCAAAAGACAAGTGCATTTTTGTTGGCAAATGGTAAACGGAGCAGTTGGAGGAAGAGGGCCACTCTTGAACCGCACCTTCAAACCCGGGCTCCCCTGTGCTGTCATGCAGACATCTATATCGGTCCCCTCAGACACATCCCATCCTTAGCTGCTGAGTATTAGGGGAGAGGGTGGTTCCATATTGATGGGAAGACCGGAATAACCCAAAGGGGTGTTGAAGTGCTAATGAGACTGGAGGGCTGAGGAGATGGTGTCCCAGGAGGCTGGGTTGATGTGAGCCTAGTCTAGGTACGCAGAACGCGGTTTTAGGTCTCCTGATCACTCTGCCTCAGTATTTGGCCTTGTTCTAGTCTAGATAAAAGTATCACAGGGCTAGAGTTCAGTGTGGTCGAAACACGCAGTGTAAATGGGGTCCAAGAGGGGTTGACAAGATGGGCGGGTTTTTAACCAATTTATATTAGATTATTTTTTTCCAAACCTTGAACGGCATTTCCATTAAAGCCTCAGAAGTGACAGACTGCAAGAAATGTTTTCTCTGTTGTGGAAGGCAGAGATGGAGAGGATCATGATTGCAATTACTTTCGGGTTCTCCTGTTTTCCCTGGAAACGGTGAAGAGACTTCCTCATGTGCTGTAGCCGTACGCTCTAGGAATTGCTTGGGCAGCCAGTGTCCCTTCTGTAGGGACTCAGAGAGGTGATGGGCCAAGGCTGTGTTTTGGATGTCAAGTAGATTAAAGGTCTTCAGCCAGCAATTGGGAGAGACATGAGAGAGGGAAATTCTGGCAGGAGACTGTGTACAGCAGCAGTGACTGACCACTTCTGATTTTCTTTGCAGCAGCAGTGGCTCCCATTTCTCCTCCTAACCCTGGTCACTACCATGTCCTCTAATGAGGGTGTGGAGAAACGCAGTTGGGCTGGCATGGGGAGACATACTGCCTGGTTGGTGGCTACCGGGCCTACGGGCAGGTTCCTTTGGCCACGCCAGCGAAAGTGGAAGCAGAGAAGCCAGTCCCCAGACGTGCTCCCAAGAGGAAGCGCTCTCCAGAAAAGTCGGAAGAAGACCTGGGTTGCCCCAATCCCCAAATCCGGCGATTGCAGCATTCAAGCAGTTTAGGACTAGAAGGTGCTTGGATTCTCCAGCAGGGTGGCCCAACCTCTGGGCGCATCCCCTCTGCACCAGCCCCAGTATACGAATGTCCCATCTTTGCTTTTTCAAGGTCGGCAACAAGGAGTCCCCTCCAAAATAAGGTCCCCTCTCATTGCCACCCTCTCAAAGGCTTCCCCCAATGTGGTTCCTTCCTGTGGGCCAGATCAGGCGAAGGGCAGAGTTGTCTCTTTCCTTCTCTGATTAGGGCAAAATCGTCTTAGTAAGACCTCTTCACAGTGTTGACCATGTGTTTTACGGGGGCTGCTGCTGAGCCTTTATCTCATCCTTTCATGGTGGAGAGAGAGAGGATTAGAATGATTTTTACTTCTAGGGGAGAGGGGAGTGTAATGATTATGTTGTCATTTAGTATTATGTCCTTTGGACATGAACTTGTTTTGAATTTCATATTAAAATGGGCCCACCATTCCCACTTTGTGAGGTCATTCAGCACCCTCATTTTGCACCTTGAACATCTCTCTCAGTATCACTTGGAAATGCTTGAAATGGCATGAGCTTGTCCTCACATTCCTATCAGCTGTAAATGCGGAGCCCCAACATGAACCTAACCATTGAGCAGAACACCTCTCCACCACCTGTGTAACACTGGGTAGGCCCCTTAACCTCTTGGTTTTCTTCAGTCCTCAGTTGTGAAAATGTGAGTGGTCTATGAATTTATATTTGGGGCAGGACAAGGTCGAGGAGAGTGTGTCTTTGCTTTTATTCTTCGAAACTGGTATGTCTTCCCTCTCTTCCCCATGGGTCCAAATCTCACTTGTCCTTCAGGCCCACTGCCAAGGAGCCTTCTCTGATTCCCCAGGCACACAAATCTCTGCCTCTTAGGGTCAGTGCCATACAACCAAGCTGTCTCTTACGTTAATCTTGCCTCTCAAGCCAATCTCAGAATGTGGGTCTGTCTTGCCCTCCTGGGAACCCTGGGGCTGTGTCAGCCCACCAGAATACCCCGCGTGGAGTGTCTACTAGACTAGGGCATGGGTGGGGAGGCCCGGGTGTGAGGGGCCAGGCAGAGTATTTCTGCCTCCCCCCTGCTCTCCTCCACCAAACTGCCCCTTCTCCTGAAGCCTGCCCCTCAAGTCACAGGTTCCTTATAAGACCTCACTGGGTACTGATGACCTCACAGGCCTTCTCACAGTTGCCATGGCAGGGTAACTATGCCAACGTGCTGCCCTCAGAGAAACTTCCCTGACAGTTCTCCACCAGATACCAATCTCTTTGGTTGTCTGAGAGAGAATGTCTGACCAGATCTTCTATATTTACTCTAACGTGTCCTCTGTTCCCTGTGAGGGCAGTGCAGCAGGTACACTGAGATCGGGCATCTGTACAGGAGGCATGGTGTACACACAACCTCCCCTGGCTGCCACATGTTCCTGTGGGGCTTGCCGACCACTTACACCTGAGCGCGTTCCCAGCTGTAAGTAATACCAGTGACCTGGGACACCTTCAGGCGCCCTCAGTGCTCACTGCTGAGGACAAGTGAAAGGTCATCCCTGGAAAAGTGTGCAGGATGCTTCTGATCTTTATAAATGTAGCCTTCCCCTTTGGGCTACAGGATGCTTCCATTCAGACCCTTTCCTGATTGGCCTCTTAGCAAAAGACAAGTGCATTTTTGTTGGCAAATGGTAAACGGAGCAGTTGGAGGAAGAGGGCCACTCTTGAACCGCACCTTCAAACCCGGGCTCCCCTGTGCTGTCATGCAGACATCTATATCGGTCCCCTCAGACACATCCCATCCTTAGCTGCTGAGTATTAGGGGAGAGGGTGGTGCCATATTGATGGGAAGACCGGAATAACCCAAAGGGGTGTTGAAGTGCTAATGAGACTGGAGGGCTGAGGAGATGGTGTCCCAGGAGGCTGGGTTGATGTGAGCCTAGTCTAGGTACGCAGAACGCGGTTTTAGGTCTCCTGATCACTCTGCCTCAGTATTTGGCCTTGTTCTAGTCTAGATAAAAGTATCACAGGGCTAGAGTTCAGTGTGGTCGAAACACGCAGTGTAAATGGGGTCCAAGAGGGGTTGACAAGATGGGCGGGTTTTTAACCAATTTATATTAGATTATTTTTTTCCAAACCTTGAACGGCATTTCCATTAAAGCCTCAGAAGTGACAGACTGCAAGAAATGTTTTCTCTGTTGTGGAAGGCAGAGATGGAGAGGATCATGATTGCAATTACTTTCGGGTTCTCCTGTTTTCCCTGGAAACGGTGAAGAGACTTCCTCATGTGCTGTAGCCGTACGCTCTAGGAATTGCTTGGGCAGCCAGTGTCCCTTCTGTAGGGACTCAGAGAGGTGATGGGCCAAGGCTGTGTTTTGGATGTCAAGTAGATTAAAGGTCTTCAGCCAGCAATTGGGAGAGACATGAGAGAGGGAAATTCTGGCAGGAGACTGTGTACAGCAGCAGTGACTGACCACTTCTGATTTTCTTTGCAGCAGCAGTGGCTCCCATTTCTCCTCCTAACCCTGGTCACTACCATGTCCTCTAATGAGGGTGTGGAGAAACGCAGTTGGGCTGGCATGGGGAGACATACTGCCTGGTTGGTGGCTACCGGGCCTACGGGCAGGTTCCTTTGGCCACGCCAGCGAAAGTGGAAGCAGAGTAGCCAGTCCCCAGACGTGCTCCCAAGAGGAAGCGCTCTCCAGAAAAGTCGGAAGAAGACCTGGGTTGCCCCAATCCCCAAATCCGGCGATTGCAGCATTCAAGCAGTTTAGGACTAGAAGGTGCTTGGATTCTCCAGCAGGGTGGCCCATCCTCTGGGCGCATCCCCTCTGCACCAGCCCCAGTATACGAATGTCCCATCTTTGCTTTTTCAAGGTCGGCAACAAGGAGTCCCCTCCAAAATAAGGTCCCCTCTCATTGCCACCCTCTCAAAGGCTTCCCCCAATGTGGTTCCTTCCTGTGGGCCAGATCAGGCGAAGGGCAGAGTTGTCTCTTTCCTTCTCTGACTAAGGCAAAATCGTCTTAGTAAGACCTCTTCACAGTGTTGACCATGTGTTTTACGGGGGCTGCTGCTGAGCCTTTATCTCATCCTTTCATGGTGGAGAGAGAGAGGATTAGAATGATTTTTACTTCTAGGGGAGAGGGGAGTGTAATGATTATGTTGTCATTTAGTATTATGTCCTTTGGACATGAACTTGTTTTGAATTTCATATTAAAATGGGCCCACCATTCCCACTTTGTGAGGTCATTCAGCACCCTCATTTTGCACCTTGAACATCTCTCTCAGTATCACTTGGAAATGCTTGAAATGGCATGAGCTTGTCCTCACATTCCTATCAGCTGTAAATGCGGAGCCCCAACATGAACCTAACCATTGAGCAGAACACCTCTCCACCACCTGTGTAACACTGGGTAGGCCCCTTAACCTCTTGGTTTTCTTCAGTCCTCAGTTGTGAAAATGTGAGTGGTCTATGAATTTATATTTGGGGCAGGACAAGGTCGAGGAGAGTGTGTCTTTGCTTTTATTCTTCGAAACTGGTATGTCTTCCCTCTCTTCCCCATGGGTCCAAATCTCACTTGTCCTTCAGGCCCACTGCCAAGGAGCCTTCTCTGACTCCCCAGGCACACAAATCTCTGCCTCTTAGGGTCAGTGCCATACAACCAAGCTGTCTCTTACGTTAATCTTGCCTCTCAAGCCAATCTCAGAATGTGGGTCTGTCTTGCCCTCCTGGGAACCCTGGGGCTGTGCCAGCCCACCAGAACACCCCGCGTGGAGTGTCTACTAGGCTAGGGCATGGGTGTGGAGGCCCGGGTGTGAGGGGCCAGGCAGAGTATTTCTGCCTCCCCCCTGCTCTCCTCCACCAAACTGCCCCTCCTCCTGAAGCCTGCCCCTCAAGTCACAGGTTCCTTATATGACCTCACTGGGTACTGATGACCTCACAGGCCTTCTCACAGTTGCCATGACAGGGTAACTATGCCAACGTGCTGCCCTCAGAGAAACTTCCCTGACAGTTCTCCACCAGATACCAATCTCTTTGGTTGTCTGAGAGAGAATGTCTGACCAGATCTTCTATATTTACTCTAACGTGTCCTCCGTTCCCTGTGAGGGCAGTGCAGCAGGTACACTGAGATCGGGCATCTGTACAGGAGGCATGGTGTACACACAACCTCCCCTGGCTGCCACATGTTCCTGTGGGGCTTGCCGACCACTTACACCTGAGCGCGTTCCCAGCTGTAAGTAATACCAGTGACCTGGGACACCTTCAGGTGCCCACAGTGCTCACTGCTGAGGACAAGTGAAAGGTCATCCCTGGAAAAGTGTGCAGGATGCTTCTGATCTTTATAAATGTAGCCTTCCCCTTTGGGCTACAGGATGCTTCCATTCAGACCCTTTCCTGATGGGCCTCTTAGCAAAAGACAAGTGCATTTTTGTTGGCAAATGGTAAACGCAGCAGTTGGAGGAAGAGGGCCACTCTTGAACCGCACCTTCAAACCCGGGCTCCCCTGTGCTGTCATGCAGACATCTATATCGGTCCCCTCAGACACATCCCATCCTGAGCTGCTGAGTACTAGGGGACAGGGTGGTGCCATATTGATGGGAAGACCGGAAGAACCCAAAGGGGTGTTGAAATGCTAATGAGACTGGAGGGCTGAGGAGATGGTGTCCCAGGAGGCTGGGTTGATGTGAGCCTAGTCTAGGTACGCAGAACGCGGTTCTCGGTCTCCTGATCACTCTGCCGCAGTATTTGGCCTTGTTCTAGTCTAGAAAAAAGTATCACAGGGCTAGAGTTCAGTGTGGTCGAAATACGCAGTGTAAATGGGGTCCAAGAGGGGTTGACAAGGTGGGCGGGTTTTTAACCAATTTATATTAGATTATTTTTTTCCAAACCTTGAACGGCATTTCCATTAAAGCCTCAGAAGTGACAGACTGCAAGAAATGTTTTCTCTGTTGTGGAAGGCAGAGATGGAGAGGATCATGATTGCAATTACTTTCGCGTTCTCCTGTTTTCCCTGGAAACGGTGAAGAGACTTCCTCATGTGCTGTAGCCGTACGCTCTAGGAATTGCTTGGGCAGCCAGTGTCCCTTCTCTAGGGACTCATAGAGGTGATGGGCCAAGGCTGTGTTTTGGATGTCAAGTAGATTAAAGGTCTTCAGCCAGCAATTGGGAGAGACATGAGAGAGGGAAATTCTGGCAGGAGACTGTGTACAGCAGCAGTGACTGACCACTTCTGATTTTCTTTGCAGCAGCAGTGGCTCCCATTTCTCCTCCTACCCCTGGTCACTACCATGTCCTCTAGTGAGGGTGTGGAGAAACGCAGTTGGGCTGGCATGGGGAGACATACTGCCTGGTTGGTGGCTACCGGGCCTACGGGCAGGTTCCTTTGGCCACGCCAGCGAAAGTGGAAGCAGAGAAGCCAGTCCCCAGACGTGCTCCCAAGAGGAAGCGCTCTCCAGAAAAGTCGGATGAAGACCTGGGTTGCCCCAATCCCCAAATCCGGCGATTGCAGCATTCAAGCAGTTTAGGACTAGAAGGTGCTTGGATTCTCCAGCAGGGTGGCCCAACCTCTGGGCGCATCCCCTCTGCACCAGCCCCAGTATACGAATGTCCCATCTTTGCTTTTTCAAGGTCGGCAACAAGGAGTCCCCTCCAAAATAAGGTCCCCTCTCATTGCCACCCTCTCAAAGGCTTCCCCCAATGTGGTTCCTTCCTGTGGGCCAGATCAGGCGAAGGGCAGAGTTGTCTCTTTCCTTCTCTGACTCGGGCAAAATCGTCTTAGTAACACCTATTCACAGTGTTGACCATGTGTTTTACGGGGGCTGCTGCTGAGCCTTTATCTCATCCTTTCATGGTGGAGAGAGAGAGGATTAGAATGATTTTTACTTCTAGGGGAGAGGGGAGTGTAATGATTATGTTGTCATTTAGTATTATGTCCTTTGGACATGAACTTGTTTTGAATTTCATATTAAAATGGGCCCACCATTCCCACTTTGTGAGGTCATTCAGCACCCTCATTTTGCACCTTGAACATCTCTCTCAGTATCACTTGGAAATGCTTGAAATGGCATGAACTTGTCCTCACATTCCTATCAGCTGTAAATGCGGAGCCCCAACATGAACCTAACCATTGAGCAGAACACCTCTCCACCACCTGTGTAACACTGGGTAGGCCCCTTAACCTCTTGGTTTTCTTCAGTCCTCAGTTGTGAAAATGTGAGTGGTCTATGAATTTATATTTGGGGCAGGACAAGGTCGAGGAGAGTGTGTCTTTGCTTTTATTCTTCGAAACTGGTATGTCTTCCCTCTCTTCCCCATGGGTCCAAATCTCACTTGTCCTTCAGGCCCACTGCCAAGGAGCCTTCTCTGATTCCCCAGGCACACAAATCTCTGCCTCTTAGGGTCAGTGCCATACAACCAAGCTGTCTCTTACGTTAATCTTGCCTCTCAAGCCAATCTCAGAATGTGGGTCTGTCTTGCCCTCCTGGGAACCCTGGGGCTGTGTCAGCCCACCAGAATACCCCGCGTGGAGTGTCTACTAGACTAGGGCATGGGTGGGGAGGCCCGGGTGTGAGGGGCCAGGCAGAGTATTTCTGCCTCCCCCCTGCTCTCCTCCACCAAACTGCCCCTCCTCCTGAAGCCTGCCCCTCAAGTCACAGGTTCCTTATAAGACCTCACTGGGTACTGATGACCTCACAGGCCTTCTCACAGTTGCCATGGCAGGGTAACTATGCCAACGTGCTGCCCTCAGAGAAACTTCCCTGACAGTTCTCCACCAGATACCAATCTCTTTGGTTGTCTGAGAGAGAATGTCTGACCAGATCTTCTATATTTACTCTAACGTGTCCTCTGTTCCCTGTGAGGGCAGTGCAGCAGGTACACTGAGATCGGGCATCTGTACAGGAGGCATGGTGTACACACAACCTCCCCTGGCTGCCACATGTTCCTGTGGGGCTTGCCGACCACTTACACCTGAGCGCGTCCCCAGCTGTAAGTAATACCAGTGACCTGGGACACCTTCAGGCGCCCTCAGTGCTCACTGCTGAGGACAAGTGAAAGGTCATCCCTGGAAAAGTGTGCAGGATGCTTCTGATCTTTATAAATGTAGCCTTCCCCTTTGGGCTACAGGATGCTTCCATTCAGACCCTTTCCTGATTGGCCTCTTAGCAAAAGACAAGTGCATTTTTGTTGGCAAATGGTAAACGGAGCAGTTGGAGGAAGAGGGCCACTCTTGAACCGCACCTTCAAACCCGGGCTCCTCTGTGCTGTCATGCAGACATCTATATCGGTCCCCTCAGACACATCCCATCCTTAGCTGCTGAGTATTAGGGGAGAGGGTGGTGCCATATTGATGGGAAGACCGGAATAACCCAAAGGGGTGTTGAAGTGCTAATGAGACTGGAGGGCTGAGGAGATGGTGTCCCAGGAGGCTGGGTTGATGTGAGCCTAGTCTAGGTACGCAGAACGCGGTTTTAGGTCTCCTGATCACTCTGCCTCAGTATTTGGCCTTGTTCTAGTCTAGATAAAAGTATCACAGGGCTAGAGTTCAGTGTGGTCCAAACACGCAGTGTAAATGGGGTCCAAGAGGGGTTGACAAGATGGGCGGGTTTTTAACCAATTTATATTAGATTATTTTTTTCCAAACCTTGAACGGCATTTCCATTAAAGCCTCAGAAGTGACAGACTGCAAGAAATGTTTTCTCTGTTGTGGAAGGCAGAGATGGAGAGGATCATGATTGCAATTACTTTCGGGTTCTCCTGTTTTCCCTGGAAACGGTGAAGAGACTTCCTCATGTGCTGTAGCCGTACGCTCTAGGAATTGCTTGGGCAGCCAGTGTCCCTTCTGTAGGGACTCAGAGAGGTGATGGGCCAAGGCTGTGTTTTGGATGTCAAGTAGATTAAAGGTCTTCAGCCAGCAATTGGGAGAGACATGAGAGAGGGAAATTCTGGCAGGAGACTGTGTACAGCAGCAGTGACTGACCACTTCTGATTTTCTTTGCAGCAGCAGTGGCTCCCATTTCTCCTCCTAACCCTGGTCACTACCATGTCCTCTAATGAGGGTGTGGAGAAACGCAGTTGGGCTGGCATGGGGAGACATACTGCCTGGTTGGTGGCTACCGGGCCTACGGGCAGGTTCCTTTGGCCACGCCAGCGAAAGTGGAAGCAGAGAAGCCAGTCCCCAGACGTGCTCCCAAGAGGAAGCGCTCTCCAGAAAAGTCGGAAGAAGACCTGGGTTGCCCCAATACCCAAATCCGGCGATTGCAGCATTCAAGCAGTTTAGGACTAGAAGGTGCTTGGATTCTCCAGCAGGGTGGCCCATCCTCTGGGCGCATCCCCTCTGCACCAGCCCCAGTATACGAATGTCCCATCTTTGCTTTTTCAAGGTCGGCAACAAGGAGTCCCCTCCAAAATAAGGTCCCCTCTCATTGCCACCCTCTCAAAGGCTTCCCCCAATGTGGTTCCTTCCTGTGGGCCAGATCAGGCGAAGGGCAGAGTTGTCTCTTTCCTTCTCTGATTAGGGCAAAATCGTCTTAGTAAGACCTCTTCACAGTGTTGACCATGTGTTTTACGGGGGCTGCTGCTGAGCCTTTATCTCATCCTTTCATGGTGGAGAGAGAGAGGATTAGAATGATTTTTACTTCTAGGGGAGAGGGGAGTGTAATGATTATGTTGTCATTTAGTATTATGTCCTTTGGACATGAACTTGTTTTGAATTTCATATTAAAATGGGCCCACCATTCCCACTTTGTGAGGTCATTCAGCACCCTCATTTTGCACCTTGAACATCTCTCTCAGTATCACTTGGAAATGCTTGAAATGGCATGAGCTTGTCCTCACATTCCTATCAGCTGTAAATGCGGAGCCCCAACATGAACCTAACCATTGAGCAGAACACCTCTCCACCACCTGTGTAACACTGGGTAGGCCCCTTAACCTCTTGGTTTTCTTCAGTCCTCAGTTGTGAAAATGTGAGTGGTCTATGAATTTATATTTGGGGCAGGACAAGGTCGAGGAGAGTGTGTCTTTGCTTTTATTCTTCGAAACTGGTATGTCTTCCCTCTCTTCCCCATGGGTCCAAATCTCACTTGTCCTTCAGGCCCACTGCCAAGGAGCCTTCTCTGATTCCCCAGGCACACAAATCTCTGCCTCTTAGGGTCAGTGCCATACAACCAAGCTGTCTCTTACGTTAATCTTGCCTCTCAAGCCAATCTCAGAATGTGGGTCTGTCTTGCCCTCCTGGGAACCCTGGGGCTGTGTCAGCCCACCAGAATACCCCGCGTGGAGTGTCTACTAGACTAGGGCATGGGTGGGGAGGCCCGGGTGTGAGGGGCCAGGCAGAGTATTTCTGCCTCCCCCCTGCTCTCCTCCACCAAACTGCCCCTCCTCCTGAAGCCTGCCCCTCAAGTCACAGGTTCCTTATATGACCTCACTGGGTACTGATGACCTCACAGGCCTTCTCACAGTTGCCATGGCAGGGTAACTATGCCAACGTGCTGCCCTCAGAGAAACTTCCCTGACAGTTCTCCACCAGATACCAATCTCTTTGGTTGTCTGAGAGAGAATGTCTGACCAGATCTTCTATATTTACTCTAACGTGTCCTCTGTTCCCTGTGAGGGCAGTGCAGCAGGTACACTGAGATCGGGCATCTGTACAGGAGGCATGGTGTACACACAACCTCCCCTGGCTGCCACATGTTCCTGTGGGGCTTGCCGACCACTTACACCTGAGCGCGTTCCCAGCTGTAAGTAATACCAGTGACCTGGGACACCTTCAGGCGCCCTCAGTGCTCACTGCTGAGGACAAGTGAAAGGTCATCCCTGGAAAAGTGTGCAGGATGCTTCTGATCTTTATAAATGTAGCCTTCCCCTTTGGGCTACAGGATGCTTCCATTCAGACCCTTTCCTGATTGGCCTCTTAGCAAAAGACAAGTGCATTTTTGTTGGCAAATGGTAAACGGAGCAGTTGGAGGAAGAGGGCCACTCTTGAACCGCACCTTCAAACCCGGGCTCCCCTGTGCTGTCATGCAGACATCTATATCGGTCCCCTCAGACACATCCCATCCTTAGCTGCTGAGTATTAGGGGAGAGGGTGGTGCCATATTGATGGGAAGACCGGAATAACCCAAAGGGGTGTTGAAGTGCTAATGAGACTGGAGGGCTGAGGAGATGGTGTCCCAGGAGGCTGGGTTGATGTGAGCCTAGTCTAGGTACGCAGAACGCGGTTTTAGGTCTCCTGATCACTCTGCCTCAGTATTTGGCCTTGTTCTAGTCTAGATAAAAGTATCACAGGGCTAGAGTTCAGTGTGGTCGAAACACGCAGTGTAAAAGGGGTCCAAGAGGGGTTGACAAGATGGGCGGGTTTTTAACCAATTTATATTAGATTATTTTTTTCCAAACCTTGAACGGCATTTCCATTAAAGCCTCAGAAGTGACAGACTGCAAGAAATGTTTTCTCTGTTGTGGAAGGCAGAGATGGAGAGGATCATGATTGCAATTACTTTCGGGTTCTCCTGTTTTCCCTGGAAACGGTGAAGAGACTTCCTCATGTGCTGTAGCCGTACGCTCTAGGAATTGCTTGGGCAGCCAGTGTCCCTTCTGTAGGGACTCAGAGAGGTGATGGGCCAAGGCTGTGTTTTGGATGTCAAGTAGATTAAAGGTCTTCAGCCAGCAATTGGGAGAGACATGAGAGAGGGAAATTCTGGCAGGAGACTGTGTACAGCAGCAGTGACTGACCACTTCTGATTTTCTTTGCAGCAGCAGTGGCTCCCATTTCTCCTCCTAACCCTGGTCACTACCATGTCCTCTAATGAGGGTGTGGAGAAACGCAGTTGGGCTGGCATGGGGAGACATACTGCCTGGTTGGTGGCTACCGGGCCTACGGGCAGGTTCCTTTGGCCACGCCAGCGAAAGTGGAAGCAGAGAAGCCAGTCCCCAGACGTGCTCCCAAGAGGAAGCGCTCTCCAGAAAAGTCGGAAGAAGACCTGGGTTGCCCCAATCCCCAAATCCGGCGATTGCAGCATTCAAGCAGTTTAGGACTAGAAGGTGCTTGGATTCTCCAGCAGGGTGGCCCAACCTCTGGGCGCATCCCCTCTGCACCAGCCCCAGTATACGAATGTCCCATCTTTGCTTTTTCAAGGTCGGCAACAAGGAGTCCCCTCCAAAATAAGGTCCCCTCTCATTGCCACCCTCTCAAAGGCTTCCCCCAATGTGGTTCCTTCCTTTGGGCCAGATCAGGCGAAGGGCAGAGTTGTCTCTTTCCTTCTCTGACTCGGGCAAAATCGTCTTAGTAACACCTATTCACAGTGTTGACCATGTGTTTTACGGGGGCTGCTGCTGAGCCTTTATCTCATCCTTTCATGGTGGAGAGAGAGAGGATTAGAATGATTTTTACTTCTAGGGGAGAGGGGAGTGTAATGATTATGTTGTCATTTAGTATTATGTCCTTTGGACATGAACTTGTTTTGAATTTCATATTAAAATGGGCCCACCATTCCCACTTTGTGAGGTCATTCAGCACCCTCATTTTGCACCTTGAACATCTCTCTCAGTATCACTTGGAAATGCTTGAAATGGCATGAACTTGTCCTCACATTCCTATCAGCTGTAAATGCGGAGCCCCAACATGAACCTAACCATTGAGCAGAACACCTCTCCACCACCTGTGTAACACTGGGTAGGCCCCTTAACCTCTTGGTTTTCTTCAGTCCTCAGTTGTGAAAATGTGAGTGGTCTATGAATTTATATTTGGGGCAGGACAAGGTCGAGGAGAGTGTGTCTTTGCTTTTATTCTTCGAAACTGGTATGTCTTCCCTCTCTTCCCCATGGGTCCAAATCTCACTTGTCCTTCAGGCCCACTGCCAAGGAGCCTTCTCTGATTCCCCAGGCACACAAATCTCTGCCTCTTAGGGTCAGTGCCATACAACCAAGCTGTCTCTTACGTTAATCTTGCCTCTCAAGCCAATCTCAGAATGTGGGTCTGTCTTGCCCTCCTGGGAACCCTGGGCTGTGCCAGCCCACCAGAACACCCCGCGTGGAGTGTCTACCAGGCTAGGGCATGGGTGGGGAGCCCCGTGTGTGAGGGGCCAGGCAGAGTATTTCTGCCTCCCCCCTGCTCTCCTCCACCAAACTGCCCCTCCTCCTGAAGCCTGCCCATCAAGTCACAGGTTCCTTATATGACCTCACTGGGTACTGATGACCTCACAGGCCTTCTCACAGTTGCCATGGCAGGGTAACTATGCCAACGTGCTGCCCTCAGGGAAACTTCCCTGACAGTTCTCCACCAGATACCAATCTCTTTGGTTGTCTGAGAGCGAATGTCTGACCAGATCTTCTATATTTACTCTAACGTGTCCTCCGTTCCCTGTGAGGGCAGTGCAGCAGGTACACTGAGATCGGGCATCTGTACAGGAGGCATGGTGTACACACAACCTCCCCTGGCTGCCACATGTTCCTGTGGGGCTTGCCGACCACTTACACCTGAGCGCGTTCCCAGCTGTAAGTAATACCAGTGACCTGGGACACCTTCAGGCGCCCACAGTGCTCACTGCTGAGGACAAGTGAAAGGTCAATCCTGGAAAAGTGTGCAGGATGCTTCTGATCTTTATAAATGTAGCCTTCCCCTTTGGGCTACAGGATGCTTCCATTCAGACCCTTTCCTGATTGGCCTCTTAGCAAAAAACAAGTGCATTTTTGTTGGCAAATGGTAAACGCAGCAGTTGGAGGAAGAGGGCCACTCTTGAACCGCACCTTCAAACCCGGGCTCCCCTGTGCTGTCATGCAGACATCTATATCGGTCCCCTCAGACACATCCCATCCTGAGCTGCTGAGTACTAGGGGAGAGGGTGGTGCCATATTGATGGGAAGACCGGAAGAACCCAAAGGGGTGTTGAAGTGCTAATGAGACTGGAGGGCTGAGGAGATGGTGTCCCAGGAGGCTGGGTTGATGTGAGCCTAGTCTAGGTACGCAGAACGCGGTTCTCGGTCTCCTGATCACTCTGCCGCAGTATTTGGCCTTGTTCTAGTCTAGAAAAAAGTATCACAGGGCTAGAGTTCAGTGTGGTCGAAACACGCAGTATAAATGGGGTCCAAGAGGGGTTGACAAGGTGGGCGGGTTTTTAACCAATTTATATTAGATTATTTTTTTCCAAACCTTGAACGGCATTTCCATTAAAGCCTCAGAAGTGACAGACTGCAAGAAATGTTTTCTCTGTTGTGGAAGGCAGAGATGGAGAGGATCATGATTGCAATTACTTTCGGGTTCTCCTGTTTTCCGTGGAAACGGTGAAGAGACTTCCTCATGTGCTGTAGCCGTACGCTCTAGGAATTGCTTGGGCAGCCAGTGTCCCTTCTCTAGGGACTCATAGAGGTGATGGGCCAAGGCTGTGTTTTGGATGTCAAGTAGATTAAAGGTCTTCAGCCAGCAATTGGGAGAGACATGAGAGAGGGAAATTCTGGCAGGAGACTGTGTACAGCAGCAGTGACTGACCACTTCTGATTTTCTTTGCAGCAGCAGTGGCTCCCATTTCTCCTCCTACCCCTGGTCACTACCATGTCCTCTAGTGAGGGTGTGGAGAAACGCAGTTGGGCTGGCATGGGGAGACATACTGCCTGGTTGGTGGCTACCGGGCCTACGGGCAGGTTCCTTTGGCCACGCCAGCGGAAGTGGAAGCAGAGAAGCCAGTCCCCAGACGTGCTCCCAAGAGGAAGCGCTCTCCAGAAAAGTCGGATGAAGACCTGGGTTGCCCCAATCCCCAAATCCGGCGGTTGCAGCATTCAAGCAGTTTAGGACTAGAAGGTGCTTGGATTCTCCAGCAGGGTGGCCCAACCTCTGGGCGCATCCCCTCTGCACCAGCCCCAGTATACGAATGTCCCATCTTTGCTTTTTCAAGGTCGGCAACAAGGAGTCCCCTCCAAAATAAGGTCCCCTCTCATTGCCACCCTCTCAAAGGCTTCCCCCAATGTGGTTCCTTCCTGTGGGCCAGATCAGGCGAAGGGCAGAGTTGTCTCTTTCCTTCTCTGACTCGGGCAAAATCGTCTTAGTAACACCTCTTCACAGTGTTGACCATGTGTTTTACGGGGGCTGCTGCTGAGCCTTTATCTCATCCTTTCATGGTGGAGAGAGAGAGGATTAGAATGATTTTTACTTCTAGGGGAGAGGGGAGTGTAATGATTATGTTGTCATTTAGTATTATGTCCTTTGGACATGAACTTGTTTTGAATTTCATATTAAAATGGGCCCACCATTCCCACTTTGTGAGGTCATTCAGCACCCTCATTTTGCACCTTGAACATCTCTCTCAGTATCACTTGGAAATGCTTGAAATGGCATGAGCTTGTCCTCACATTCCTATCAGCTGTAAATGCGGAGCCCCAACATGAACCTAACCATTGAGCAGAACACCTCTCCACCACCTGTGTAACACTGGGTAGGCCCCTTAACCTCTTGGTTTTCTTCACTCCTCAGTTGTGAAAATGTGAGTGGTCTATGAATTTATATTTGGGGCAGGACAAGGTCGAGGAGAGTGTGTCTTTGCTTTTATTCTTCGAAACTGGTATGTCTTCCCTCTCTTCCCCATGGGTCCAAATCTCACTTGTCCTTCAGGCCCACTGCCAAGGAGCCTTCTCTGATTCCCCAGGCACACAAATCTCTGCCTCTTAGGGTCAGTGCCATACAACCAAGCTGTCTCTTACGTTAATCTTGCCTCTGAAGCCAATCTCAGAATGTGGGTCTGTCTTGCCCTCCTGGGAACCCTGGGGCTGTGTCAGCCCAGCAGAATACCCCGCGTGGAGTGTCTACTAGACTAGGGCATGGGTGGGGAGGCCCGGGTGTGAGGGGCCAGGCAGAGTATTTCTGCCTCCCCCCTGCTCTCCTCCACCAAACTGCCCCTCCTCCTGAAGCCTGCCCCTCAAGTCACAGGTTCCTTATATGACCTCACTGGGTACTGATGACCTCACAGGCCTTCTCACAGTTGCCATGGCAGGGTAACTATGCCAACGTGCTGCCCTCAGAGAAACTTCCCTGACAGTTCTCCACCAGATACCAATCTCTTTGGTTGTCTGAGAGAGAATGTCTGACCAGATCTTCTATATTTACTCTAACGTGTCCTCTGTTCCCTGTGAGGGCAGTGCAGCAGGTACACTGAGATCGGGCATCTGTACAGGAGGCATGGTGTACACACAACCTCCCCTGGCTGCCACATGTTCCTGTGGGGCTTGCCGACCACTTACACCTGAGCGCGTTCCCAGCTGTAAGTAATACCAGTGACCTGGGACACCTTCAGGCGCCCACAGTGCTCACTGCTGAGGACAAGTGAAAGGTCATCCCTGGAAAAGTGTGCAGGATGCTTCTGATCTTTATAAATGTAGCCTTCCCCTTTGGGCTACAGGATGCTTCCATTCAGACCCTTTCCTGATTGGCCTCTTAGCAAAAGACAAGTGCATTTTTGTTGGCAAATGGTAAACGGAGCAGTTGGAGGAAGAGGGCCACTCTTGAACCGCACCTTCAAACCCGGTCTCCCCTTTGCTGTCATGCAGACATCTATATCGGTCCCCTCAGACACATCCCATCCTGAGCTGCTGAGTACTAGGGGAGAGGGTGGTGCCATATTGATGGGAAGACCGGAATAACCCAAAGGGGTGTTGAAGTGCTAATGAGACTGGAGGGCTGAGGAGATGGTGTCCCAGGAGGCTGGGTTGATGTGAGCCTAGTCTAGGTACGCAGAACGCGGTTCTAGGTCTCTTGATCACTCTGCCTCAGTATTTGGCCTTGTTCTAGTCTAGATAAAAGTATCACAGGCCTAGAGTTCAGTGTGGTCGAAACACGCAGTGTAAATGGGGTCCAAGAGGGGTTGACAAGATGGGCGGGTTTTTAACCAATTTATATTAGATTATTTTTTTCCAAACCTTGAACGGCATTTCCATTAAAGCCTCAGAAGTGACAGACTGCAAGAAATGTTTTCTCTGTTGTGGAAGGCAGAGATGGAGAGGATCATGATTGCAATTACTTTCGGGTTCTCCTGTTTTCCCTGGAAACGGTGAAGAGACTTCCTCATGTGCTGTAGCCGTACGCTCTAGGAATTGCTTGGGCAGCCAGTGTCCCTTCTGTAGGGACTCAGAGAGGTGATGGGCCAAGGCTGTGTTTTGGATGTCAAGTAGATTAAAGGTCTTCAGCCAGCAATTGGGAGAGACATGAGAGAGGGAAATTCTGGCAGGAGACTGTGTACAGCAGCAGTGACTGACCACTTCTGATTTTCTTTGCAGCAGCAGTGGCTCCCATTTCTCCTCCTAACCCTGGTCACTACCATGTCCTCTAGTGAGGGTGTGGAGAAACGCAGTTGGGCTGGCATGGGGAGACATACTGGCTAGTTGGTGGCTACCGGGCCTACGGGCAGGTTCCTTTGGCCACGCCAGCGAAAGTGGAAGCAGAGAAGCCAGTCCCCAGACGTGCTCCCAAGAGGAAGCGCTCTCCAGAAAAGTCGGAAGAAGACCTGGGTTGCCCCAATCCCCAAATCCGGCGATTGCAGCATTCAAGCAGTTTAGGACTAGAAGGTGCTTGGATTCTCCAGCAGGGTGGCCCAACCTCTGGGCGCATCCCCTCTGCACCAGCCCCAGTATACGAATGTCCCATCTTTGCTTTTTCAAGGTCGGCAACAAGGAGTCCCCTCCAAAATAAGGTCCCCTCTCATTGCCACCCTCTCAAAGGCTTCCCCCAATGTGGTTCCTTCCTGTGGGCCAGATCAGGCGAAGGGCAGAGTTGTCTCTTTCCTTCTCTGACTAGGGCAAAATCGTCTTAGTAAGACCTCTTCACAGTGTTGACCATGTGTTTTACGGGGGCTGCTGCTGAGCCTTTATCTCATCCTTTCATGATGGAGAGAGAGAGGATTAGAATGATTTTTACTTCTAGGGGAGAGGGGAGTGTAATGATTATGTTGTCATTTAGTATTATGTCCTTTGGACATGAACTTGTTTTGAATTTCATATTAAAATGGGCCCACCATTCCCACTTTGTGAGGTCATTCAGCACCCTCATTTTGCACCTTGAACATCTCTCTCAGTATCACTTGGAAATGCTTGAAATGGCATGAGCTTGTCCTCACATTCCTATCAGCTGTAAATGCGGAGCCCCAACATGAACCTAACCATTGAGCAGAACACCTCTCCACCACCTGTGTAACACTGGGTAGGCCCCTTAACCTCTTGGTTTTCTTCAGTCCTCAGTTGTGAAAATGTGAGTGGTCTATGAATTTATATTTGGGGCAGGACAAGGTCGAGGAGAGTGTGTCTTTGCTTTTATTCTTCGAAACTGGTATGTCTTCCCTCTCTTCCCCATGGGTCCAAATCTCACTTGTCCTTCAGGCCCACTGCCAAGGAGCCTTCTCTGATTCCCCAGGCACACAAATCTCTGCCTCTTAGGGTCAGTGCCATACAACCAAGCTGTCTCTTACGTTAATCTTGCCTCTCAAGCCAATCTCAGAATGTGGGTCTGTCTTGCCCTCCTGGGAACCCTGGGGCTGTGTCAGCCCAGCAGAATACCCCGCGTGGAGTGTCTACTAGACTAGGGCATGGGTGGGGAGGCCCGGGTGTGAGGGGCCAGGCAGAGTATTTCTGCCTCCCCCCTGCTCTCCTCCACCAAACTGCCCCTCCTCCTGAAGCCTGCCCCTCAAGTCACAGGTTCCTTATATGACCTCACTGGGTACTGATGACCTCACAGGCCTTCTCACAGTTGCCATGGCAGGGTAACTATGCCAACGTGCTGCCCTCAGAGAAACTTCCCTGACAGTTCTCCACCAGATACCAATCTCTTTGGTTGTCTGAGAGAGAATGTCTGACCAGATCTTCTATATTTACTCTAACGTGTCCTCCGTTCCCTGTGAGGGCAGTGCAGCAGGTACACTGAGATCGGGCATCTGTACAGGAGGCATGGTGTACACACAACCTCCCCTGGCTGCCACATGTTCCTGTGGGGCTTGCCGACCACTTACACCTGAGCGCGTTCCCAGCTGTAAGTAATACCAGTGACCTGGGACACCTTCAGGCGCCCTCAGTGCTCACTGCTGAGGACAAGTGAAAGGTCATCCCTGGAAAAGTGTGCAGGATGCTTCTGATCTTTATAAATGTAGCCTTCCCCTTTGGGCTACAGGATGCTTCCATTCAGACCCTTTCCTGATTGGCCTCTTAGCAAAAGACAAGTGCATTTTTGTTGGCAAATGGTAAACGGAGCAGTTGGAGGAAGAGGGCCACTCTTGAACCGCACCTTCAAACCCGGGCTCCCCTGTGCTGTCATGCAGACATCTATATCGGTCCCCTCAGACACATCCCATCCTTAGCTGCTGAGTATTAGGGGAGAGGGTGGTGCCATATTGATGGGAAGACCGGAATAACCCAAAGGGGTGTTGAAGTGCTAATGAGACTGGAGGGCTGAGGAGATGGTGTCCCAGGAGGCTGGGTTGATGTGAGCCTAGTCTAGGTACGCAGAACGCGGTTTTAGGTCTCCTGATCACTCTGCCTCAGTATTTGGCCTTGTTCTAGTCTAGATAAAAGTATCACAGGGCTAGAGTTCAGTGTGGTCGAAACACGCAGTGTAAATGGGGTCCAAGAGGGGTTGACAAGATGGGCGGGTTTTTAACCAATTTATATTAGATTATTTTTTTCCAAACCTTGAACGGCATTTCCATTAAAGCCTCAGAAGTGACAGACTGCAAGAAATGTTTTCTCTGTTGTGGAAGGCAGAGATGGAGAGGATCATGATTGCAATTACTTTCGGGTTCTCCTGTTTTCCCTGGAAACGGTGAAGAGACTTCCTCATGTGCTGTAGCCGTACGCTCTAGGAATTGCTTGGGCAGCCAGTGTCCCTTCTGTAGGGACTCAGAGAGGTGATGGGCCAAGGCTGTGTTTTGGATGTCAAGTAGATTAAAGGTCTTCAGCCAGCAATTGGGAGAGACATGAGAGAGGGAAATTCTGGCAGGAGACTGTGTACAGCAGCAGTGACTGACCACTTCTGATTTTCTTTGCAGCAGCAGTGGCTCCCATTTCTCCTCCTAACCCTGGTCACTACCATGTCCTCTAATGAGGGTGTGGAGAAACGCAGTTGGGCTGGCATGGGGAGACATACTGCCTGGTTGGTGGCTACCGGGCCTACGGGCAGGTTCCTTTGGCCACGCCAGCGAAAGTGGAAGCAGAGTAGCCAGTCCCCAGACGTGCTCCCAAGAGGAAGCGCTCTCCAGAAAAGTCGGAAGAAGACCTGGGTTGCCCCAATCCCCAAATCCGGCGATTGCAGCATTCAAGCAGTTTAGGACTAGAAGGTGCTTGGATTCTCCAGCAGGGTGGCCCATCCTCTGGGCGCATCCCCTCTGCACCAGCCCCAGTATACGAATGTCCCATCTTTGCTTTTTCAAGGTCGGCAACAAGGAGTCCCCTCCAAAATAAGGTCCCCTCTCATTGCCACCCTCTCAAAGGCTTCCCCCAATGTGGTTCCTTCCTGTGGGCCAGATCAGGCGAAGGGCAGAGTTGTCTCTTTCCTTCTCTGACTAAGGCAAAATCGTCTTAGTAAGACCTCTTCACAGTGTTGACCATGTGTTTTACGGGGGCTGCTGCTGAGCCTTTATCTCATCCTTTCATGGTGGAGAGAGAGAGGATTAGAATGATTTTTACTTCTAGGGGAGAGGGGAGTGTAATGATTATGTTGTCATTTAGTATTATGTCCTTTGGACATGAACTTGTTTTGAATTTCATATTAAAATGGGCCCACCATTCCCACTTTGTGAGGTCATTCAGCACCCTCATTTTGCACCTTGAACATCTCTCTCAGTATCACTTGGAAATGCTTGAAATGGCATGAGCTTGTCCTCACATTCCTATCAGCTGTAAATGCGGAGCCCCAACATGAACCTAACCATTGAGCAGAACACCTCTCCACCACCTGTGTAACACTGGGTAGGCCCCTTAACCTCTTGGTTTTCTTCAGTCCTCAGTTGTGAAAATGTGAGTGGTCTATGAATTTATATTTGGGGCAGGACAAGGTCGAGGAGAGTGTGTCTTTGCTTTTATTCTTCGAAACTGGTATGTCTTCCCTCTCTTCCCCATGGGTCCAAATCTCACTTGTCCTTCAGGCCCACTGCCAAGGAGCCTTCTCTGATTCCCCAGGCACACAAATCTCTGCCTCTTAGGGTCAGTGCCATACAACCAAGCTGTCTCTTACGTTAATCTTGCCTCTCAAGCCAATCTCAGAATGTGGGTCTGTCTTGCCCTCCTGGGAACCCTGGGGCTGTGTCAGCCCAGCAGAATACCCCGCGTGGAGTGTCTACTAGACTAGGGCATGGGTGGGGAGGCCCGGGTGTGAGGGGCCAGGCAGAGTATTTCTGCCTCCCCCCTGCTCTCCTCCACCAAACTGCCCCTCCTCCTGAAGCCTGCCCCTCAAGTCACAGGTTCCTTATATGACCTCACTGGGTACTGATGACCTCACAGGCCTTCTCACAGTTGCCATGGCAGGGTAACTATGCCAACGTGCTGCCCTCAGAGAAACTTCCCTGACAGTTCTCCACCAGATACCAATCTCTTTGGTTGTCTGAGAGAGAATGTCTGACCAGATCTTCTATATTTACTCTAACGTGTCCTCCGTTCCCTGTGAGGGCAGTGCAGCAGGTACACTGAGATCGGGCATCTGTACAGGAGGCATGGTGTACACACAACCTCCCCTGGCTGCCACATGTTCCTGTGGGGCTTGCCGACCACTTACACCTGAGCGCGTTCCCAGCTGTAAGTAATACCAGTGACCTGGGACACCTTCAGGCGCCCTCAGTGCTCACTGCTGAGGACAAGTGAAAGGTCATCCCTGGAAAAGTGTGCAGGATGCTTCTGATCTTTATAAATGTAGCCTTCCCCTTTGGGCTACAGGATGCTTCCATTCAGACCCTTTCCTGATTGGCCTCTTAGCAAAAGACAAGTGCATTTTTGTTGGCAAATGGTAAACGGAGCAGTTGGAGGAAGAGGGCCACTCTTGAACCGCACCTTCAAACCCGGGCTCCCCTGTGCTGTCATGCAGACATCTATATCGGTCCCCTCAGACACATCCCATCCTTAGCTGCTGAGTATTAGGGGAGAGGGTGGTGCCATATTGATGGGAAGACCGGAATAACCCAAAGGGGTGTTGAAGTGCTAATGAGACTGCAGGGCTGAGGAGATGGTGTCCCAGGAGGCTGGGTTGATGTGAGCCTAGTCTAGGTACGCAGAACGCGGTTCTCGGTCTCCTGATCACTCTGCCGCAGTATTTGGCCTTGTTCTAGTCTAGAAAAAAGTATCACAGGGCTAGAGTTCAGTGTGGTCGAAACACGCAGTGTAAATGGGGTCCAAGAGGGGTTGACAAGGTGGGCGGGTTTTTAACCAATTTATATTAGATTATTTTTTTCCAAACCTTGAACGGCATTTCCATTAAAGCCTCAGAAGTGACAGACTGCAAGAAATGTTTTCTCTGTTGTGGAAGGCAGAGATGGAGAGGATCATGATTGCAATTACTTTCGGGTTCTCCTGTTTTCCCTGGAAACGGTGAAGAGACTTCCTCATGTGCTGTAGCCGTACGCTCTAGGAATTGCTTGGGCAGCCAGTGTCCCTTCTGTAGGGACTCAGAGAGGTGATGGGCCAAGGCTGTGTTTTGGATGTCAAGTAGATTAAAGGTCTTCAGCCAGCAATTGGGAGAGACATGAGAGAGGGAAATTCTGGCAGGAGACTGTGTACAGCAGCAGTGACTGACCACTTCTGATTTTCTTTGCAGCAGCAGTGGCTCCCATTTCTCCTCCTACCCCTGGTCACTACCATGTCCTCTAGTGAGGGTGTGGAGAAACGCAGTTGGGCTGGCATGGGGAGACATACTGCCTGGTTGGTGGCTACCGGGCCTACGGGCAGGTTCCTTTGGCCACGCCAGCGAAAGTGGAAGCAGAGAAGCCAGTCCCCAGACGTGCTCCCAAGAGGAAGCGCTCTCCAGAAAAGTCGGATGAAGACCTGGGTTGCCCCAATCCCCAAATCCGGCGATTGCAGCATTCAAGCAGTTTAGGACTAGAAGGTGCTTGGATTCTCCAGCAGGGTGGCCCAACCTCTGGGCGCATCCCCTCTGCACCAGCCCCAGTATACGAATGTCCCATCTTTGCTTTTTCAAGGTCGGCAACAAGGAGTCCCCTCCAAAATAAGGTCCCCTCTCATTGCCACCCTCTCAAAGGCTTCCCCCAATGTGGTTCCTTCCTGTGGGCCAGATCAGGCGAAGGGCAGAGTTGTCTCTTTCCTTCTCTGACTCGGGCAAAATCGTCTTAGTAACACCTATTCACAGTGTTGACCATGTGTTTTACGGGGGCTGCTGCTGAGCCTTTATCTCATCCTTTCATGGTGGAGAGAGAGAGGATTAGAATGATTTTTACTTCTAGGGGAGAGGGGAGTGTAATGATTATGTTGTCATTTAGTATTATGTCCTTTGGACATGAACTTGTTTTGAATTTCATATTAAAATGGGCCCACCATTCCCACTTTGTGAGGTCATTCAGCACCCTCATTTTGCACCTTGAACATCTCTCTCAGTATCACTTGGAAATGCTAGAAATGGCATGAGCTTGTCCTCACATTCCTATCAGCTGTAAATGCGGAGCCCCAACATGAACCTAACCATTGAGCAGAACACCTCTCCACCACCTGTGTAACACTGGGTAGGCCCCTTAACCTCTTGGTTTTCTTCAGTCCTCAGTTGTGAAAATGTGAGTGGTCTATGAATTTATATTTGGGGCAGGACAAGGTCGAGGAGAGTGTGTCTTTGCTTTTATTCTTCGAAACTGGTATGTCTTCCCTCTCTTCCCCATGGGTCCAAATCTCACTTGTCCTTCAGGCCCACTGCCAAGGAGCCTTCTCTGATTCCCCAGGCACACAAATCTCTGCCTCTTAGGGTCAGTGCCATACAACCAAGCTGTCTCTTACGTTAATCTTGCCTCTCAAACCAATCTCAGAATGTGGGTCTGTCTTGCCCTCCTGGGAACCCTGGGGCTGTGTCAGCCCACCAGAATACCCCGCGTAGAGTGTCTACTAGACTAGGGCATGGGTGGGGAGGCCCGGGTGTGAGGGGCCAGGCAGAGTATTTCTGCCTCCCCCCTGCTCTCCTCCACCAAACTGCCCCTCCTCCTGAAGCCTGCCCCTCAAGTCACAGGTTCCTTATAAGACCTCACTGGGTACTGATGACCTCACAGGCCTTCTCACAGTTGCCATGGCAGGGTAACTATGCCAACGTGCTGCCCTCAGAGAAACTTCCCTGACAGTTCTCCACCAGATACCAATCTCTTTGGTTGTCTGAGAGAGAATGTCTGACCAGATCTTCTATATTTACTCTAACGTGTCCTCTGTTCCCTGTGAGGGCAGTGCAGCAGGTACACTGAGATCGGGCATCTGTACAGGAGGCATGGTGTACACACAACCTCCCCTGGCTGCCACATGTTCCTGTGGGGCTTGCCGACCACTTACACCTGAGCGCGTTCCCAGCTGTAAGTAATACCAGTGACCTGGGACACCTTCAGGCGCCCTCAGTGCTCACTGCTGAGGACAAGTGAAAGGTCATCCCTGGAAAAGTGTGCAGGATGCTTCTCATCTTTATAAATGTAGCCTTCCCCTTTGGGCTACAGGATGCTTCCATTCAGACCCTTTCCTGATTGGCCTCTTAGCAAAAGACAAGTGCATTTTTGTTGGCAAATGGTAAACGCAGCAGTTGGAGGAAGAGGGCCACTCTTGAACCGCACCTTCAAACCCGGGCTCCCCTGTGCTGTCATGCAGACATCTATATCGGTCCCCTCAGACACATCCCATCCTTAGCTGCTGAGTATTAGGGGAGAGGGTGGTGCCATATTGATGGGAAGACCGGAAGAACCCAAAGGGGTGTTGAAGTGCTAATGAGACTGGAGGGCTGAGGAGATGGTGTCCCAGGAGGCTGGGTTGATGTGAGCCTAGTCTAGGTACGCAGAACGCGGTTTTAGGTCTCCTGATCACTCTGCCTCAGTATTTGGCCTTGTTCTAGTCTAGATAAAAGTATCACAGGGCTAGAGTTCAGTGTGGTCGAAACACGCAGTGTAAATGGGGTCCAAGAGGGGTTGACAAGATGGGCGGGTTTTTAACCAATTTATATTAGATTATTTTTTTCCAAACCTTGAACGGCATTTCCATTAAAGCCTCAGAAGTGACAGACTGCAAGAAATGTTTTCTCTGTTGTGGAAGGCAGAGATGGAGAGGATCATGATTGCAATTACTTTCGGGTTCTCCTGTTTTCCCTGGAAACGGTGAAGAGACTTCCTCATGTGCTGTAGCCGTACGCTCTAGGAATTGCTTGGGCAGCCAGTGTCCCTTCTGTAGGGACTCAGAGAGGTGATGGGCCAAGGCTGTGTTTTGGATGTCAAGTAGATTAAAGGTCTTCAGCCAGCAATTGGGAGAGACATGAGAGAGGGAAATTCTGGCAGGAGACTGTGTACAGCAGCAGTGACTGACCACTTCTGATTTTCTTTGCAGCAGCAGTGGCTCCCATTTCTCCTCCTAACCCTGGTCACTACCATGTCCTCTAATGAGGGTGTGGAGAAACGCAGTTGGGCTGGCATGGGGAGACATACTGCCTGGTTGGTGGCTACCGGGCCTACGGGCAGGTTCCTTTGGCCACGCCAGCGAAAGTGGAAGCAGAGAAGCCAGTCCCCAGACGTGCTCCCAAGAGGAAGCGCTCTCCAGAAAAGTCGGAAGAAGACCTGGGTTGCCCCAATCCCCAAATCCAGCGATTGCAGCATTCAAGCAGTTTAGGACTAGAAGGTGCTTGGATTCTCCAGCAGGGTGGCCCATCCTCTGGGCGCATCCCCTCTGCACCAGCCCCAGTATACGAATGTCCCATCTTTGCTTTTTCAAGGTCGGCAACAAGGAGTCCCCTCCAAAATAAGGTCCCCTCTCATTGCCACCCTCTCAAAGGCTTCCCCCAATGTGGTTCCTTCCTGTGGGCCAGATCAGGCGAAGGGCAGAGTTGTCTCTTTCCTTCTCTGACTAGGGCAAAATCGTCTTAGTAAGACCTCTTCACAGTGTTGACCATGTGTTTTACGGGGGCTGCTGCTGAGCCTTTATCTCATCCTTTCATGGTGGAGAGAGAGAGGATTAGAATGATTTTTACTTCTAGGGGAGAGGGGAGTGTAATGATTATGTTGTCATTTAGTATTATGTCCTTTGGACATGAACTTGTTTTGAATTTCATATTAAAATGGGCCCACCATTCCCACTTTGTGAGGTCATTCAGCACCCTCATTTTGCACCTTGAACATCTCTCTCAGTATCACTTGGAAATGCTTGAAATGGCATGAGCTTGTCCTCACATTCCTATCAGCTGTAAATGCGGAGCCCCAACATGAACCTAACCATTGAGCAGAACACCTCTCCACCACCTGTGTAACACTGGGTAGGCCCCTTAACCTCTTGGTTTTCTTCAGTCCTCAGTTGTGAAAATGTGAGTGGTCTATGAATTTATATTTGGGGCAGGACAAGGTCGAGGAGAGTGTGTCTTTGCTTTTATTCTTCGAAACTGGTATGTCTTCCCTCTCTTCCCCATGGGTCCAAATCTCACTTGTCCTTCAGGCCCACTGCCAAGGAGCCTTCTCTGATTCCCCAGGCACACAAATCTCTGCCTCTTAGGGTCAGTGCCATACAACCAAGCTGTCTCTTACGTTAATCTTGCCTCTCAAGCCAATCTCAGAATGTGGGTCTGTCTTGCCCTCCTGGGAACCCTGGGGCTGTGTCAGCCCAGCAGAATACCCCGCGTGGAGTGTCTACTAGACTAGGGCATGGGTGGGGAGGCCCGGGTGTGAGGGGCCAGGCAGAGTATTTCTGCCTCCCCCCTGCTCTCCTCCACCAAACTGCCCCTCCTCCTGAAGCCTGCCCCTCAAGTCACAGGTTCCTTATATGACCTCACTGGGTACTGATGACCTCACAGGCCTTCTCACAGTTGCCATGGCAGGGTAACTATGCCAACGTGCTGCCCTCAGAGAAACTTCCCTGACAGTTCTCCACCAGATACCAATCTCTTTGGTTGTCTGAGAGAGAATGTCTGACCAGATCTTCTATATTTACTCTAACGTGTCCTCTGTTCCCTGTGAGGGCAGTGCAGCAGGTACACTGAGATCGGGCATCTGTACAGGAGGCATGGTGTACACACAACCTCCCCTGGCTGCCACATGTTCCTGTGGGGCTTGCCGACCACTTACACCTGAGCGCGTTCCCAGCTGTAAGTAATACCAGTGACCTGGGACACCTTCAGGCGCCCTCAGTGCTCACTGCTGAGGACAAGTGAAAGGTCATCCCTGGAAAAGTGTGCAGGATGCTTCTGATCTTTATAAATGTAGCCTTCCCCTTTGGGCTACAGGATGCTTCCATTCAGACCCTTTCCTGATTGGCCTCTTAGCAAAAGACAAGTGCATTTTTGTTGGCAAATGGTAAACGGAGCAGTTGGAGGAAGAGGGCCACTCTTGAACCGCACCTTCAAACCCGGGCTCCCCTGTGCTGTCATGCAGATATCTATATCGGTCCCCTCAGACACATCCCATCCTTAGCTGCTGAGTATTAGGGGAGAGGGTGGTGCCATATTGATGGGAAGACCGGAAGAACCCAAAGGGGTGTTGAAGTGCTAATGAGACTGGAGGGCTGAGGAGATGGTGTCCCAGGAGGCTGGGTTGATGTGAGCCTAGTCTAGGTACGCAGAACGCGGTTTTAGGTCTCCTGATCACTCTGCCTCAGTATTTGGCCTTGTTCTAGTCTAGATAAAAGTATCACAGGGCTAGAGTTCAGTGTGGTCGAAACACGCAGTGTAAATGGGGTCCAAGAGGGGTTGACAAGATGGGCGGGTTTTTAACCAATTTATATTAGATTATTTTTTTCCAAACCTTGAACGGCATTTCCATTAAAGCCTCAGAAGTGACAGACTGCAAGAAATGTTTTCTCTGTTGTGGAAGGCAGAGATGGAGAGGATCATGATTGCAATTACTTTCGGGTTCTCCTGTTTTCCCTGGAAACGGTGAAGAGACTTCCTCATGTGCTGTAGCCGTACGCTCTAGGAATTGCTTGGGCAGCCAGTGTCCCTTCTGTAGGGACTCAGAGAGGTGATGGGCCAAGGCTGTGTTTTGGATGTCAAGTAGATTAAAGGTCTTCAGCCAGCAATTGGGAGAGACATGAGAGAGGGAAATTCTGGCAGGAGACTGTGTACAGCAGCAGTGACTGACCACTTCTGATTTTCTTTGCAGCAGCAGTGGCTCCCATTTCTCCTCCTAACCCTGGTCACTACCATGTCCTCTAGTGAGGGTGTGGAGAAACGCAGTTGGGCTGGCATGGGGAGACATACTGCCTGGTTGGTGGCTACCGGGCCTACGGGCAGGTTCCTTTGGCCACGCCAGCGAAAGTGAAAGCAGAGAAGCCAGTCCCCAGACGTGCTCCCAAGAGGAAGCGCTCTCCAGAAAAGTCGGAAGAAGACCTGGGTTGCCCCAATCCCCAAATCCGGCGATTGCAGCATTCAAGCAGTTTAGGACTAGAAGGTGCTTGGATTCTCCAGCAGGGTGGCCCAACCTCTGGGCGCATCCCCTCTGCACCAGCCCCAGTATACGAATGTCCCATCTTTGCTTTTTCAAGGTCGGCAACAAGGAGTCCCCTCCAAAATAAGGTCCCCTCTCATTGCCACCCTCTCAAAGGCTTCCCCCAATGTGGTTCCTTCCTGTGGGCCAGATCAGGCGAAGGGCAGAGTTGTCTCTTTCCTTCTCTGACTAGGGCAAAATCGTCTTAGTAAGACCTCTTCACAGTGTTGACCATGTGTTTTACGGGGGCTGCTGCTGAGCCTTTATCTCATCCTTTCATGGTGGAGAGAGAGAGGATTAGAATGATTTTTACTTCTAGGGGAGAGGGGAGTGTAATGATTATGTTGTCATTTAGTATTATGTCCTTTGGACATGAACTTGTTTTGAATTTCATATTAAAATGGGCCCACCATTCCCACTTTGTGAGGTCATTCAGCACCCTCATTTTGCACCTTGAACATCTCTCTCAGTATCACTTGGAAATGCTTGAAATGGCATGAACTTGTCCTCACATTCCTATCAGCTGTAAATGCGGAGCCCCAACATGAACCTAACCATTGAGCAGAACACCTCTCCACCACCTGTGTAACACTGGGTAGGCCCCTTAACCTCTTGGTTTTCTTCAGTCCTCAGTTGTGAAAATGTGAGTGGTCTATGAATTTATATTTGGGGCAGGACAAGGTCGAGGAGAGTGTGTCTTTGCTTTTATTCTTCGAAACTGGTATGTCTTCCCTCTCTTCCCCATGGGTCCAAATCTCACTTGTCCTTCAGGCCCACTGCCAAGGAGCCTTCTCTGATTCCCCAGGCACACAAATCTCTGCCTCTCAGGGTCAGTGCCATACAACCAAGCTGTCTCTTACGTTAATCTTGCCTCTCAAGCCAATCTCAGAATGTGGGTCTGTCTTGCCCTCCTGCGAACCCTGGGCTGTGCCAGCCCACCAGAACACCCCGCGTGGAGTGTCTACCAGGCTAGGGCATGGGTGGGGAGCCCCGGGTGTGAGGGGCCAGGCAGAGTATTTCTGCCTCCCCCCTGCTCTCCTCCACCAAACTGCCCCTCCTCCTGAAGCCTGCCCCTCAAGTCACAGGTTCCTTATATGACCTCACTGGGTACTGATGACCTCACAGGCCTTCTCACAGTTGCCATGGCAGGGTAACTATGCCAACGTGCTGCCCTCAGGGAAACTTCCCTGACAGTTCTCCACCAGATACCAATCTCTTTGGTTGTCTGAGAGAGAATGTCTGACCAGATCTTCTATATTTACTCTAACGTGTCCTCCGTTCCCTGTGAGGGCAGTGCAGCAGGTACACTGAGATCGGGCATCTGTACAGGAGGCATGGTGTACACACAACCTCCCCTGGCTGCCACATGGTCCTGTGGGGCTTGCCGACTACTTACACCTGAGCGCGTTCCCAGCTGTAAGTAATACCAGTGACCTGGGACACCTTCAGGCGCCCACAGTGCTCACTGCTGAGGACAAGTGAAAGGTCATCCCTGGAAAAGTGTGCAGGATGCTTCTGATCTTTATAAGTGTAGCCTTCCCCTTTGGGCTACAGGATGCTTCCATTCAGACCCTTTCCTGATTGGCCTCTTAGCAAAAAACAAGTGCATTTTTGTTGGCAAATGGTAAACGCAGCAGTTGGAGGAAGAGGGCCACTCTTGAACCGCACCTTCAAACCCGGGCTCCCCTGTGCTGTCATGCAGACATCTATATCGGTCCCCTCAGACACATCCCATCCTGAGCTGCTGAGTACTAGGGGAGAGGGTGGTGCCATATTGATGGGAAGACCGGAAGAACCCAAAGGGGTGTTGAAGTGCTAATGAGACTGGAGGGCTGAGGAGATGGTGTCCCAGGAGGCTGGGTTGATGTGAGCCTAGTCTAGGTACGCAGAACGCGGTTCTCGGTCTCCTGATCACTCTGCCGCAGTATTTGGCCTTGTTCTAGTCTAGAAAAAAGTATCACAGGGCTAGAGTTCAGTGTGGTCGAAACACGCAGTATAAATGGGGTCCAAGAGGGGTTGACAAGGTGGGCGGGTTTTTAACCAATTTATATTAGATTATTTTTTTCCAAACCTTGAACGGCATTTCCATTAAAGCCTCAGAAGTGACAGACTGCAAGAAATGTTTTCTCTGTTGTGGAAGGCAGAGATGGAGAGGATCATGATTGCAATTACTTTCGGGTTCTCCTGTTTTCCGTGGAAACGGTGAAGAGACTTCCTCATGTGCTGTAGCCGTACGCTCTAGGAATTGCTTGGGCAGCCAGTGTCCCTTCTCTAGGGACTCATAGAGGTGATGGGCCAAGGCTGTGTTTTGGATGTCAAGTAGATTAAAGGTCTTCAGCCAGCAATTGGGAGAGACATGAGAGAGGGAAATTCTGGCAGGAGACTGTGTACAGCAGCAGTGACTGACCACTTCTGATTTTCTTTGCAGCAGCAGTGGCTCCCATTTCTCCTCCTACCCCTGGTCACTACCATGTCCTCTAGTGAGGGTGTGGAGAAACGCAGTTGGGCTGGCATGGGGAGACATACTGCCTGGTTGGTGGCTACCGGGCCTACGGGCAGGTTCCTTTGGCCACGCCAGCGGAAGTGGAAGCAGAGAAGCCAGTCCCCAGACGTGCTCCCAAGAGGAAGCGCTCTCCAGAAAAGTCGGAAGAAGACCTGGGTTGCCCCAATCCCCAAATCCGGCGATTGCAGCATTCAAGCAGTTTAGGACTAGAAGGTGCTTGGATTCTCCAGCAGGGTGGCCCAACCTCTGGGCGCATCCCCTCTGCACCAGCCCCAGTATACGAATGTCCCATCTTTGCTTTTTCAAGGTCGGCAACAAGGAGTCCCCTCCAAAATAAGGTCCCCTCTCATTGCCACCCTCTCAAAGGCTTCCCCCAATGTGGTTCCTTCCTGTGGGCCAGATCAGGCGAAGGGCAGAGTTGTCTCTTTCCTTCTCTGACTAGGGCAAAATCGTCTTAGTAAGACCTCTTCACAGTGTTGACCATGTGTTTTACGGGGGCTGCTGCTGAGCCTTTATCTCATCCTTTCATGGTGGAGAGAGAGAGGATTAGAATGATTTTTACTTCTAGGGGAGAGGGGAGTGTAATGATTATGTTGTCATTTAGTATTATGTCCTTTGGACATGAACTTGTTTTGAATTTCATATTAAAATGGGCCCACCATTCCCACTTTGTGAGGTCATTCAGCACCCTCATTTTGCACCTTGAACATCTCTCTCAGTATCACTTGGAAATGCTTGAAATGGCATGAACTTGTCCTCACATTCCTATCAGCTGTAAATGCGGAGCCCCAACATGAACCTAACCATTGAGCAGAACACCTCTCCACCACCTGTGTAACACTGGGTAGGCCCCTTAACCTCTTGGTTTTCTTCAGTCCTCAGTTGTGAAAATGTGAGTGGTCTATGAATTTATATTTGGGGCAGGACAAGGTCGAGGAGAGTGTGTCTTTGCTTTTATTCTTCGAAACTGGTATGTCTTCCCTCTCTTCCCCATGGGTCCAAATCTCACTTGTCCTTCAGGCCCACTGCCAAGGAGCCTTCTCTGATTCCCCAGGCACACAAATCTCTGCCTCTCAGGGTCAGTGCCATACAACCAAGCTGTCTCTTACGTTAATCTTGCCTCTCAAGCCAATCTCAGAATGTGGGTCTGTCTTGCCCTCCTGGGAACCCTGGGCTGTGCCAGCCCACCAGAACACCCCGCGTGGAGTGTCTACCAGGCTAGGGCATGGGTGGGGAGCCCCGGGTGTGAGGGGCCAGGCAGAGTATTTCTGCCTCCCCCCTGCTCTCCTCCACCAAACTGCCCCTCCTCCTGAAGCCTGCCCCTCAAGTCACAGGTTCCTTATATGACCTCACTGGGTACTGATGACCTCACAGGCCTTCTCACAGTTGCCATGGCAGGGTAACTATGCCAACGTGCTGCCCTCAGGGAAACTTCCCTGACAGTTCTCCACCAGATACCAATCTCTTTGGTTGTCTGAGAGAGAATGTCTGACCAGATCTTCTATATTTACTCTAACGTGTCCTCCGTTCCCTGTGAGGGCAGTGCAGCAGGTACACTGAGATCGGGCATCTGTACAGGAGGCATGGTGTACACACAACCTCCCCTGGCTGCCACATGTTCCTGTGGGGCTTGCCGACTACTTACACCTGAGCGCGTTCCCAGCTGTAAGTAATACCAGTGACCTGGGACACCTTCAGGCGCCCACAGTGCTCACTGCTGAGGACAAGTGAAAGGTCATCCCTGGAAAAGTGTGCAGGATGCTTCTGATCTTTATAAGTGTAGCCTTCCCCTTTGGGCTACAGGATGCTTCCATTCAGACCCTTTCCTGATTGGCCTCTTAGCAAAAAACAAGTGCATTTTTGTTGGCAAATGGTAAACGCAGCAGTTGGAGGAAGAGGGCCACTCTTGAACCGCACCTTCAAACCCGGGCTCCCCTGTGCTGTCATGCAGACATCTATATCGGTCCCCTCAGACACATCCCATCCTGAGCTGCTGAGTACTAGGGGAGAGGGTGGTGCCATATTGATGGGAAGACCGGAAGAACCCAAAGGGGTGTTGAAGTGCTAATGAGACTGGAGGGCTGAGGAGATGGTGTCCCAGGAGGCTGGGTTGATGTGAGCCTAGTCTAGGTACGCAGAACGCGGTTCTCGGTCTCCTGATCACTCTGCCGCAGTATTTGGCCTTGTTCTAGTCTAGAAAAAAGTATCACAGGGCTAGAGTTCAGTGTGGTCGAAACACGCAGTATAAATGGGGTCCAAGAGGGGTTGACAAGGTGGGCGGGTTTTTAACCAATTTATATTAGATTATTTTTTTCCAAACCTTGAACGGCATTTCCATTAAAGCCTCAGAAGTGACAGACTGCAAGAAATGTTTTCTCTGTTGTGGAAGGCAGAGATGGAGAGGATCATGATTGCAATTACTTTCGGGTTCTCCTGTTTTCCGTGGAAACGGTGAAGAGACTTCCTCATGTGCTGTAGCCGTACGCTCTAGGAATTGCTTGGGCAGCCAGTGTCCCTTCTCTAGGGACTCATAGAGGTGATGGGCCAAGGCTGTGTTTTGGATGTCAAGTAGATTAAAGGTCTTCAGCCAGCAATTGGGAGAGACATGAGAGAGGGAAATTCTGGCAGGAGACTGTGTACAGCAGCAGTGACTGACCACTTCTGATTTTCTTTGCAGCAGCAGTGGCTCCCATTTCTCCTCCTACCCCTGGTCACTACCATGTCCTCTAGTGAGGGTGTGGAGAAACGCAGTTGGGCTGGCATGGGGAGACATACTGCCTGGTTGGTGGCTACCGGGCCTACGGGCAGGTTCCTTTGGCCACGCCAGCGGAAGTGGAAGCAGAGAAGCCAGTCCCCAGACGTGCTCCCAAGAGGAAGCGCTCTCCAGAAAAGTCGGATGAAGACCTGGGTTGCCCCAATCCCCAAATCCGGCGATTGCAGCATTCAAGCAGTTTAGGACTAGAAGGTGCTTGGATTCTCCAGCAGGGTGGCCCAACCTCTGGGCGCATCCCCTCTGCACCAGCCCCAGTATACGAATGTCCCATCTTTGCTTTTTCAAGGTCGGCAACAAGGAGTCCCCTCCAAAATAAGGTCCCCTCTCATTGCCACCCTCTCAAAGGCTTCCCCCAATGTGGTTCCTTCCTGTGGGCCAGATCAGGCGAAGGGCAGAGTTGTCTCTTTCCTTCTCTGACTCGGGCAAAATCGTCTTAGTAACACCTCTTCACAGTGTTGACCTTGTGTTTTACGGGGGCTGCTGCTGAGCCTTTATCTCATCCTTTCATGGTGGAGAGAGAGAGGATTAGAATGATTTTTACTTCTAGGGGAGAGGGGAGTGTAATGATTATGTTGTCATTTAGTATTATGTCCTTTGGACATGAACTTGTTTTGAATTTCATATTAAAATGGGCCCACCATTCCCACTTTGTGAGGTCATTCAGCACCCTCATTTTGCACCTTGAACATCTCTCTCAGTATCACTTGGAAATGCTTGAAATGGCATGAGCTTGTCCTCACATTCCTATCAGCTGTAAATGCGGAGCCCCAACATGAACCTAACCATTGAGCAGAACACCTCTCCACCACCTGTGTAACACTGGGTAGGCCCCTTAACCTCTTGGTTTTCTTCAGTCCTCAGTTGTGAAAATGTGAGTGGTCTATGAATTTATATTTGGGGCAGGACAAGGTCGAGGAGAGTGTGTCTTTGCTTTTATTCTTCGAAACTGGTATGTCTTCCCTCTCTTCCCCATGGGTCCAAATCTCACTTGTCCTTCAGGCCCACTGCCAAGGAGCCTTCTCTGATTCCCCAGGCACACAAATCTCTGCCTCTTAGGGTCAGTGCCATACAACCAAGCTGTCTCTTACGTTAATCTTGCCTCTCAAGCCAATCTCAGAATGTGGGTCTGTCTTGCCCTCCTGGGAACCCTGGGGCTGTGTCAGCCCAGCAGAATACCCCGCGTGGAGTGTCTACTAGACTAGGGCATGGGCGGGGAGGCCCGGGTGTGAGGGGCCAGGCAGAGTATTTCTGCCTCCCCCCTGCTCTCCTCCACCAAACTGCCCCTCCTCCTGAAGCCTGCCCCTCAAGTCACAGGTTCCTTATATGACCTCACTGGGTACTGATGACCTCACAGGCCTTCTCACAGTTGCCATGGCAGGGTAACTATGCCAACGTGCTGCCCTCAGAGAAACTTCCCTGACAGTTCTCCACCAGATACCAATCTCTTTGGTTGTCTGAGAGAGAATGTCTGACCAGATCTTCTATATTTACTCTAACGTGTCCTCTGTTCCCTGTGAGGGCAGTGCAGCAGGTACACTGAGATCGGGCATCTGTACAGGAGGCATGGTGTACACACAACATCCCCTGGCTGCCACATGTTCCTGTGGGGCTTGCCGACCACTTACACCTGAGCGCGTTCCCAGCTGTAAGTAATACCAGTGACCTGGGACACCTTCAGGCGCCCACAGTGCTCACTGCTGAGGACAAGTGAAAGGTCATCCCTGGAAAAGTGTGCAGGATGCTTCTGATCTTTATAAATGTAGCCTTCCCCTTTGGGCTACAGGATGCTTCCATTCAGACCCTTTCCTGATTGGCCTCTTAGCAAAAGACAAGTGCATTTTTGTTGGCAAATGGTAAACGGAGCAGTTGGAGGAAGAGGGCCACTCTTGAACCGCACCTTCAAACCCGGTCTCCCCTGTGCTGTCATGCAGACATCTATATCGGTCCCCTCAGACACATCCCATCCGGAGCTGCTGAGTACTAGGGGAGAGGGTGGTGCCATATTGATGGGAAGACCGGAATAACCCAAAGGGGTGTTGAAGTGCTAATGAGACTGGAGGGCTGAGGAGATGGTGTCCCAGGAGGCTGGGTTGATGTGAGCCTAGTCTAGGTACGCAGAACGCGGTTCTAGGTCTCTTGATCACTCTGCCTCAGTATTTGGCCTTGTTCTAGTCTAGATAAAAGTATCACAGGGCTAGAGTTCAGTGTGGTCGAAACACGCAGTGTAAATGGGGTCCAAGAGGGGTTGACAAGATGGGCGGGTTTTTAACCAATTTATATTAGATTATTTTTTTCCAAACCTTGAACGGCATTTCCATTAAAGCCTCAGAAGTGACAGACTGCAAGACATGTTTTCTCGGTTGTGGAAGGCAGAGATGGAGAGGATCATGATTGCAATTACTTTCGGGTTCTCCTGTTTTCCCTGGAAACGGTGAAGAGACTTCCTCATGTGCTGTAGCCGTACGCTCTAGGAATTGCTTGGGCAGCCAGTGTCCCTTCTGTAGGGACTCAGAGAGGTGATGGGCCAAGGCTGTGTTTTGGATGTCAAGTAGATTAAAGGTCTTCAGCCAGCAATTGGGAGAGACATGAGAGAGGGAAATTCTGGCAGGAGACTGTGTACAGCAGCAGTGACTGACCACTTCTGATTTTCTTTGCAGCAGCAGTGGCTCCCATTTCTCCTCCTAACCCTGGTCACTACCATGTCCTCTAATGAGGGTGTGGAGAAACGCAGTTGGGCTGGCATGGGGAGACATACTGCCTGGTTGGTGGCTACCGGGCCTACGGGCAGGTTCCTTTGGCCACGCCAGCGAAAGTGGAAGCAGAGAAGCCAGTCCCCAGACGTGCTCCCAAGAGGAAGCGCTCTCCAGAAAAGTCGGAAGAAGACCTGGGTTGCCCCAATCCCCAAATCCGGCGATTGCAGCATTCAAGCAGTTTAGGACTAGAAGGTGCTTGGATTCTCCAGCAGGGTGGCCCAACCTCTGGGCGCATCCCCTCTGCACCAGCCCCAGTATACGAATGTCCCATCTTTGCTTTTTCAAGGTCGGCAACAAGGAGTCCCCTCCAAAATAAGGTCCCCTCTCATTGCCACCCTCTCAAAGGCTTCCCCCAATGTGGTTCCATCCTGTGGGCCAGATCAGGCGAAGGGCAGAGTTGTCTCTTTCCTTCTCTGACTAGGGCAAAATCGTCTTAGTAAGACCTCTTCACAGTGTTGACCATGTGTTTTACGGGGGCTGCTGCTGAGCCTTTATCTCATCCTTTCATGGTGGAGAGAGAGAGGATTAGAATGATTTTTACTTCTAGGGGAGAGGGGAGTGTAATGATTATGTTGTCATTTAGTATTATGTCCTTTGGACATGAACTTGTTTTGAATTTCATATTAAAATGGGCCCACCATTCCCACTTTGTGAGGTCATTCAGCACCCTCATTTTGCACCTTGAACATCTCTCTCAGTATCACTTGGAAATGCTTGAAATGGCATGAACTTGTCCTCACATTCCTATCAGCTGTAAATGCGGAGCCCCAACATGAACCTAACCATTGAGCAGAACACCTCTCCACCACCTGTGTAACACTGGGTAGGCCCCTTAACCTCTTGGTTTTCTTCAGTCCTCAGTTGTGAAAATGTGAGTGGTCTATGAATTTATATTTGGGGCAGGACAAGGTCGAGGAGAGTGTGTCTTTGCTTTTATTCTTCGAAACTGGTATGTCTTCCCTCTCTTCCCCATGGGTCCAAATCTCACTTGTCCTTCAGGCCCACTGCCAAGGAGCCTTCTCTGATTCCCCAGGCACACAAATCTCTGCCTCTTAGGGTCAGTGCCATACAACCAAGCTGTCTCTTACGTTAATCTTGCCTCTCAAGCCAATCTCAGAATGTGGGTCTGTCTTGCCCTCCTGGGAACCCTGGGCTGTGCCAGCCCACCAGAACACCCCGCGTGGAGTGTCTACCAGGCTAGGGCATGGGTGGGGAGCCCCGGGTGTGAGGGGCCAGGCAGAGTATTTCTGCCTCCCCCCTGCTCTCCTCCACCAAACTGCCCCTCCTCCTGAAGCCTGCCCCTCAAGTCACAGGTTCCTTATATGACCTCACTGGGTACTGATGACCTCACAGGCCTTCTCACAGTTGCCATGGCAGGGTAACTATGCCAACGTGCTGCCCTCAGAGAAACTTCCCTGACAGTTCTCCACCAGATACCAATCTCTTTGGTTGTCTGAGAGAGAATGTCTGACCAGATCTTCTATATTTACTCTAACGTGTCCTCCGTTCCCTGTGAGGGCAGTGCAGCAGGTACACTGAGATCGGGCATCTGTACAGGAGGCATGGTGTACACACAACCTCCCCTGGCTGCCACATGTTCCTGTGGGGCTTGCCGACCACTTACACCTGAGCGCGTTCCCAGCTGTAAGTAATACCAGTGACCTGGGACACCTTCAGGCGCCCACAGTGCTCACTGCTGAGGACAAGTGAAAGGTCATCCCTGGAAAAGTGTGCAGGATGCTTCTGATCTTTATAAATGTAGCCTTCCCCTTTGGGCTACAGGATGCTTCCATTCAGACCCTTTCCTGATTGGCCTCTTAGCAAAAGACAAGTGCATTTTTGTTGGCAAATGGTAAACGCAGCAGTTGGAGGAAGAGGGCCACTCTTGAACCGCACCTTCAAACCCGAGCTCCCCTGTGCTGTCATGCAGACATCTATATCGGTCCCCTCAGACACATCCCATCCTGAGCTGCTGAGTACTACGGGAGAGGGTGGTGCCATATTGATGGGAAGACCGGAAGAACCCAAAGGGGTGTTGAAGTGCTAATGAGACTGGAGGGCTGAGGAGATGGTGTCCCAGGAGGCTGGGTTGATGTGAGCCTAGTCTAGGTACGCAGAACGCGGTTCTCGGTCTCCTGATCACTCTGCCGCAGTATTTGGCCTTGTTCTAGTCTAGAAAAAAGTATCACAGGGCTAGAGTTCAGTGTGGTCGAAACACGCAGTATAAATGGGGTCCAAGAGGGGTTGACAAGGTGGGCGGGTTTTTAACCAATTTATATTAGATTATTTTTTTCCAAACCTTGAACGGCATTTCCATTAAAGCCTCAGAAGTGACAGACTGCAAGAAATGTTTTCTCTGTTGTGGAAGGCAGAGATGGAGAGGATCATGATTGCAATTACTTTCGGGTTCTCCTGTTTTCCGTGGAAACGGTGAAGAGACTTCCTCATGTGCTGTAGCCGTACGCTCTAGGAATTGCTTGGGCAGCCAGTGTCCCTTCTCTAGGGACTCATAGAGGTGATGGGCCAAGGCTGTGTTTTGGATGTCAAGTAGATTAAAGGTGTTCAGCCAGCAATTGGGAGAGACATGAGAGAGGGAAATTCTGGCAGGAGACTGTGTACAGCAGCAGTGACTGACCACTTCTGATTTTCTTTGCAGCAGCAGTGGCTCCCATTTCTCCTCCTACCCCTGGTCACTACCATGTCCTCTAGTGAGGGTGTGGAGAAACGCAGTTGGGCTGGCATGGGGAGACATACTGCCTGGTTGGTGGCTACCGGGCCTACGGGCAGGTTCCTTTGGCCACGCCAGCGGAAGTGGAAGCAGAGAAGCCAGTCCCCAGACGTGCTCCCAAGAGGAAGCGCTCTCCAGAAAAGTCGGATGAAGACCTGGGTTGCCCCAATCCCCAAATCCAGCGATTGCAGCATTCAAGCAGTTTAGGACTAGAAGGTGCTTGGATTCTCCAGCAGGGTGGCCCAACCTCTGGGCGCATCCCCTCTGCACCAGCCCCAGTATACGAATGTCCCATCTTTGCTTTTTCAAGGTCGGCAACAAGGAGTCCCCTCCAAAATAAGGTCCCCTCTCATTGCCACCCTCTCAAAGGCTTCCCCCAATGTGGTTCCTTCCTGTGGGCCAGATCAGGCGAAGGGCAGAGTTGTCTCTTTCCTTCTCTGACTCGGGCAAAATCGTCTTAGTAACACCTCTTCACAGTGTTGACCATGTGTTTTACGGGGGCTGCTGCTGAGCCTTTATCTCATCCTTTCATGGTGGAGAGAGAGAGGATTAGAATGATTTTTACTTCTAGGGGAGAGGGGAGTGTAATGATTATGTTGTCATTTAGTATTATGTCCTTTGGACATGAACTTGTTTTGAATTTCATATTAAAATGGGCCCACCATTCCCACTTTGTGAGGTCATTCAGCACCCTCATTTTGCACCTTGAACATCTCTCTCAGTATCACTTGGAAATGCTTGAAATGGCATGAGCTTGTCCTCACATTCCTATCAGCTGTAAATGCGGAGCCCCAACATGAACCTAACCATTGAGCAGAACACCTCTCCACCACCTGTGTAACACTGGGTAGGCCCCTTAACCTCTTGGTTTTCTTCAGTCCTCAGTTGTGAAAATGTGAGTGGTCTATGAATTTATATTTGGGGCAGGACAAGGTCGAGGAGAGTGTGTCTTTGCTTTTATTCTTCGAAACTGGTATGTCTTCCCTCTCTTCCCCATGGGTCCAAATCTCACTTGTCCTTCAGGCCCACTGCCAAGGAGCCTTCTCTGATTCCCCAGGCACACAAATCTCTGCCTCTTAGGGTCAGTGCCATACAACCAAGCTGTCTCTTACGTTAATCTTGCCTCTCAAGCCAATCTCAGAATGTGGGTCTGTCTTGCCCTCCTGGGAACCCTGGGGCTGTGTCAGCCCACCAGAATACCCCGCGTGGAGTGTCTACTAGACTAGGGCATGGGTGGGGAGGCCCGGGTGTGAGGGGCCAGGCAGAGTATTTCTGCCTCCCCCCTGCTCTCCTCCACCAAACTGCCCCTCCTCCTGAAGCCTGCCCCTCAAGTCACAGGTTCCTTATATGACCTCACTGGGTACTGATGACCTCACAGGCCTTCTCACAGTTGCCATGGCAGGGTAACTATGCCAACGTGCTGCCCTCAGAGAAACTTCCCTGACAGTTCTCCACCAGATACCAATCTCTTTGGTTGTCTGAGAGAGAATGTCTGACCAGATCTTCTATATTTACTCTAACGTGTCCTCTGTTCCCTGTGAGGGCAGTGCAGCAGGTACACTGAGATCGGGCATCTGTACAGGAGGCATGGTGTACACACAACCTCCCCTGGCTGCCACATGTTCCTGTGGGGCTTGCCGACCACTTACACCTGAGCGCGTTCCCAGCTGTAAGTAATACCAGTGACCTGGGACACCTTCAGGCGCCCTGAGTGCTCACTGCTGAGGACAAGTGAAAGGTCATCCCTGGAAAAGTGTGCAGGATGCTTCTGATCTTTATAAATGTAGCCTTCCCCTTTGGGCTACAGGATGCTTCCATTCAGACCCTTTCCTGATTGGCCTCTTAGCAAAAGACAAGTGCATTTTTGTTGGCAAATGGTAAACGGAGCAGTTGGAGGAAGAGGGCCACTCTTGAACCGCACCTTCAAACCCGGGCTCCCCTGTGCTGTCATGCAGACATCTATATCGGTCCCCTCAGACACATCCCATCCTTAGCTGCTTAGTATTAGGGGAGAGGGTGGTGCCATATTGATGGGAAGACCGGAATAACCCAAAGGGGTGTTGAAGTGCTAATGAGACTGGAGGGCTGAGGAGATGGTGTCCCAGGAGGCTGGGTTGATGTGAGCCTAGTCTAGGTACGCAGAACGCGGTTTTAGGTCTCCTGATCACTCTGCCTCAGTATTTGGCCTTGTTCTAGTCTAGATAAAAGTATCACAGGGCTAGAGTTCAGTGTGGTCGAAACACGCAGTGTAAATGGGGTCCAAGAGGGGTTGACAAGATGGGCGGGTTTTTAACCAATTTATATTAGATTATTTTTTTCCAAACCTTGAACGGCATTTCCATTAAAGCCTCAGAAGTGACATACTGCAAGAAATGTTTTCTCTGTTGTGGAAGGCAGAGATGGAGAGGATCATGATTGCAATTACTTTCGGGTTCTCCTGTTTTCCCTGGAAACGGTGAAGAGACTTCCTCATGTGCTGTAGCCGTACGCTCTAGGAATTGCTTGGGCAGCCAGTGTCCCTTCTCTAGGGACTCATAGAGGTGATGGGCCAAGGCTGTGTTTTGGATGTCAAGTAGATTAAAGGTCTTCAGCCAGCAATTGGGAGAGACATGAGAGAGGGAAATTCTGGCAGGAGACTGTGTACAGCAGCAGTGACTGACCACTTCTGATTTTCTTTGCAGCAGCAGTGGCTCCCATTTCTCCTCCTAACCCTGGTCACTACCATGTCCTCTAATGAGGGTGTGGAGAAACGCAGTTGGGCTGGCATGGGGAGACATACTGCCTGGTTGGTGGCTACCGGGCCTACGGGCAGGTTCCTTTGGCCACGCCAGCGAAAGTGGAAGCAGAGAAGCCAGTCCCCAGACGTGCTCCCAAGAGGAAGCGCTCTCCAGAAAAGTCGGAAGAAGACCTGGGTTGCCCCAATCCCCAAATCCGGCGATTGCAGCATTCAAGCAGTTTAGGACTAGAAGGTGCTTGGATTCTCCAGCAGGGTGGCCCAACCTCTGGGCGCATCCCCTCTGCACCAGCCCCAGTATACGAATGTCCCATCTTTGCTTTTTCAAGGTCGGCAACAAGGAGTCCCCTCCAAAATAAGGTCCCCTCTCATTGCCACCCTCTCAAAGGCTTCCCCCAATGTGGTTCCTTCCTGTGGGCCAGATCAGGCGAAGGGCAGAGTTGTCTCTTTCCTTCTCTGACTAGGGCAAAATCGTCTTAGTAAGACCTCTTCACAGTGTTGACCATGTGTTTTACGGGGGCTGCTGCTGAGCATTTATCTCATCCTTTCATGGTGGAGAGAGAGAGGATTAGAATGATTTTTACTTCTAGGGGAGAGGGGAGTGTAATGATTATGTTGTCATTTAGTATTATGTCCTTTGGACATGAACTTGTTTTGAATTTCATATTAAAATGGGCCCACCATTCCCACTTTGTGAGGTCATTCAGCACCCTCATTTTGCACCTTGAACATCTCTCTCAGTATCACTTGGAAATGCTTGAAATGGCATGAACTTGTCCTCACATTCCTATCAGCTGTAAATGCGGAGCCCCAACATGAACCTAACCATTGAGCAGAACACCTCTCCACCACCTGTGTAACACTGGGTACGCCCCTTAACCTCTTGGTTTTCTTCAGTCCTCAGTTGTGAAAATGTGAGTGGTCTATGAATTTATATTTGGGGCAGGACAAGGTCGAGGAGAGTGTGTCTTTGCTTTTATTCTTCGAAACTGGTATGTCTTCCCTCTCTTCCCCATGGGTCCAAATCTCACTTGTCCTTCAGGCCCACTGCCAAGGAGCCTTCTCTGATTCCCCAGGCACACAAATCTCTGCCTCTTAGGGTCAGTGCCATACAACCAAGCTGTCTCTTACGTTAATCTTGCCTCTCAAGCCAATCTCAGAATGTGGGTCTGTCTTGCCCTCCTGGGAACCCTGGGCTGTGCCAGCCCACCAGAACACCCCGCGTGGAGTGTCTACTAGGCTAGGGCATGGGTGGGGAGGCCCGGGTGTGAGGGGCCAGGCAGAGTATTTCTGCCTCCCCCCTGCTCTCCTCCACCAAACTGCCCCTCCTCCTGAAGCCTGCCCCTCAAGTCACAGGTTCCTTATATGACCTCACTGGGTACTGATGACCTCACAGGCCTTCTCACAGTTGCCATGGCAGGGTAACTATGCCAACGTGCTGCCCTCAGGGAAACTTCCCTGACAGTTCTCCACCAGATACCAATCTCTTTGGTTGTCTGAGAGAGAATGTCTGACCAGATCTTCTATATTTACTCTAACGTGTCCTCCGTTCCCTGTGAGGGCAGTGCAGCAGGTACACTGAGATCGGGCATCTGTACAGGAGGCATGGTGTACACACAACCTCCCCTGGCTGCCACATGTTCCTGTGGGGCTTGCCGACCACTTACACCTGAGCGCGTTCCCAGCTGTAAGTAATACCAGTGACCTGGGACACCTTCAGGCGCCCACAGTGCTCACTGCTGAGGACAAGTGAAAGGTCATCCCTGGAAAAGTGTGCAGGATGCTTCTGATCTTTATAAATGTAGCCTTCCCCTTTGGGCTACAGGATGCTTCCATTCAGACCCTTTCCTGATTGGCCTCTTAGCAAAAGACAAGTGCATTTTTGTTGGCAAATGGTAAACGCAGCAGTTGGAGGAAGAGGGCCACTCTTGAACCGCACCTTCAAACCCGAGCTCCCCTGTGCTGTCATGCAGACATCTATATCGGTCCCCTCAGACACATCCCATCCTGAGCTGCTGAGTACTAGGGGAGAGGGTGGTGCCATATTGATGGGAAGACCGGAAGAACCCAAAGGGGTGTTGAAGTGCTAATGAGACTGGAGGGCTGAGGAGATGGTGTCCCAGGAGGCTGGGTTGATGTGAGCCTAGTCTAGGTACGCAGAACGCGGTTCTCGGTCTCCTGATCACTCTGCCGCAGTATTTGGCCTTGTTCTAGTCTAGAAAAAAGTATCACAGGGCTAGAGTTCAGTGTGGTCGAAACACGCAGTATAAATGGGGTCCAAGAGGGGTTGACAAGGTGGGCGGGTTTTTAACCAATTTATATTAGATTATTTTTTTCCAAACCTTGAACGGCATTTCCATTAAAGCCTCAGAAGTGACAGACTGCAAGAAATGTTTTCTCTGTTGTGGAAGGCAGAGATGGAGAGGATCATGATTGCAATTACTTTCGGGTTCTCCTGTTTTCCGTGGAAACGGTGAAGAGACTTCCTCATGTGCTGTAGCCGTACGCTCTAGGAATTGCTTGGGCAGCCAGTGTCCCTTCTCTAGGGACTCATAGAGGTGATGGGCCAAGGCTGTGTTTTGGATGTCAAGTAGATTAAAGGTCTTCAGCCAGCAATTGGGAGAGACATGAGAGAGGGAAATTCTGGCAGGAGACTGTGTACAGCAGCAGTGACTGACCACTTCTGATTTTCTTTGCAGCAGCAGTGGCTCCCATTTCTCCTCCTACCCCTGGTCACTACCATGTCCTCTAGTGAGGGTGTGGAGAAACGCAGTTGGGCTGGCATGGGGAGACATACTGCCTGGTTGGTGGCTACCGGGCCTACGGGCAGGTTCCTTTGGCCACGCCAGCGGAAGTGGAAGCAGAGAAGCCAGTCCCCAGACGTGCTCCCAAGAGGAAGCGCTCTCCAGAAAAGTCGGATGAAGACCTGGGTTGCCCCAATCCCCAAATCCGGCGATTGCAGCATTCAAGCAGTTTAGGACTAGAAGGTGCTTGGATTCTCCAGCAGGGTGGCCCAACCTCTGGGCGCATCCCCTCTGCACCAGCCCCAGTATACGAATGTCCCATCTTTGCTTTTTCAAGGTCGGCAACAAGGAGTCCCCTCCAAAATAAGGTCCCCTCTCATTGCCACCCTCTGAAAGGCTTCCCCCAATGTGGTTCCTTCCTGTGGGCCAGATCAGGCGAAGGGCAGAGTTGTCTCTTTCCTTCTCTGACTCGGGCAAAATCGTCTTAGTAACACCTCTTCACAGTGTTGACCATGTGTTTTACGGGGGCTGCTGCTGAGCCTTTATCTCATCCTTTCATGGTGGAGAGAGAGAGGATTAGAATGATTTTTACTTCTAGGGGAGAGGGGAGTGTAATGATTATGTTGTCATTTAGTATTATGTCCTTTGGACATGAACTTGTTTTGAATTTCATATTAAAATGGGCCCACCATTCCCACTTTGTGAGGTCATTCAGCACCCTCATTTTGCACCTTGAACATCTCTCTCAGTATCACTTGGAAATGCTTGAAATGGCATGAGCTTGTCCTCACATTCCTATCAGCTGTAAATGCGGAGCCCCAACATGAACCTAACCATTGAGCAGAACACCTCTCCACCACCTGTGTAACACTGGGTAGGCCCCTTAACCTCTTGGTTTTCTTCAGTCCTCAGTTGTGAAAATGTGAGTGGTCTATGAATTTATATTTGGGGCAGGACAAGGTCGAGGAGAGTGTGTCTTTGCTTTTATTCTTCGAAACTGGTATGTCTTCCCTCTCTTCCCCATGGGTCCAAATCTCACTTGTCCTTCAGGCCCACTGCCAAGGAGCCTTCTCTGATTCCCCAGGCACACAAATCTCTGCCTCTTAGGGTCAGTGCCATACAACCAAGCTGTCTCTTACGTTAATCTTGCCTCTCAAGCCAATCTCAGAATGTGGGTCTGTCTTGCCCTCCTGGGAACCCTGGGGCTGTGTCAGCCCAGCAGAATACCCCGCGTGGAGTGTCTACTAGACTAGGGCATGGGGGGGGAGTCCCGGGTGTGAGGGGCCAGGCAGAGTATTTCTGCCTCCCCCCTGCTCTCCTCCACCAAACTGCCCCTCCTCCTGAAGCCTGCCCCTCAAGTCACAGGTTCCTTATATGACCTCACTGGGTACTGATGACCTCACAGGCCTTCTCACAGTTGCCATGGCAGGGTAACTATGCCAACGTGCTGCCCTCAGAGAAACTTCCCTGACAGTTCTCCACCAGATACCAATCTCTTTGGTTGTCTGAGAGAGAATGTCTGACCAGATCTTCTATATTTACTCTAACGTGTCCTCTGTTCCCTGTGAGGGCAGTGCAGCAGGTACACTGAGATCGGGCATCTGTACAGGAGGCATGGTGTACACACAACCTCCCCTGGCTGCCACATGTTCCTGTGGGGCTTGCCGACCACTTACACCTGAGCGCGTTCCCAGCTGTAAGTAATACCAGTGACCTGGGACACCTTCAGGCGCCCTCAGTGCTCACTGCTGAGGACAAGTGAAAGGTCATCCCTGGAAAAGTGTGCAGGATGCTTCTGATCTTTATAAATGTAGCCTTCCCCTTTGGGCTACAGGATGCTTCCATTCAGACCCTTTCCTGATTGGCCTCTTAGCAAAAGACAAGTGCATTTTTGTTGGCAAATGGTAAACGGAGCAGTTGGAGGAAGAGGGCCACTCTTGAACCGCACCTTCAAACCCGGGCTCCCCTGTGCTGTCATGCAGACATCTATATCGGTCCCCTCAGACACATCCCATCCTTAGCTGCTGAGTATTAGGGGAGAGGGTGGTGCCATATTGACGGGAAGACCGGAATAACCCAAAGGGGTGTTGAAGTGCTAATGAGACTGGAGGGCTGAGGAGATGGTGTCCCAGGAGGCTGGGTTGATGTGAGCCTAGTCTAGGTACGCAGAACGCGGTTTTAGGTCTCCTGATCACTCTGCCTCAGTATTTGGCCTTGTTCTAGTCTAGATAAAAGTATCACAGGGCTAGAGTTCAGTGTGGTCGAAACACGCAGTGTAAATGGGGTCCAAGAGGGGTTGACAAGATGGGCGGGTTTTTAACCAATTTATATTAGATTATTTTTTTCCAAACCTTGAACGGCATTTCCATTAAAGCCTCAGAAGTGACAGACTGCAAGAAATGTTTTCTCTGTTGTGGAAGGCAGAGATGGAGAGGATCATGATTGCAATTACTTTCGGGTTCTCCTGTTTTCCGTGGAAACGGTGAAGAGACTTCCTCATGTGCTGTAGCCGTACGCTCTAGGAATTGCTTGGGCAGCCAGTGTCCCTTCTCTAGGGACTCAGAGAGGTGATGGGCCAAGGCTGTGTTTTGGATGTCAAGTAGATTAAAGGTCTTCAGCCAGCAATTGGGAGAGACATGAGAGAGGCAAATTCTGGCAGGAGACTGTGTACAGCAGCAGTGACTGACCACTTCTGATTTTCTTTGCAGCAGCAGTGGCTCCCATTTCTCCTCCTAACCCTGGTCACTACCATGTCCTCTAGTGAGGGTGTGGAGAAACGCAGTTGGGCTGGCATGGGGAGACATACTGCCTGGTTGGTGGCTACCGGGCCTACGGGCAGGTTCCTTTGGCCACGCCAGCGAAAGTGGAAGCAGAGAAGCCAGTCCCCAGACGTGCTCCCAAGAGGAAGCGCTCTCCAGAAAAGTCGGAAGAAGACCTGGGATGCCCCAATCCCCAAATCCGGCGATTGCAGCATTCAAGCAGTTTAGGACTAGAAGGTGCTTGGATTCTCCAGCAGGGTGGCCCAACCTCTGGGCGCATCCCCTCTGCACCAGCCCCAGTATACGAATGTCCCATCTTTGCTTTTTCAAGGTCGGCAACAAGGAGTCCCCTCCAAAATAAGGTCCCCTCTCATTGCCACCCTCTCAAAGGCTTCCCCCAATGTGGTTCCTTCCTGTGGGCCAGATCAGGCGAAGGGCAGAGTTGTCTCTTTCCTTCTCTGACTCGGGCAAAATCGTCTTAGTAAGACATCTTCACAGTGTTGACCATGTGTTTTACGGGGGCTGCTGCTGAGCCTTTATCTCATCCTTTCATGGTGGAGAGAGAGAGGATTAGAATGATTTTTACTTCTAGGGGAGAGGGGAGTGTAATGATTATGTTGTCATTTAGTATTATGTCCTTTGGACATGAACTTGTTTTGAATTTCATATTAAAATGGGCCCACCATTCCCACTTTGTGAGGTCATTCAGCACCCTCATTTTGCACCTTGAACATCTCTCTCAGTATCACTTGGAAATGCTTGAAATGGCATGAGCTTGTCCTCACATTCCCATCAGCTGTAAATGCGGAGCCCCAACATGAACCTAACCATTGAGCAGAACACCTCTCCACCACCTGTGTAACACTGGGTAGGCCCCTTAACCTCTTGGTTTTCTTCAGTCCTCAGTTGTGAAAATGTGAGTGGTCTATGAATTTATATTTGGGGCAGGACAAGGTCGAGGAGAGTGTGTCTTTGCTTTTATTCTTCGAAACTGGTATGTCTTCCTTCTCTTCCCCATGGGTCCAAATCTCACTTGTCCTTCAGGCCCACTGCCAAGGAGCCTTCTCTGATTCCCCAGGCACACAAATCTCTGCCTCTTAGGGTCAGTGCCATACAACCAAGCTGTCTCTTACGTTAATCTTGCCTCTCAAGCCAATCTCAGAATGTGGGTCTGTCTTGCCCTCCTGGGAACCCTGGGGCTGTGTCAGCCCACCAGAATACCCCGCGTGGAGTGTCTACTAGACTAGGGCATGGGTGGGGAGGCCCGGGTGTGAGGGGCCAGGCAGAGTATTTCTGCCTCCCCCCTGCTCTCCTCCACCAAACTGCCCCTCCTCCTGAAGCCTGCCCCTCAAGTCACAGGTTCCTTATATGACCTCACTGGGTACTGATGACCTCACAGGCCTTCTCACAGTTGCCATGGCAGGGTAACTATGCCAACGTGCTGCCCTCAGAGAAACTTCCCTGACAGTTCTCCACCAGATACCAATCTCTTTGGTTGTCTGAGAGAGAATGTCTGACCAGATCTTCTATATTTACTCTAACGTGTCCTCTGTTCCCTGTGAGGGCAGTGCAGCAGGTACACTGAGATCGGGCATCTGTACAGGAGGCATGGTGTACACACAACCTCCCCTGGCTGCCACATGTTCCTGTGGGGCTTGCCGACCACTTACACCTGAGCGCGTTCCCAGCTGTAAGTAATACCAGTGACCTGGGACACCTTCAGGCGCCCTCAGTGCTCACTGCTGAGGACAAGTGAAAGGTCATCCCTGGAAAAGTGTGCAGGATGCTTCTGATCTTTATAAATGTAGCCTTCCCCTTTGGGCTACAGGATGCTTCCATTCAGACCCTTTCCTGATTGGCCTCTTAGCAAAAGACAAGTGCATTTTTGTTGGCAAATGGTAAACGGAGCAGTTGGAGGAAGAGGGCCACTCTTGAACCGCACCTTCAAACCCGGGCTCCCCTGTGCTGTCATGCAGACATCTATATCGGTCCCCTCAGACACATCCCATCCTTAGCTGCTGAGTATTAGGGGAGAGGGTGGTGCCATATTGATGGGAAGACCGGAAGAACCCAAAGGGGTGTTGAAGTGCTAATGAGACTGGAGGGCTGAGGAGATGGTGTCCCAGGAGGCTGGGTTGATGTGAGCCTAGTCTAGGTACGCAGAACGCGGTTTTAGGTCTCCTGATCACTCTGCCTCAGTATTTGGCCTTGTTCTAGTCTAGATAAAAGTATCACAGGGCTAGAGTTCAGTGTGGTCGAAACACGCAGTGTAAATGGGGTCCAAGAGGGGTTGACAAGATGGGCGGGTTTTTAACCAATTTATATTAGATTATTTTTTTCCAAACCTTGAACGGCATTTCCATTAAAGCCTCAGAAGTGACAGACTGCAAGACATGTTTTCTCGGTTGTGGAAGGCAGAGATGGAGAGGATCATGATTGCAATTACTTTCGGGTTCTCCTGTTTTCCCTGGAAACGGTGAAGAGACTTCCTCATGTGCTGTAGCCGTACGCTCTAGGAATTGCTTGGGCAGCCAGTGTCCCTTCTCTAGGGACTCAGAGAGGTGATGGGCCAAGGCTGTGTTTTGGATGTCAAGTAGATTAAAGGTCTTCAGCCAGCAATTGGGAGAGACATGAGAGAGGGAAATTCTGGCAGGAGACTGTGTACAGCAGCAGTGACTGACCACTTCTGATTTTCTTTGCAGCAGCAGTGGCTCCCATTTCTCCTCCTAACCCTGGTCACTACCATGTCCTCTAATGAGGGTGTGGAGAAACGCAGTTGGGCTGGCATGGGGAGACATACTGCCTGGTTGGTGGCTACCGGGCCTACGGGCAGGTTCCTTTGGCCACGCCAGCGAAAGTGGAAGCAGAGAAGCCAGTCCCCAGACGTGCTCCCAAGAGGAAGCGCTCTCCAGAAAAGTCGGAAGAAGACCTGGGTTGCCCCAATCCCCAAATCCGGCGATTGCAGCATTCAAGCAGTTTAGGACTAGAAGGTGCTTGGATTCTCCAGCAGGGTGGCCCAACCTCTGGGCGCATCCCCTCTGCACCAGCCCCAGTATACGAATGTCCCATCTTTGCTTTTTCAAGGTCGGCAACAAGGAGTCCCCTCCAAAATAAGGTCCCCTCTCATTGCCACCCTCTCAAAGGCTTCCCCCAATGTGGTTCCTTCCTGTGGGCCAGATCAGGCGAAGGGCAGAGTTGTCTCTTTCCTTCTCTGACTAGGGCAAAATCGTCTTAGTAAGACCTCTTCACAGTGTTGACCATGTGTTTTACGGGGGCTGCTGCTGAGCCTTTATCTCATCCTTTCATGGTGGAGAGAGAGAGGATTAGAATGATTTTTACTTCTAGGGGAGAGGGGAGTGTAATGATTATGTTGTCATTTAGTATTATGTCCTTTGGACATGAACTTGTTTTGAATTTCATATTAAAATGGGCCCACCATTCCCACTTTGTGAGGTCATTCAGCACCCTCATTTTGCACCTTGAACATCTCTCTCAGTATCACTTGGAAATGCTTGAAATGGCATGAACTTGTCCTCACATTCCTATCAGCTGTAAATGCGGAGCCCCAACATGAACCTAACCATTGAGCAGAACACCTCTCCACCACCTGTGTAACACTGGGTAGGCCCCTTAACCTCTTGGTTTTCTTCAGTCCTCAGTTGTGAAAATGTGAGTGGTCTATGAATTTATATTTGGGGCAGGACAAGGTCGAGGAGAGTGTGTCTTTGCTTTTATTCTTCGAAACTGGTATGTCTTCCCTCTCTTCCCCATGGGTCCAAATCTCACTTGTCCTTCAGGCCCACTGCCAAGGAGCCTTCTCTGATTCCCCAGGCACACAAATCTCTGCCTCTTAGGGTCAGTGCCATACAACCAAGCTGTCTCTTACGTTAATCTTGCCTCTCAAGCCAATCTCAGAATGTGGGTCGGTCTTGCCCTCCTGGGAACCCTGGGGCTGGGCCAGCCCACCAGAATACCCCGCGTGGAGTGTCTACTAGGCTAGGGCATGGGTGGGGAGGCCCGGGTGTGAGGGGCCAGGCAGAGTATTTCTGCCTCCCCCCTGCTCTCCTCCACCAAACTGCCCCTCCTCCTGAAGCCTGCCCCTCAAGTCACAGGTTCCTTATATGACCTCACTGGGTACTGATGACCTCACAGGCCTTCTCACAGTTGCCATGGCAGGGTATCTATGCCAACGTGCTGCCCTCAGAGAAACTTCCCTGACAGTTCTCCACCAGATACCAATCTCTTTGGTTGTCTGAGAGAGAATGTCTGACCAGATCTTCTATATTTACTCTAACGTGTCCTCTGTTCCCTGTGAGGGCAGTGCAGCAGGTACACTGAGATCGGGCATCTGTACAGGAGGCATGGTGTACACACAACCTCCCCTGGCTGCCACATGTTCCTGTGGGGCTTGCCGACCACTTACACCTGAGCGCGTTCCCAGCTGTAAGTAATACCAGTGACCTGGGACACCTTCAGGCGCCCTCAGTGCTCACTGCTGAGGACAAGTGAAAGGTCATCCCTGGAAAAGTGTGCAGGATGCTTCTGATCTTTATAAATGTAGCCTTCCCCTTTGGGCTACAGGATGCTTCCATTCAGACCCTTTCCTGATTGGCCTCTTAGCAAAAGACAAGTGCATTTTTGTTGGCAAATGGTAAACGGAGCAGTTGGAGGAAGACGGCCACTCTTGAACCGCACCTTCAAACCCGGGCTCCCCTGTGCTGTCATGCAGACATCTATATCGGTCCCCTCAGACACATCCCATCCTGAGCTGCTGAGTACTAGGGGAGAGGGTGGTGCCATATTGATGGGAAGACCGGAAGAACCCAAAGGGGTGTTGAAGTGCTAATGAGACTGGAGGGCTGAGGAGATGGTGTCCCAGGAGGCTGGGTTGATGTGAGCCTAGTCTAGGTACGCAGAACGCGGTTCTCGGTCTCCTGATCACTCTGCCTCAGTATTTGGCCTTGTTCTAGTCTAGATAAAAGTATCACAGGGCTAGAGTTCAGTGTGGTCGAAACACGCAGTGTAAATGGGGTCCAAGAGGGGTTGACAAGATGGGCGGGTTTTTAACCAATTTATATTAGATTATTTTTTTCCAAACCTTGAACGGCATTTCCATTAAAGCCTCAGAAGTGACAGACTGCAAGAAATGTTTTCTCTGTTGTGGAAGGCAGAGATGGAGAGGATCATGATTGCAATTACTTTCGGGTTCTCCTGTTTTCCCTGGAAACGGTGAAGAGACTTCCTCATGTGCTGTAGCCGTACGCTCTAGGAATTGCTTGGGCAGCCAGTGTCCCTTCTCTAGGGACTCAGAGAGGTGATGGGCCAAGGCTGTGTTTTGGATGTCAAGTAGATTAAAGGTCTTCAGCCAGCAATTGGGAGAGACATGAGAGAGGGAAATTCTGGCAGGAGACTGTGTACAGCAGCAGTGACTGACCACTTCTGATTTTCTTTGCAGCAGCAGTGGCTCCCATTTCTCCTCCTAACCCTGGTCACTACCATGTCCTCTAATGAGGGTGTGGAGAAACGCAGTTGGGCTGGCATGGGGAGACATACTGCCTGGTTGGTGGCTACCGGGCCTACGGGCAGGTTCCTTTGGCCACGCCAGCGAAAGTGGAAGCAGAGAAGCCAGTCCCCAGACGTGCTCCCAAGAGGAAGCGCTCTCCAGAAAAGTCGGAAGAAGACCTGGGTTGCCCCAATCCCCAAATCCGGCGATTGCAGCATTCAAGCAGTTTAGGACTAGAAGGTGCTTGGATTCTCCAGCAGGGTGGCCCAACCTCTGGGCGCATCCCCTCTGCACCAGCCCCAGTATACGAATGTCCCATCTTTGCTTTTTCAAGGTCGGCAACAAGGAGTCCCCTCCAAAATAAGGTCCCCTCTCATTGCCACCCTCTCAAAGGCTTCCCCCAATGTGGTTCCTTCCTGTGGGCCAGATCAGGCGAAGGGCAGAGTTGTCTCTTTCCTTCTCTGACTCGGGCAAAATCGTCTTAGTAAGACATCTTCACAGTGTTGACCATGTGTTTTACGGGGGCTGCTGCTGAGCCTTTATCTCATCCTTTCATGGTGGAGAGAGAGAGGATTAGAATGATTTTTACTTCTAGGGGAGAGGGGAGTGTAATGATTATGTTGTCATTTAGTATTATGTCCTTTGGACATGAACTTGTTTTGAATTTCATATTAAAATGGGCCCACCATTCCCACTTTGTGAGGTCATTCAGCACCCTCATTTTGCACCTTGAACATCTCTCTCAGTATCACTTGGAAATGCTTGAAATGGCATGAGCTTGTCCTCACATTCCCATCAGCTGTAAATGCGGAGCCCCAACATGAACCTAACCATTGAGCAGAACACCTCTCCACCACCTGTGTAACACTGGGTAGGCCCCTTAACCTCTTGGTTTTCTTCAGTCCTCAGTTGTGAAAATGTGAGTGGTCTATGAATTTATATTTGGGGCAGGACAAGGTCGAGGAGAGTGTGTCTTTGCTTTTATTCTTCGAAACTGGTATGTCTTCCTTCTCTTCCCCATGGGTCCAAATCTCACTTGTCCTTCAGGCCCACTGCCAAGGAGCCTTCTCTGATTCCCCAGGCACACAAATCTCTGCCTCTTAGGGTCAGTGCCATACAACCAAGCTGTCTCTTACGTTAATCTTGCCTCTCAAGCCAATCTCAGAATGTGGGTCTGTCTTGCCCTCCTGGGAACCCTGGGGCTGTGTCAGCCCACCAGAATACCCCGCGTGGAGTGTCTACTAGACTAGGGCATGGGTGGGGAGGCCCGGGTGTGAGGGGCCAGGCAGAGTATTTCTGCCTCCCCCCTGCTCTCCTCCACCAAACTGCCCCTCCTCCTGAAGCCTGCCCCTCAAGTCACAGGTTCCTTATATGACCTCACTGGGTACTGATGACCTCACAGGCCTTCTCACAGTTGCCATGGCAGGGTAACTATGCCAACGTGCTGCCCTCAGAGAAACTTCCCTGACAGTTCTCCACCAGATACCAATCTCTTTGGTTGTCTGAGAGAGAATGTCTGACCAGATCTTCTATATTTACTCTAACGTGTCCTCTGTTCCCTGTGAGGGCAGTGCAGCAGGTACACTGAGATCGGGCATCTGTACAGGAGGCATGGTGTACACACAACCTCCCCTGGCTGCCACATGTTCCTGTGGGGCTTGCCGACCACTTACACCTGAGCGCGTTCCCAGCTGTAAGTAATACCAGTGACCTGGGACACCTTCAGGCGCCCTCAGTGCTCACTGCTGAGGACAAGTGAAAGGTCATCCCTGGAAAAGTGTGCAGGATGCTTCTGATCTTTATAAATGTAGCCTTCCCCTTTGGGCTACAGGATGCTTCCATTCAGACCCTTTCCTGATTGGCCTCTTAGCAAAAGACAAGTGCATTTTTGTTGGCAAATGGTAAACGGAGCAGTTGGAGGAAGAGGGCCACTCTTGAACCGCACCTTCAAACCCGGGCTCCCCTGTGCTGTCATGCAGACATCTATATCGGTCCCCTCAGACACATCCCATCCTTAGCTGCTGAGTATTAGGGGAGAGGGTGGTGCCATATTGATGGGAAGACCGGAAGAACCCAAAGGGGTGTTGAAGTGCTAATGAGACTGGAGGGCTGAGGAGATGGTGTCCCAGGAGGCTGGGTTGATGTGAGCCTAGTCTAGGTACGCAGAACGCGGTTTTAGGTCTCCTGATCACTCTGCCTCAGTATTTGGCCTTGTTCTAGTCTAGATAAAAGTATCACAGGGCTAGAGTTCAGTGTGGTCGAAACACGCAGTGTAAATGGGGTCCAAGAGGGGTTGACAAGATGGGCGGGTTTTTAACCAATTTATATTAGATTATTTTTTTCCAAACCTTGAACGGCATTTCCATTAAAGCCTCAGAAGTGACAGACTGCAAGACATGTTTTCTCGGTTGTGGAAGGCAGAGATGGAGAGGATCATGATTGCAATTACTTTCGGGTTCTCCTGTTTTCCCTGGAAACGGTGAAGAGACTTCCTCATGTGCTGTAGCCGTACGCTCTAGGAATTGCTTGGGCAGCCAGTGTCCCTTCTCTAGGGACTCAGAGAGGTGATGGGCCAAGGCTGTGTTTTGGATGTCAAGTAGATTAAAGGTCTTCAGCCAGCAATTGGGAGAGACATGAGAGAGGGAAATTCTGGCAGGAGACTGTGTACAGCAGCAGTGACTGACCACTTCTGATTTTCTTTGCAGCAGCAGTGGCTCCCATTTCTCCTCCTAACCCTGGTCACTACCATGTCCTCTAATGAGGGTGTGGAGAAACGCAGTTGGGCTGGCATGGGGAGACATACTGCCTGGTTGGTGGCTACCGGGCCTACGGGCAGGTTCCTTTGGCCACGCCAGCGAAAGTGGAAGCAGAGAAGCCAGTCCCCAGACGTGCTCCCAAGAGGAAGCGCTCTCCAGAAAAGTCGGAAGAAGACCTGGGTTGCCCCAATCCCCAAATCCGGCGATTGCAGCATTCAAGCAGTTTAGGACTAGAAGGTGCTTGGATTCTCCAGCAGGGTGGCCCAACCTCTGGGCGCATCCCCTCTGCACCAGCCCCAGTATACGAATGTCCCATCTTTGCTTTTTCAAGGTCGGCAACAAGGAGTCCCCTCCAAAATAAGGTCCCCTCTCATTGCCACCCTCTCAAAGGCTTCCCCCAATGTGGTTCCTTCCTGTGGGCCAGATCAGGCGAAGGGCAGAGTTGTCTCTTTCCTTCTCTGACTAGGGCAAAATCGTCTTAGTAAGACCTCTTCACAGTGTTGACCATGTGTTTTACGGGGGCTGCTGCTGAGCCTTTATCTCATCCTTTCATGGTGGAGAGAGAGAGGATTAGAATGATTTTTACTTCTAGGGGAGAGGGGAGTGTAATGATTATGTTGTCATTTAGTATTATGTCCTTTGGACATGAACTTGTTTTGAATTTCATATTAAAATGGGCCCACCATTCCCACTTTGTGAGGTCATTCAGCACCCTCATTTTGCACCTTGAACATCTCTCTCAGTATCACTTGGAAATGCTTGAAATGGCATGAACTTGTCCTCACATTCCTATCAGCTGTAAATGCGGAGCCCCAACATGAACCTAACCATTGAGCAGAACACCTCTCCACCACCTGTGTAACACTGGGTAGGCCCCTTAACCTCTTGGTTTTCTTCAGTCCTCAGTTGTGAAAATGTGAGTGGTCTATGAATTTATATTTGGGGCAGGACAAGGTCGAGGAGAGTGTGTCTTTGCTTTTATTCTTCGAAACTGGTATGTCTTCCCTCTCTTCCCCATGGGTCCAAATCTCACTTGTCCTTCAGGCCCACTGCCAAGGAGCCTTCTCTGATTCCCCAGGCACACAAATCTCTGCCTCTTAGGGTCAGTGCCATACAACCAAGCTGTCTCTTACGTTAATCTTGCCTCTCAAGCCAATCTCAGAATGTGGGTCGGTCTTGCCCTCCTGGGAACCCTGGGGCTGGGCCAGCCCACCAGAATACCCCGCGTGGAGTGTCTACTAGGCTAGGGCATGGGTGGGGAGGCCCGGGTGTGAGGGGCCAGGCAGAGTATTTCTGCCTCCCCCCTGCTCTCCTCCACCAAACTGCCCCTCCTCCTGAAGCCTGCCCCTCAAGTCACAGGTTCCTTATATGACCTCACTGGGTACTGATGACCTCACAGGCCTTCTCACAGTTGCCATGGCAGGGTATCTATGCCAACGTGCTGCCCTCAGAGAAACTTCCCTGACAGTTCTCCACCAGATACCAATCTCTTTGGTTGTCTGAGAGAGAATGTCTGACCAGATCTTCTATATTTACTCTAACGTGTCCTCTGTTCCCTGTGAGGGCAGTGCAGCAGGTACACTGAGATCGGGCATCTGTACAGGAGGCATGGTGTACACACAACCTCCCCTGGCTGCCACATGTTCCTGTGGGGCTTGCCGACCACTTACACCTGAGCGCGTTCCCAGCTGTAAGTAATACCAGTGACCTGGGACACCTTCAGGCGCCCTCAGTGCTCACTGCTGAGGACAAGTGAAAGGTCATCCCTGGAAAAGTGTGCAGGATGCTTCTGATCTTTATAAATGTAGCCTTCCCCTTTGGGCTACAGGATGCTTCCATTCAGACCCTTTCCTGATTGGCCTCTTAGCAAAAGACAAGTGCATTTTTGTTGGCAAATGGTAAACGGAGCAGTTGGAGGAAGACGGCCACTCTTGAACCGCACCTTCAAACCCGGGCTCCCCTGTGCTGTCATGCAGACATCTATATCGGTCCCCTCAGACACATCCCATCCTGAGCTGCTGAGTACTAGGGGAGAGGGTGGTGCCATATTGATGGGAAGACCGGAAGAACCCAAAGGGGTGTTGAAGTGCTAATGAGACTGGAGGGCTGAGGAGATGGTGTCCCAGGAGGCTGGGTTGATGTGAGCCTAGTCTAGGTACGCAGAACGCGGTTCTCGGTCTCCTGATCACTCTGCCTCAGTATTTGGCCTTGTTCTAGTCTAGATAAAAGTATCACAGGGCTAGAGTTCAGTGTGGTCGAAACACGCAGTGTAAATGGGGTCCAAGAGGGGTTGACAAGATGGGCGGGTTTTTAACCAATTTATATTAGATTATTTTTTTCCAAACCTTGAACGGCATTTCCATTAAAGCCTCAGAAGTGACAGACTGCAAGAAATGTTTTCTCTGTTGTGGAAGGCAGAGATGGAGAGGATCATGATTGCAATTACTTTCGGGTTCTCCTGTTTTCCCTGGAAACGGTGAAGAGACTTCCTCATGTGCTGTAGCCGTACGCTCTAGGAATTGCTTGGGCAGCCAGTGTCCCTTCTCTAGGGACTCAGAGAGGTGATGGGCCAAGGCTGTGTTTTGGATGTCAAGTAGATTAAAGGTCTTCAGCCAGCAATTGGGAGAGACATGAGAGAGGGAAATTCTGGCAGGAGACTGTGTACAGCAGCAGTGACTGACCACTTCTGATTTTCTTTGCAGCAGCAGTGGCTCCCATTTCTCCTCCTAACCCTGGTCACTACCATGTCCTCTAATGAGGGTGTGGAGAAACGCAGTTGGGCTGGCATGGGGAGACATACTGCCTGGTTGGTGGCTACCGGGCCTACGGGCAGGTTCCTTTGGCCACGCCAGCGAAAGTGGAAGCAGAGAAGCCAGTCCCCAGACGTGCTCCCAAGAGGAAGCGCTCTCCAGAAAAGTCGGAAGAAGACCTGGGTTGCCCCAATCCCCAAATCCGGCGATTGCAGCATTCAAGCAGTTTAGGACTAGAAGGTGCTTGGATTCTCCAGCAGGGTGGCCCAACCTCTGGGCGCATCCCCTCTGCACCAGCCCCAGTATACGAATGTCCCATCTTTGCTTTTTCAAGGTCGGCAACAAGGAGTCCCCTCCAAAATAAGGTCCCCTCTCATTGCCACCCTCTCAAAGGCTTCCCCCAATGTGGTTCCTTCCTGTGGGCCAGATCAGGCGAAGGGCAGAGTTGTCTCTTTCCTTCTCTGACTCGGGCAAAATCGTCTTAGTAAGACATCTTCACAGTGTTGACCATGTGTTTTACGGGGGCTGCTGCTGAGCCTTTATCTCATCCTTTCATGGTGGAGAGAGAGAGGATTAGAATGATTTTTACTTCTAGGGGAGAGGGGAGTGTAATGATTATGTTGTCATTTAGTATTATGTCCTTTGGACATGAACTTGTTTTGAATTTCATATTAAAATGGGCCCACCATTCCCACTTTGTGAGGTCATTCAGCACCCTCATTTTGCACCTTGAACATCTCTCTCAGTATCACTTGGAAATGCTTGAAATGGCATGAGCTTGTCCTCACATTCCTATCAGCTGTAAATGCGGAGCCCCAACATGAACCTAACCATTGAGCAGAACACCTCTCCACCACCTGTGTAACACTGGGTAGGCCCCTTAACCTCTTGGTTTTCTTCAGTCCTCAGTTGTGAAAATGTGAGTGGTCTATGAATTTATATTTGGGGCAGGACAAGGTCGAGGAGAGTGTGTCTTTGCTTTTATTCTTCGAAACTGGTATGTCTTCCCTCTCTTCCCCATGGGTCCAAATCTCACTTGTCCTTCAGGCCCACTGCCAAGGAGCCTTCTCTGATTCCCCAGGCACACAAATCTCTGCCTCTTAGGGTCAGTGCCATACAACCAAGCTGTCTCTTACGTTAATCTTGCCTCTCAAGCCAATCTCAGAATGTGGGTCTGTCTTGCCCTCCTGGGAACCCTGGGGCTGTGTCAGCCCAGCAGAATACCCCGCGTGGAGTGTCTACTAGACTAGGGCATGGGTGGGGAGGCCCGGGTGTGAGGGGCCAGGCAGAGTATTTCTGCCTCCCCCCTGCTCTCCTCCACCAAACTGCCCCTCCTCCTGAAGCCTGCCCCTCAAGTCACAGGTTCCTTATATGACCTCACTGGGTACTGATGACCTCACAGGCCTTCTCACAGTTGCCATGGCAGGGTAACTATGCCAACGTGCTGCCCTCAGAGAAACTTCCCTGACAGTTCTCCACCAGATACCAATCTCTTTGGTTGTCTGAGAGAGAATGTCTGACCAGATCTTCTATATTTACTCTAACGTGTCCTCTGTTCCCTGTGAGGGCAGTGCAGCAGGTACACTGAGATCGGGCATCTGTACAGGAGGCATGGTGTACACACAACCTCCCCTGGCTGCCACATGTTCCTGTGGGGCTTGCCGACCACTTACACCTGAGCGCGTTCCCAGCTGTAAGTAATACCAGTGACCTGGGACACCTTCAGGCGCCCTCAGTGCTCACTGCTGAGGACAAGTGAAAGGTCATCCCTGGAAAAGTGTGCAGGATGCTTCTGATCTTTATAAATGTAGCCTTCCCCTTTGGGCTACAGGATGCTTCCATTCAGACCCTTTCCTGATTGGCCTCTTAGCAAAAGACAAGTGCATTTTTGTTGGCAAATGGTAAACGGAGCAGTTGGAGGAAGAGGGCCACTCTTGAACTGCACCTTCAAACCCGGGCTCCCCTGTGCTGTCATGCAGACATCTATATCGGTCCCCTCAGACACATCCCATCCTGAGCTGCTGAGTACTAGGGGAGAGGGTGGTGCCATATTGATGGGAAGACCGGAAGAACCCAAAGGGGTGTTGAAGTGCTAATGAGACTGGAGGGCTGAGGAGATGGTGTCCCAGGAGGCTGGGTTGATGTGAGCCTAGTCTAGGTACGCAGAACGCGGTTCTAGGTCTCCTGATCACTCTGCCTCAGTATTTGGCCTTGTTCTAGTCTAGATAAAAGTATCACAGGGCTAGAGTTCAGTGTGGTCGAAACACGCAGTATAAATGGGGTCCAAGAGGGGTTGACAAGATGGGCGGGTTTTTAACCAATTTATATTAGATTATTTTTTTCCAAACCTTGAACGGCATTTCCATTAAAGCCTCAGAAGTGACAGACTGCAAGAAATGTTTTCTCTGTTGTGGAAGGCAGAGATGGAGAGGATCATGATTGCAATTACTTTCGGGTTCTCCTGTTTTCCCTGGAAACGGTGAAGAGACTTCCTCATGTGCTGTAGCCGTACGCTCTAGGAATTGCTTGGGCAGCCAGTGTCCCTTCTCTAGGGACTCAGAGAGGTGATGGGCCAAGGCTGTGTTTTGGATGTCAAGTAGATTAAAGGTCTTCAGCCAGCAATTGGGAGAGACATGAGAGAGGGAAATTCTGGCAGGAGACTGTGTACAGCAGCAGTGACTGACCACTTCTGATTTTCTTTGCAGCAGCAGTGGCTCCCATTTCTCCTCCTAACCCTGGTCACTACCATGTCCTCTAATGAGGGTGTGGAGAAACGCAGTTGGGCTGGCATGGGGAGACATACTGCCTGGTTGGTGGCTACCGGGCCTACGGGCAGGTTCCTTTGGCCACGCCAGCGAAAGTGGAAGCAGAGAAGCCAGTCCCCAGACGTGCTCCCAAGAGGAAGCGCTCTCCAGAAAAGTCGGAAGAAGACCTGGGTTGCCCCAATCCCCAAATCCGGCGATTGCAGCATTCAAGCAGTTTAGGACTAGAAGGTGCTTGGATTCTCCAGCAGGGTGGCCCAACCTCTGGGCGCATCCCCTCTGCACCAGCCCCAGTATACGAATGTCCCATCTTTGCTTTTTCAAGGTCGGCAACAAGGAGTCCCCTCCAAAATAAGGTCCCCTCTCATTGCCACCCTCTCAAAGGCTTCCCCCAATGTGGTTCCTTCCTGTGGGCCAGATCAGGCGAAGGGCAGAGTTGTCTCTTTCCTTCTCTGACTCGGGCAAAATCGTCTTAGTAAGACATCTTCACAGTGTTGACCATGTGTTTTACGGGGGCTGCTGCTGAGCCTTTATCTCATCCTTTCATGGTGGAGAGAGAGAGGATTAGAATGATTTTTACTTCTAGGGGAGAGGGGAGTGTAATGATTATGTTGTCATTTAGTATTATGTCCTTTGGACATGAACTTGTTTTGAATTTCATATTAAAATGGGCCCACCATTCCCACTTTGTGAGGTCATTCAGCACCCTCATTTTGCACCTTGAACATCTCTCTCAGTATCACTTGGAAATGCTTGAAATGGCATGAGCTTGTCCTCACATTCCTATCAGCTGTAAATGCGGAGCCCCAACATGAACCTAACCATTGAGCAGAACACCTCTCCACCACCTGTGTAACACTGGGTAGGCCCCTTAACCTCTTGGTTTTCTTCAGTCCTCAGTTGTGAAAATGTGAGTGGTCTATGAATTTATATTTGGGGCAGGACAAGGTCGAGGAGAGTGTGTCTTTGCTTTTATTCTTCGAAACTGGTATGTCTTCCCTCTCTTCCCCATGGGTCCAAATCTCACTTGTCCTTCAGGCCCACTGCCAAGGAGCCTTCTCTGATTCCCCAGGCACACAAATCTCTGCCTCTTAGGGTCAGTGCCATACAACCAAGCTGTCTCTTACGTTAATCTTGCCTCTCAAGCCAATCTCAGAATGTGGGTCTGTCTTGCCCTCCTGGGAACCCTGGGGCTGTGTCAGCCCAGCAGAATACCCCGCGTGGAGTGTCTACTAGACTAGGGCATGGGTGGGGAGGCCCGGGTGTGAGGGGCCAGGCAGAGTATTTCTGCCTCCCCCCTGCTCTCCTCCACCAAACTGCCCCTCCTCCTGAAGCCTGCCCCTCAAGTCACAGGTTCCTTATATGACCTCACTGGGTACTGATGACCTCACAGGCCTTCTCACAGTTGCCATGGCAGGGTAACTATGCCAACGTGCTGCCCTCAGAGAAACTTCCCTGACAGTTCTCCACCAGATACCAATCTCTTTGGTTGTCTGAGAGAGAATGTCTGACCAGATCTTCTATATTTACTCTAACGTGTCCTCTGTTCCCTGTGAGGGCAGTGCAGCAGGTACACTGAGATCGGGCATCTGTACAGGAGGCATGGTGTACACACAACCTCCCCTGGCTGCCACATGTTCCTGTGGGGCTTGCCGACCACTTACACCTGAGCGCGTTCCCAGCTGTAAGTAATACCAGTGACCTGGGACACCTTCAGGCGCCCTCAGTGCTCACTGCTGAGGACAAGTGAAAGGTCATCCCTGGAAAAGTGTGCAGGATGCTTCTGATCTTTATAAATGTAGCCTTCCCCTTTGGGCTACAGGATGCTTCCATTCAGACCCTTTCCTGATTGGCCTCTTAGCAAAAGACAAGTGCATTTTTGTTGGCAAATGGTAAACGGAGCAGTTGGAGGAAGAGGGCCACTCTTGAACCGCACCTTCAAACCCGGGCTCCCCTGTGCTGTCATGCAGACATCTATATCGGTCCCCTCAGACACATCCCATCCTGAGCTGCTGAGTACTAGGGGAGAGGGTGGTGCCATATTGATGGGAAGACCGGAAGAACCCAAAGGGGTGTTGAAGTGCTAATGAGACTGGAGGGCTGAGGAGATGGTGTCCCAGGAGGCTGGGTTGATGTGAGCCTAGTCTAGGTACGCAGAACGCGGTTCTAGGTCTCCTGATCACTCTGCCTCAGTATTTGGCCTTGTTCTAGTCTAGATAAAAGTATCACAGGGCTAGAGTTCAGTGTGGTCGAAACACGCAGTGTAAATGGGGTCCAAGAGGGGTTGACAAGATGGGCGGGTTTTTAACCAATTTATATTAGATTATTTTTTTCCAAACCTTGAACGGCATTTCCATTAAAGCCTCAGAAGTGACAGACTGCAAGAAATGTTTTCTCTGTTGTGGAAGGCAGAGATGGAGAGGATCATGATTGCAATTACTTTCGGGTTCTCCTGTTTTCCCTGGAAACGGTGAAGAGACTTCCTCATGTGCTGTAGCCGTACGCTCTAGGAATTGCTTGGGCAGCCAGTGTCCCTTCTGTAGGGACTCAGAGAGGTGATGGGCCAAGGCTGTGTTTTGGATGTCAAGTAGATTAAAGGTCTTCAGCCAGCAATTGGGAGAGACATGAGAGAGGGAAATTCTGGCAGGAGACTGTGTACAGCAGCAGTGACTGACCACTTCTGATTTTCTTTGCAGCAGCAGTGGCTCCCATTTCTCCTCCTAACCCTGGTCACTACCATGTCCTCTAGTGAGGGTGTGGAGAAACGCAGTTGGGCTGGCATGGGGAGACATACTGGCTAGTTGGTGGCTACCGGGCCTACGGGCAGGTTCCTTTGGCCACGCCAGCGAAAGTGGAAGCAGAGAAGCCAGTCCCCAGACGTGCTCCCAAGAGGAAGCGCTCTCCAGAAAAGTCGGAAGAAGACCTGGGTTGCCCCAATCCCCAAATCCGGCGATTGCAGCATTCAAGCAGTTTAGGACTAGAAGGTGCTTGGATTCTCCAGCAGGGTGGCCCAACCTCTGGGCGCATCCCCTCTGCACCAGCCCCAGTATACGAATGTCCCATCTTTGCTTTTTCAAGGTCGGCAACAAGGAGTCCCCTCCAAAATAAGGTCCCCTCTCATTGCCACCCTCTCAAAGGCTTCCCCCAATGTGGTTCCTTCCTGTGGGCCAGATCAGGCGAAGGGCAGAGTTGTCTCTTTCCTTCTCTGACTAGGGCAAAATCGTCTTAGTAAGACCTCTTCACAGTGTTGACCATGTGTTTTACGGGGGCTGCTGCTGAGCCTTTATCTCATCCTTTCATGGTGGAGAGAGAGAGGATTAGAATGATTTTTACTTCTAGGGGAGAGGGGAGTGTAATGATTATGTTGTCATTTAGTATTATGTCCTTTGGACATGAACTTGTTTTGAATTTCATATTAAAATGGGCCCACCATTCCCACTTTGTGAGGTCATTCAGCACCCTCATTTTGCACCTTGAACATCTCTCTCAGTATCACTTGGAAATGCTTGAAATGGCATGAGCTTGTCCTCACATTCCTATCAGCTGTAAATGCGGAGCCCCAACATGAACCTAACCATTGAGCAGAACACCTCTCCACCACCTGTGTAACACTGGGTAGGCCCCTTAACCTCTTGGTTTTCTTCAGTCCTCAGTTGTGAAAATGTGAGTGGTCTATGAATTTATATTTGGGGCAGGACAAGGTCGAGGAGAGTGTGTCTTTGCTTTTATTCTTCGAAACTGGTATGTCTTCCCTCTCTTCCCCATGGGTCCAAATCTCACTTGTCCTTCAGGCCCACTGCCAAGGAGCCTTCTCTGATTCCCCAGGCACACAAATCTCTGCCTCTTAGGGTCAGTGCCATACAACCAAGCTGTCTCTTACGTTAATCTTGCCTCTCAAGCCAATCTCAGAATGTGGGTCTGTCTTGCCCTCCTGGGAACCCTGGGGCTGTGTCAGCCCAGCAGAATACCCCGCGTGGAGTGTCTACTAGACTAGGGCATGGGTGGGGAGGCCCGGGTGTGAGGGGCCAGGCAGAGTATTTCTGCCTCCCCCCTGCTCTCCTCCACCAAACTGCCCCTCCTCCTGAAGCCTGCCCCTCAAGTCACAGGTTCCTTATATGACCTCACTGGGTACTGATGACCTCACAGGCCTTCTCACAGTTGCCATGGCAGGGTAACTATGCCAACGTGCTGCCCTCAGAGAAACTTCCCTGACAGTTCTCCACCAGATACCAATCTCTTTGGTTGTCTGAGAGAGAATGTCTGACCAGATCTTCTATATTTACTCTAACGTGTCCTCTGTTCCCTGTGAGGGCAGTGCAGCAGGTACACTGAGATCGGGCATCTGTACAGGAGGCATGGTGTACACACAACCTCCCCTGGCTGCCACATGTTCCTGTGGGGCTTGCCGACCACTTACACCTGAGCGCGTTCCCAGCTGTAAGTAATACCAGTGACCTGGGACACCTTCAGGCGCCCTCAGTGCTCACTGCTGAGGACAAGTGAAAGGTCATCCCTGGAAAAGTGTGCAGGATGCTTCTGATCTTTATAAATGTAGCCTTCCCCTTTGGGCTACAGGATGCTTCCATTCAGACCCTTTCCTGATTGGCCTCTTAGCAAAAGACAAGTGCATTTTTGTTGGCAAATGGTAAACGGAGCAGTTGGAGGAAGAGGGCCACTCTTGAACCGCACCTTCAAACCCGGGCTCCCCTGTGCTGTCATGCAGACATCTATATCGGTCCCCTCAGACACATCCCATCCTGAGCTGCTGAGTACTAGGGGAGAGGGTGGTGCCATATTGATGGGAAGACCGGAAGAACCCAAAGGGGTGTTGAAGTGCTAATGAGACTGGAGGGCTGAGGAGATGGTGTCCCAGGAGGCTGGGTTGATGTGAGCCTAGTCTAGGTACGCAGAACGCGGTTCTAGGTCTCCTGATCACTCTGCCTCAGTATTTGGCCTTGTTCTAGTCTAGATAAAAGTATCACAGGGCTAGAGTTCAGTGTGGTCGAAACACGCAGTGTAAATGGGGTCCAAGAGGGGTTGACAAGATGGGCGGGTTTTTAACCAATTTATATTAGATTATTTTTTTCCAAACCTTGAACGGCATTTCCATTAAAGCCTCAGAAGTGACAGACTGCAAGAAATGTTTTCTCTGTTGTGGAAGGCAGAGATGGAGAGGATCATGATTGCAATTACTTTCGGGTTCTCCTGTTTTCCCTGGAAACGGTGAAGAGACTTCCTCATGTGCTGTAGCCGTACGCTCTAGGAATTGCTTGGGCAGCCAGTGTCCCTTCTGTAGGGACTCAGAGAGGTGATGGGCCAAGGCTGTGTTTTGGATGTCAAGTAGATTAAAGGTCTTCAGCCAGCAATTGGGAGAGACATGAGAGAGGGAAATTCTGGCAGGAGACTGTGTACAGCAGCAGTGACTGACCACTTCTGATTTTCTTTGCAGCAGCAGTGGCTCCCATTTCTCCTCCTAACCCTGGTCACTACCATGTCCTCTAGTGAGGGTGTGGAGAAACGCAGTTGGGCTGGCATGGGGAGACATACTGGCTAGTTGGTGGCTACCGGGCCTACGGGCAGGTTCCTTTGGCCACGCCAGTGAAAGTGGAAGCAGAGAAGCCAGTCCCCAGACGTGCTCCCAAGAGGAAGCGCTCTCCAGAAAAGTCGGAAGAAGACCTGGGTTGCCCCAATCCCCAAATCCGGCGATTGCAGCATTCAAGCAGTTTAGGACTAGAAGGTGCTTGGATTCTCCAGCAGGGTGGCCCAACCTCTGGGCGCATCCCCTCTGCACCAGCCCCAGTATACGAATGTCCCATCTTTGCTTTTTCAAGGTCGGCAACAAGGAGTCCCCTCCAAAATAAGGTCCCCTCTCATTGCCACCCTCTCAAAGGCTTCCCCCAATGTGGTTCCTTCCTGTGGGCCAGATCAGGCGAAGGGCAGAGTTGTCTCTTTCCTTCTCTGACTAGGGCAAAATCGTCTTAGTAAGACCTCTTCACAGTGTTGACCATGTGTTTTACGGGGGCTGCTGCTGAGCCTTTATCTCATCCTTTCATGGTGGAGAGAGAGAGGATTAGAATGATTTTTACTTCTAGGGGAGAGGGGAGTGTAATGATTATGTTGTCATTTAGTATTATGTCCTTTGGACATGAACTTGTTTTGAATTTCATATTAAAATGGGCCCACCATTCCCACTTTGTGAGGTCATTCAGCACCCTCATTTTGCACCTTGAACATCTCTCTCAGTATCACTTGGAAATGCTTGAAATGGCATGAGCTTGTCCTCACATTCCTATCAGCTGTAAATGCGGAGCCCCAACATGAACCTAACCATTGAGCAGAACACCTCTCCACCACCTGTGTAACACTGGGTAGGCCCCTTAACCTCTTGGTTTTCTTCAGTCCTCAGTTGTGAAAATGTGAGTGGTCTATGAATTTATATTTGGGGCAGGACAAGGTCGAGGAGAGTGTGTCTTTGCTTTTATTCTTCGAAACTGGTATGTCTTCCCTCTCTTCCCCATGGGTCCAAATCTCACTTGTCCTTCAGGCCCACTGCCAAGGAGCCTTCTCTGATTCCCCAGGCACACAAATCTCTGCCTCTTAGGGTCAGTGCCATACAACCAAGCTGTCTCTTACGTTAATCTTGCCTCTCAAGCCAATCTCAGAATGTGGGTCTGTCTTGCCCTCCTGGGAACCCTGGGGCTGTGTCAGCCCACCAGAATACCCCGCGTGGAGTGTCTACTAGACTAGGGCATGGGTGGGGAGGCCCGGGTGTGAGGGGCCAGGCAGAGTATTTCTGCCTCCCCCCTGCTCTCCTCCACCAAACTGCCCCTCCTCCTGAAGCCTGCCCCTCAAGTCACAGGTTCCTTATATGACCTCACTGGGTACTGATGACCTCACAGGCCTTCTCACAGTTGCCATGGCAGGGTAACTATGCCAACGTGCTGCCCTCAGAGAAACTTCCCTGACAGTTCTCCACCAGATACCAATCTCTTTGGTTGTCTGAGAGAGAATGTCTGACCAGATCTTCTATATTTACTCTAACGTGTCCTCTGTTCCCTGTGAGGGCAGTGCAGCAGGTACACTGAGATCGGGCATCTGTACAGGAGGCATGGTGTACACACAACCTCCCCTGGCTGCCACATGTTCCTGTGGGGCTTGCCGACCACTTACACCTGAGCGCGTTCCCAGCTGTAAGTAATACCAGTGACCTGGGACACCTTCAGGCGCCCTCAGTGCTCACTGCTGAGGACAAGTGAAAGGTCATCCCTGGAAAAGTGTGCAGGATGCTTCTGATCTTTATAAATGTAGCCTTCCCCTTTGGGCTACAGGATGCTTCCATTCAGACCCTTTCCTGATTGGCCTCTTAGCAAAAGACAAGTGCATTTTTGTTGGCAAATGGTAAACGGAGCAGTTGGAGGAAGAGGGCCACTCTTGAACCGCACCTTCAAACCCGGGCTCCCCTGTGCTGTCATGCAGACATCTATATCGGTCCCCTCAGACACATCCCATCCTGAGCTGCTGAGTACTAGGGGAGAGGGTGGTGCCATATTGATGGGAAGACCAGAAGAACCCAAAGGGGTGTTGAAGTGCTAATGAGACTGGAGGGCTGAGGAGATGGTGTCCCAGGAGGCTGGGTTGATGTGAGCCTAGTCTAGGTACGCAGAACGCGGTTCTAGGTCTCCTGATCACTCTGCCTCAGTATTTGGCCTTGTTCTAGTCTAGATAAAAGTATCACAGGGCTAGAGTTCAGTGTGGTCGAAACACGCAGTGTAAATGGGGTCCAAGAGGGGTTGACAAGATGGGCGGGTTTTTAACCAATTTATATTAGATTATTTTTTTCCAAACCTTGAACGGCATTTCCATTAAAGCCTCAGAAGTGACAGACTGCAAGAAATGTTTTCTCTGTTGTGGAAGGCAGAGATGGAGAGGATCATGATTGCAACTACTTTCGGGTTCTCCTGTTTTCCCTGGAAACGGTGAAGAGACTTCCTCATGTGCTGTAGCCGTACGCTCTAGGAATTGCTTGGGCAGCCAGTGTCCCTTCTGTAGGGACTCAGAGAGGTGATGGGCCAAGGCTGTGTTTTGGATGTCAAGTAGATTAAAGGTCTTCAGCCAGCAATTGGGAGAGACATGAGAGAGGGAAATTCTGGCAGGAGACTGTGTACAGCAGCATTGACTGACCACTTCTGATTTTCTTTGCAGCAGCAGTGGCTCCCATTTCTCCTCCTAACCCTGGTCACTACCATGTCCTCTAGTGAGGGTGTGGAGAAACGCAGTTGGGCTGGCATGGGGAGACATACTGGCTAGTTGGTGGCTACCGGGCCTACGGGCAGGTTCCTTTGGCCACGCCAGCGAAAGTGGAAGCAGAGAAGCCAGTCCCCAGACGTGCTCCCAAGAGGAAGCGCTCTCCAGAAAAGTCGGAAGAAGACCTGGGTTGCCCCAATCCCCAAATCCGGCGATTGCAGCATTCAAGCAGTTTAGGACTAGAAGGTGCTTGGATTCTCCAGCAGGGTGGCCCATCCTCTGGGCGCATCCCCTCTGCACCAGCCCCAGTAAACGAATGTCCCATCTTTGCTTTTTCAAGGTCGGCAACAAGGAGTCCCCTCCAAAATAAGGTCCCCTCTCATTGCCACCCTCTCAAAGGCTTCCCCCAATGTGGTTCCTTCCTGTGGGCCAGATCAGGCGAAGGGCAGAGTTGTCTCTTTCCTTCTCTGACTAGGGCAAAATCGTCTTAGTAAGACCTCTTCACAGTGTTGACCATGTGTTTTACGGGGGCTGCTGCTGAGCCTTTATCTCATCCTTTCATGGTGGAGAGAGAGAGGATTAGAATGATTTTTACTTCTAGGGGAGAGGGGAGTGTAATGATTATGTTGTCATTTAGTATTATGTCCTTTGGACATGAACTTGTTTTGAATTTCATATTAAAATGGGCCCACCATTCCCACTTTGTGAGGTCATTCAGCACCCTCATTTTGCACCTTGAACATCTCTCTCAGTATCACTTGGAAATGCTTGAAATGGCATGAGCTTGTCCTCACATTCCTATCAGCTGTAAATGCGGAGCCCCAACATGAACCTAACCATTGAGCAGAACACCTCTCCACCACCTGTGTAACACTGGGTAGGCCCCTTAACCTCTTGGTTTTCTTCAGTCCTCAGTTGTGAAAATGTGAGTGGTCTATGAATTTATATTTGGGGCAGGACAAGGTCGAGGAGAGTGTGTCTTTGCTTTTATTCTTCGAAACTGGTATGTCTTCCCTCTCTTCCCCATGGGTCCAAATCTCACTTGTCCTTCAGGCCCACTGCCAAGGAGCCTTCTCTGATTCCCCAGGCACACAAATCTCTGCCTCTTAGGGTCAGTGCCATACAACCAAGCTGTCTCTTACGTTAATCTTGCCTCTCAAGCCAATCTCAGAATGTGGGTCTGTCTTGCCCTCCTGGGAACCCTGGGGCTGTGTCAGCCCACCAGAATACCCCGCGTGGAGTGTCTACTAGACTAGGGCATGGGTGGGGAGGCCCGGGTGTGAGGGGCCAGGCAGAGTATTTCTGCCTCCCCCCTGCTCTCCTCCACCAAACTGCCCCTCCTCCTGAAGCCTGCCCCTCAAGTCACAGGTTCCTTATATGACCTCACTGGGTACTGATGACCTCACAGGCCTTCTCACAGTTGCCATGGCAGGGTAACTATGCCAACGTGCTGCCCTCAGAGAAACTTCCCTGACAGTTCTCCACCAGATACCAATCTCTTTGGTTGTCTGAGAGAGAATGTCTGACCAGATCTTCTATATTTACTCTAACGTGTCCTCTGTTCCCTGTGAGGGCAGTGCAGCAGGTACACTGAGATCGGGCATCTGTACAGGAGGCATGGTGTACACACAACCTCCCCTGGCTGCCACATGTTCCTGTGGGGCTTGCCGACCACTTACACCTGAGCGCGTTCCCAGCTGTAAGTAATACCAGTGACCTGGGACACCTTCAGGCGCCCTCAGTGCTCACTGCTGAGGACAAGTGAAAGGTCATCCCTGGAAAAGTGTGCAGGATGCTTCTGATCTTTATAAATGTAGCCTTCCCCTTTGGGCTACAGGATGCTTCCATTCAGACCCTTTCCTGATTGGCCTCTTAGCAAAAGACAAGTGCATTTTTGTTGGCAAATGGTAAACGCAGCAGTTGGAGGAAGAGGGCCACTCTTGAACCGCACCTTCAAACCCGGGCTCCCCTGTGCTGTCATGCAGACATCTATATCGGTCCCCTCAGACACATCCCATCCTTAGCTGCTGAGTATTAGGGGAGAGGGTGGTGCCATATTGATGGGAAGACCGGAAGAACCCAAAGGGGTGTTGAAGTGCTAATGAGACTGGAGGGCTGAGGAGATGGTGTCCCAGGAGGCTGGGTTGATGTGAGCCTAGTCTAGGTACGCAGAACGCGGTTTTAGGTCTCCTGATCACTCTGCCGCAGTATTTGGCCTTGTTCTAGTCTAGATAAAAGTATCACAGGGCTAGAGTTCAGTGTGGTCGAAACACGCAGTGTAAATGGGGTCCAAGAGGGGTTGACAAGATGGGCGGGTTTTTAACCAATTTATATTAGATTATTTTTTTCCAAACCTTGAACGGCATTTCCATTAAAGCCTCAGAAGTGACAGACTGCAAGAAATGTTTTCTCTGTTGTGGAAGGCAGAGATGGAGAGGATCATGATTGCAATTACTTTCGGGTTCTCCTGTTTTCCCTGGAAACGGTGAAGAGACTTCCTCATGTGCTGTAGCCGTACGCTCTAGGAATTGCTTGGGCAGCCAGTGTCCCTTCTGTAGGGACTCAGAGAGGTGATGGGCCAAGGCTGTGTTTTGGATGTCAAGTAGATTAAAGGTCTTCAGCCAGCAATTGGGAGAGACATGAGAGAGGGAAATTCTGGCAGGAGACTGTGTACAGCAGCAGTGACTGACCACTTCTGATTTTCTTTGCAGCAGCAGTGGCTCCCATTTCTCCTCCTAACCCTCGTCACTACCATGTCCTCTAATGAGGGTGTGGAGAAACGCAGTTGGGCTGGCATGGGGAGACATACTGCCTGGTTGGTGGCTACCGGGCCTACGGGCAGGTTCCTTTGGCCACGCCAGCGAAAGTGGAAGCAGAGAAGCCAGTCCCCAGACGTGCTCCCAAGAGGAAGCGCTCTCCAGAAAAGTCGGAAGAAGACCTGGGTTGCCCCAATCCCCAAATCTGGCGATTGCAGCATTCAAGCAGTTTAGGACTAGAAGGTGCTTGGATTCTCCAGCAGGGTGGCCCAACCTCTGGGCGCATCCCCTCTGCACCAGCCCCAGTATACGAATGTCCCATCTTTGCTTTTTCAAGGTCGGCAACAAGGAGTCCCCTCCAAAATAAGGTCCCCTCTCATTGCCACCCTCTCAAAGGCTTCCCCCAATGTGGTTCCTTCCTGTGGGCCAGATCAGGCGAAGGGCAGAGTTGTCTCTTTCCTTCTCTGACTCTGGCAAAATCGTCTTAGTAACACCTCTTCACAGTGTTGACCATGTGTTTTACGGGGGCTGCTGCTGAGCCTTTATGTCATCCTTTCATGGTGGAGAGAGAGAGGATTAGAATGATTTTTACTTCTAGGGGAGAGGGGAGTGTAATGATTATGTTGTCATTTAGTATTATGTCCTTTGGACATGAACTTGTTTTGAATTTCATATTAAAATGGGCCCACCATTCCCACTTTGTGAGGTCATTCAGCACCCTCATTTTGCACCTTGAACATCTCTCTCAGTATCACTTGGAAATGCTTGAAATGGCATGAGCTTGTCCTCACATTCCTATCAGCTGTAAATGCGGAGCCCCAACATGAACCTAACCATTGAGCAGAACACCTCTCCACCACCTGTGTAACACTGGGTAGGCCCCTTAACCTCTTGGTTTTCTTCAGTCCTCAGTTGTGAAAATGTGAGTGGTCTATGAATTTATATTTGGGGCAGGACAAGGTCGAGGAGAGTGTGTCTTTGCTTTTATTCTTCGAAACTGGTATGTCTTCCCTCTCTTCCCCATGGGTCCAAATCTCACTTGTCCTTCAGGCCCACTGCCAACAGCCTTCTCTGATTCCCCAGGAACACAAATCTCTGCCTCTTAGGGTCAGTGCCATACAACCAAGCTGTCTCTTACGTTAATCTTGCCTCTCAAGCCAATCTCAGAATGTGGGTCTGTCTTGCCCTCCTGGGAACCCTGGGGCTGTGTCAGCCCAGCAGAATACCCCGCGTGGAGTGTCTACTAGACTAGGGCATGGGTGGGGAGGCCCGGGTGTGAGGGGCCAGGCAGAGTATTTCTGCCTCCCCCCTGCTCTCCTCCACCAAACTGCCCCTCCTCCTGAAGCCTGCCCCTCAAGTCACAGGTTCCTTATATGACCTCACTGGGTACTGATGACCTCACAGGCCTTCTCACAGTTGCCATGGCAGGGTAACTATGCCAACGTGCTGCCCTCAGAGAAACTTCCCTGACAGTTCTCCACCAGATACCAATCTCTTTGGTTGTCTGAGAGAGAATGTCTGACCAGATCTTCTATATTTACTCTAACGTGTCCTCTGTTCCCTGTGAGGGCAGTGCAGCAGGTACACTGAGATCGGGCATCTGTACAGGAGGCATGGTGTACACACAACCTCCCCTGGCTGCCACATGTTCCTGTGGGGCTTGCCGACCACTTACACCTGAGTGCGTTCCCAGCTGTAAGTAATACCAGTGACCTGGGACACCTTCAGGCGCCCTCAGTGCTCACTGCTGAGGACAAGTGAAAGGTCATCCCTGGAAAAGTGTGCAGGATGCTTCTGATCTTTATAAATGTAGCCTTCCCCTTTGGGCTACAGGATGCTTCCATTCAGACCCTTTCCTGATTGGCCTCTTAGCAAAAGACAAGTGCATTTTTGTTGGCAAATGGTAAACGGAGCAGTTGGAGGAAGAGGGCCACTCTTGAACCGCACCTTCAAACCCGGGCTCCCCTGTGCTGTCATGCAGACATCTATATCGGTCCCCTCAGACACATCCCATCCTGAGCTGCTGAGTACTAGGGGAGAGGGTGGTGCCATATTGATGGGAAGACCGGAAGAACCCAAAGGGGTGTTGAAGTGCTAATGAGACTGGAGGGCTGAGGAGATGGTGTCCCAGGAGGCTGGGTTGATGTGAGCCTAGTCTAGGTACGCAGAACGCGGTTCTAGGTCTCCTGATCACTCTGCCTCAGTATTTGGCCTTGTTCTAGTCTAGATAAAAGTATCACAGGGCTAGAGTTCAGTGTGGTCGAAACACGCAGTGTAAATGGGGTCCAAGAGGGGTTGACAAGATGGGCGGGTTTTTAACCAATTTATATTAGATTATTTTTTTCCAAACCTTGAACGGCATTTCCATTAAAGCCTCAGAAGTGACAGACTGCAAGAAATGTTTTCTCTGTTGTGGAAGGCAGAGATGGAGAGGATCATGATTGCAATTACTTTCGGGTTCTCCTGTTTTCCCTGGAAACGGTGAAGAGACTTCCTCATGTGCTGTAGCCGTACGCTCTAGGAATTGCTTGGGCAGCCAGTGTCCCTTCTGTAGGGACTCAGAGAGGTGATGGGCCAAGGCTGTGTTTTGGATGTCAAGTAGATTAAAGGTCTTCAGCCAGCAATTGGGAGAGACATGAGAGAGGGAAATTCTGGCAGGAGACTGTGTACAGCAGCAGTGACTGACCACTTCTGATTTTCTTTGCAGCAGCAGTGGCTCCCATTTCTCCTCCTACCCCTGGTCACTACCATGTCCTCTAGTGAGGGTGTGGAGAAACGCAGTTGGGCTGGCATGGGGAGACATACTGCCTGGTTGGTGGCTACCGGGCCTACGGGCAGGTTCCTTTGGCCACGCCAGCGAAAGTGGAAGCAGAGAAGCCAGTCCCCAGACGTGCTCCCAAGAGGAAGCGCTCTCCAGAAAAGTCGGAAGAAGACCTGGGTTGCCCCAATCCCCAAATCCGGCGATTGCAGCATTCAAGCAGTTTAGGACTAGAAGGTGCTTGGATTCTCCAGCAGGGTGGCCCAACCTCTGGGCGCATCCCCTCTGCACCAGCCCCAGTATACGAATGTCCCATCTTTGCTTTTTCAAGGTCGGCAACAAGGAGTCCCCTCCAAAATAAGGTCCCCTCTCATTGCCACCCTCTCAAAGGCTTCCCCCAATGTGGTTCCTTCCTGTGGGCCAGATCAGGCGAAGGGCAGAGTTGTCTCTTTCCTTCTCTGACTCTGGCAAAATCGTCTTAGTAACACCTCTTCACAGTGTTGACCATGTGTTTTAAGGGGGCTGCTGCTGAGCCTTTATGTCATCCTTTCATGGTGGAGAGAGAGAGGATTAGAATGATTTTTACTTCTAGGGGAGAGGGGAGTGTAATGATTATGTTGTCATTTAGTATTATGTCCTTTGGACATGAACTTGTTTTGAATTTCATATTAAAATGGGCCCACCATTCCCACTTTGTGAGGTCATTCAGCACCCTCATTTTGCACCTTGAACATCTCTCTCAGTATCACTTGGAAATGCTTGAAATGGCATGAGCTTGTCCTCACATTCCTATCAGCTGTAAATGCGGAGCCCCAACATGAACCTAACCATTGAGCAGAACACCTCTCCACCACCTGTGTAACACTGGGTAGGCCCCTTAACCTCTTGGTTTTCTTCAGTCCTCAGTTGTGAAAATGTGAGTGGTCTATGAATTTATATTTGGGGCAGGACAAGGTCGAGGAGAGTGTGTCTTTGCTTTTATTCTTCGAAACTGGTATGTCTTCCCTCTCTTCCCCATGGGTCCAAATCTCACTTGTCCTTCAGGCCCACTGCCAAGGAGCCTTCTCTGATTCCCCAGGCACACAAATCTCTGCCTCTTAGGGTCAGTGCCATACAACCAAGCTGTCTCTTACGTTAATCTTGCCTCTCAAGCCAATCTCAGAATGTGGGTCTGTCTTGCCCTCCTGGGAACCCTGGGGCTGTGTCAGCCCAGCAGAATACCCCGCGTGGAGTGTCTACTAGACTAGGGCATGGGTGGGGAGGCCCGGGTGTGAGGGGCCAGGCAGAGTATTTCTGCCTCCCCCCTGCTCTCCTCCACCAAACTGCCCCTCCTCCTGAAGCCTGCCCCTCAAGTCACAGGTTCCTTATATGACCTCACTGGGTACTGATGACCTCACAGGCCTTCTCACAGTTGCCATGGCAGGGTAACTATGCCAACGTGCTGCCCTCAGAGAAACTTCCCTGACAGTTCTCCACCAGATACCAATCTCTTTGGTTGTCTGAGAGAGAATGTCTGACCAGATCTTCTATATTTACTCTAACGTGTCCTCTGTTCCCTGTGAGGGCAGTGCAGCAGGTACACTGAGATCGGGCATCTGTACAGGAGGCATGGTGTACACACAACCTCCCCTGGCTGCCACATGTTCCTGTGGGGCTTGCCGACCACTTACACCTGAGTGCGTTCCCAGCTGTAAGTAATACCAGTGACCTGGGACACCTTCAGGCGCCCTCAGTGCTCACTGCTGAGGACAAGTGAAAGGTCATCCCTGGAAAAGTGTGCAGGATGCTTCTGATCTTTATAAATGTAGCCTTCCCCTTTGGGCTACAGGATGCTTCCATTCAGACCCTTTCCTGATTGGCCTCTTAGCAAAAGACAAGTGCATTTTTGTTGGCAAATGGTAAACGGAGCAGTTGGAGGAAGAGGGCCACTCTTGAACCGCACCTTCAAACCCGGGCTCCCCTGTGCTGTCATGCAGACATCTATATCGGTCCCCTCAGACACATCCCATCCTGAGCTGCTGAGTACTAGGGGAGAGGGTGGTGCCATATTGATGGGAAGACCGGAAGAACCCAAAGGGGTGTTGAAGTGCTAATGAGACTGGAGGGCTGAGGAGATGGTGTCCCAGGAGGCTGGGTTGATGTGAGCCTAGTCTAGGTACGCAGAACGCGGTTCTAGGTCTCCTGATCACTCTGCCTCAGTATTTGGCCTTGTTCTAGTCTAGATAAAAGTATCACAGGGCTAGAGTTCAGTGTGGTCGAAACACGCAGTATAAATGGGGTCCAAGAGGGGTTGACAAGGTGGGCGGGTTTTTAACCAATTTATATTAGATTATTTTTTTCCAAACCTTGAACGGCATTTCCATTAAAGCCTCAGAAGTGACAGACTGCAAGAAATGTTTTCTCTGTTGTGGAAGGCAGAGATGGAGAGGATCATGATTGCAATTACTTTCGGGTTCTCCTGTTTTCCCTGGAAACGGTGAAGAGACTTCCTCATGTGCTGTAGCCGTACGCTCTAGGAATTGCTTGGGCAGCCAGTGTCCCTTCTGTAGGGACTCAGAGAGGTGATGGGCCAAGGCTGTGTTTTGGATGTCAAGTAGATTAAAGGTCTTCAGCCAGCAATTGGGAGAGACATGAGAGAGGGAAATTCTGGCAGGAGACTGTGTACAGCAGCAGTGACTGACCACTTCTGATTTTCTTTGCAGCAGCAGTGGCTCCCATTTCTCCTCCTACCTCTGGTCACTACCATGTCCTCTAGTGAGGGTGTGGAGAAACGCAGTTGGGCTGGCATGGGGAGACATACTGCCTGGTTGGTGGCTACCGGGCCTACGGGCAGGTTCCTTTGGCCACGCCAGCGAAAGTGGAAGCAGAGAAGCCAGTCCCCAGACGTGCTCCCAAGAGGAAGCGCTCTCCAGAAAAGTCGGAAGAAGACCTGGGTTGCCCCAATCCCCAAATCCGGCGATTGCAGCATTCAAGCAGTTTAGGACTAGAAGGTGCTTGGATTCTCCAGCAGGGTGGCCCAACCTCTGGGCGCATTCCCTCTGCACCAGCCCCAGTATACGAATGTCCCATCTTTGCTTTTTCAAGGTCGGCAACAAGGAGTCCCCTCCAAAATAAGGTCCCCTCTCATTGCCACCCTCTCAAAGGCTTCCCCCAATGTGGTTCCTTCCTGTGGGCCAGATCAGGCGAAGGGCAGAGTTGTCTCTTTCCTTCTCTGACTCTGGCAAAATCGTCTTAGTAACACCTCTTCACAGTGTTGACCATGTGTTTTACGGGGGCTGCTGCTGAGCCTTTATCTCATCCTTTCATGGTGGAGAGAGAGAGGATTAGAATGATTTTTACTTCTAGGGGAGAGGGGAGTGTAATGATTATGTTGTCATTTAGTATTATGTCCTTTGGACATGAACTTGTTTTGAATTTCATATTAAAATGGGCCCACCATTCCCACTTTGTGAGGTCATTCAGCACCCTCATTTTGCACCTTGAACATCTCTCTCAGTATCACTTGGAAATGCTTGAAATGGCATGAGCTTGTCCTCACATTCCTATCAGCTGTAAATGCGGAGCCCCAACATGAACCTAACCATTGAGCAGAACACCTCTCCACCACCTGTGTAACACTGGGTAGGCCCCTTAACCTCTTGGTTTTCTTCAGTCCTCAGTTGTGAAAATGTGAGTGGTCTATGAATTTATATTTGGGGCAGGACAAGGTCGAGGAGAGTGTGTCTTTGCTTTTATTCTTCGAAACTGGTATGTCTTCCCTCTCTTCCCCATGGGTCCAAATCTCACTTGTCCTTCAGGCCCACTGCCAAGGAGCCTTCTCTGATTCCCCAGGCACACAAATCTCTGCCTCTTAGGGTCAGTGCCATACAACCAAGCTGTCTCTTACGTTAATCTTGCCTCTCAAGCCAATCTCAGAATGTGGGTCTGTCTTGCCCTCCTGGGAACCCTGGGGCTGTGTCAGCCCAGCAGAATACCCCACGTGGAGTGTCTACTAGACTAGGGCATGGGTGGGGAGGCCCGGGTGTGAGGGGCCAGGCAGAGTATTTCTGCCTCCCCCCTGCTCTCCTCCACCAAACTGCCCCTCCTCCTGAAGCCTGCCCCTCAAGTCACAGGTTCCTTATATGACCTCACTGGGTACTGATGACCTCACAGGCCTTCTCACAGTTGCCATGGCAGGGTAACTATGCCAACGTGCTGCCCTCAGAGAAACTTCCCTGACAGTTCTCCACCAGATACCAATCTCTTTGGTTGTCTGAGAGAGAATGTCTGACCAGATCTTCTATATTTACTCTAACGTGTCCTCTGTTCCCTGTGAGGGCAGTGCAGCAGGTACACTGAGATCGGGCATCTGTACAGGAGGCATGGTGTACACACAACCTCCCCTGGCTGCCACATGTTCCTGTGGGGCTTGCCGACCACTTACACCTGAGCGCGTTCCCAGCTGTAAGTAATACCAGTGACCTGGGACACCTTCAGGCGCCCTCAGTGCTCACTGCTGAGGACAAGTGAAAGGTCATCCCTGGAAAAGTGTGCAGGATGCTTCTGATCTTTATAAATGTAGCCTTCCCCTTTGGGCTACAGGATGCTTCCATTCAGACCCTTTCCTGATTGGCCTCTTAGCAAAAGACAAGTGCATTTTTGTTGGCAAATGGTAAACGGAGCAGTTGGAGGAAGAGGGCCACTCTTGAACCGCACCTTCAAACCCGGGCTCCACTGTGCTGTCATGCAGACATCTATATCGGTCCCCTCAGACACATCCCATCCTTAGCTGCTGAGTATTAGGGGAGAGGGTGGTGCCATATTGATGGGAAGACCGGAATAACCCAAAGGGGTGTTGAAGTGCTAATGAGACTGGAGGGCTGAGGAGATGGTGTCCCAGGAGGCTGGGTTGATGTGAGCCTAGTCTAGGTACGCAGAACGCGGTTTTAGGTCTCCTGATCACTCTGCCTCAGTATTTGGCCTTGTTCTAGTCTAGATAAAAGTATCACAGGGCTAGAGTTCAGTGTGGTCGAAACACGCAGTGTAAATGGGGTCCAAGAGGGGTTGACAAGATGGGCGGGTTTTTAACCAATTTATATTAGATTATTTTTTTCCAAACCTTGAACGGCATTTCCATTAAAGCCTCAGAAGTGACAGACTGCAAGAAATGTTTTCTCTGTTGTGGAAGGCAGAGATGGAGAGGATCATGATTGCAATTACTTTCGGGTTCTCCTGTTTTCCCTGGAAACGGTGAAGAGACTTCCTCATGTGCTGTAGCCGTACGCTCTAGGAATTGCTTGGGCAGCCAGTGTCCCTTCTGTAGGGACTCAGAGAGGTGATGGGCCAAGGCTGTGTTTTGGATGTCAAGTAGATTAAAGGTCTTCAGCCAGCAATTGGGAGAGACATGAGAGAGGGAAATTCTGGCAGGAGACTGTGTACAGCAGCAGTGACTGACCACTTCTGATTTTCTTTGCAGCAGCAGTGGCTCCCATTTCTCCTCCTACCCCTGGTCACTACCATGTCCTCTAGTGAGGGTGTGGAGAAACGCAGTTGGGCTGGCATGGGGAGACATACTGCCTGGTTGGTGGCTACCGGGCCTACGGGCAGGTTCCTTTGGCCACGCCAGCGAAAGTGGAAGCAGAGAAGCCAGTCCCCAGACGTGCTCCCAAGAGGAAGCGCTCTCCAGAAAAGTCGGAAGAAGACCTGGGTTGCCCCAATCCCCAAATCCGGCGATTGCAGCATTCAAGCAGTTTAGGACTAGAAGGTGCTTGGATTCTCCAGCAGGGTGGCCCAACCTCTGGGCGCATCCCCTCTGCACCAGCCCCAGTATACGAATGTCCCATCTTTGCTTTTTCAAGGTCGGCAACAAGGAGTCCCCTCCAAAATAAGGTCCCCTCTCATTGCCACCCTCTCAAAGGCTTCCCCCAATGTAGTTCCTTCCTGTGGGCCAGATCAGGCGAAGGGCAGAGTTGTCTCTTTCCTTCTCTGACTCGGGCAAAATCGTCTTAGTAAGACCTCTTCACAGTGTTGACCATGTGTTTTACGGGGGCTGCTGCTGAGCCTTTATCTCATCCTTTCATGGTGGAGAGAGAGAGGATTAGAATGATTTTTACTTCTAGGGGAGAGGGGAGTGTAATGATTATGTTGTCATTTAGTATTATGTCCTTTGGACATGAACTTGTTTTGAATTTCATATTAAAATGGGCCCACCATTCCCACTTTGTGAGGTCATTCAGCACCCTCATTTTGCACCTTGAACATCTCTCTCAGTATCACTTGGAAATGCTTGAAATGGCATGAGCTTGTCCTCACATTCCTATCAGCTGTAAATGCGGAGCCCCAACATGAACCTAACCATTGAGCAGAACACCTCTCCACCACCTGTGTAACACTGGGTAGGCCCCTTAACCTCTTGGTTTTCTTCAGTCCTCAGTTGTGAAAATGTGAGTGGTCTATGAATTTATATTTGGGGCAGGACAAGGTCGAGGAGAGTGTGTCTTTGCTTTTATTCTTCGAAACTGGTATGTCTTCCCTCTCTTCCCCATGGGTCCAAATCTCACTTGTCCTTCAGGCCCACTGCCAAGGAGCCTTCTCTGATTCCCCAGGCACACAAATCTCTGCCTCTTAGGGTCAGTGCCATACAACCAAGCTGTCTCTTACGTTAATCTTGCCTCTCAAGCCAATCTCAGAATGTGGGTCTGTCTTGCCCTCCTGGGAACCCTGGGGCTGTGTCAGCCCAGCAGAATACCCCGCGTGGAGTGTCTACTAGACTAGGGCATGGGTGGGGAGGCCCGGGTGTGAGGGGCCAGGCAGAGTATTTCTGCCTCCCCCCTGCTCTCCTCCACCAAACTGCCCCTCCTCCTGAAGCCTGCCCCTCAAGTCACAGGTTCCTTATATGACCTCACTGGGTACTGATGACCTCACAGGCCTTCTCACAGTTGCCATGGCAGGGTAACTATGCCAACGTGCTGCCCTCAGAGAAACTTCCCTGACAGTTCTCCACCAGATACCAATCTCTTTGGTTGTCTGAGAGAGAATGTCTGACCAGATCTTCTATATTTACTCTAACGTGTCCTCTGTTCCCTGTGAGGGCAGTGCAGCAGGTACACTGAGATCGGGCATCTGTACAGGAGGCATGGTGTACACACAACCTCCCCTGGCTGCCACATGTTCCTGTGGGGCTTGCCGACCACTTACACCTGAGCGCGTTCCCAGCTGTAAGTAATACCAGTGACCTGGGACACCTTCAGGCGCCCTCAGTGCTCACTGCTGAGGACAAGTGAAAGGTCATCCCTGGAAAAGTGTGCAGGATGCTTCTGATCTTTATAAATGTAGCCTTCCCCTTTGGGCTACAGGATGCTTCCATTCAGACCCTTTCCTGATTGGCCTCTTAGCAAAAGACAAGTGCATTTTTGTTGGCAAATGGTAAACGGAGCAGTTGGAGGAAGAGGGCCACTCTTGAACCGCACCTTCAAACCCGGGCTCCCCTGTGCTGTCATGCAGACATCTATATCGGTCCCCTCAGACACATCCCATCCTTAGCTGCTGAGTATTAGGGGAGAGGGTGGTGCCATATTGATGGGAAGACCGGAATAACCCAAAGGGGTGTTGAAGTGCTAATGAGACTGGAGGGCTGAGGAGATGGTGTCCCAGGAGGCTGGGTTGATGTGAGCCTAGTCTAGGTACGCAGAACGCGGTTTTAGGTCTCCTGATCACTCTGCCTCAGTATTTGGCCTTGTTCTAGTCTAGATAAAAGTATCACAGGGCTAGAGTTCAGTGTGGTCGAAACACGCAGTGTAAATGGGGTCCAAGAGGGGTTGACAAGATGGGCGGGTTTTTAACCAATTTATATTAGATTATTTTTTTCCAAACCTTGAACGGCATTTCCATTAAAGCCTCAGAAGTGACAGACTGCAAGAAATGTTTTCTCTGTTGTGGAAGGCAGAGATGGAGAGGATCATGATTGCAATTACTTTCGGGTTCTCCTGTTTTCCCTGGAAACGGTGAAGAGACTTCCTCATGTGCTGTAGCCGTACGCTCTAGGAATTGCTTGGGCAGCCAGTGTCCCTTCTGTAGGGACTCAGAGAGGTGATGGGCCAAGGCTGTGTTTTGGATGTCAAGTAGATTAAAGGTCTTCAGCCAGCAATTGGGAGAGACATGAGAGAGGGAAATTCTGGCAGGAGACTGTGTACAGCAGCAGTGACTGACCACTTCTGATTTTCTTTGCAGCAGCAGTGGCTCCCATTTCTCCTCCTAACCCTGGTCACTACCATGTCCTCTAATGAGGGTGTGGAGAAACGCAGTTGGGCTGGCATGGGGAGACATACTGCCTGGTTGGTGGCTACCGGGTCTACGGGCAGGTTCCTTTGGCCACGCCAGCGAAAGTGGAAGCAGAGAAGCCAGTCCCCAGACGTGCTCCCAAGAGGAAGCGCTCTCCAGAAAAGTCGGAAGAAGACCTGGGTTGCCCCAATCCCCAAATCCGGCGATTGCAGCATTCAAGCAGTTTAGGACTAGAAGGTGCTTGGATTCTCCAGCAGGGTGGCCCAACCTCTGGGCGCATCCCCTCTGCACCAGCCCCAGTATACGAATGTCCCATCTTTGCTTTTTCAAGGTCGGCAACAAGGAGTCCCCTCCAAAATAAGGTCCCCTCTCATTGCCACCCTCTCAAAGGCTTCCCCCAATGTGGTTCATTCCTGTGGGCTAGATCAGGCGAAGGGCAGAGTTGTCTCTTTCCTTCTCTGACTCGGGCAAAATCGTCTTAGTAAGACCTCTTCACAGTGTTGACCATGTGTTTTACGGGGGCTGCTGCTGAGCCTTTATCTCATCCTTTCATGGTGGAGAGAGAGAGGATTAGAATGATTTTTACTTCTAGGGGAGAGGGGAGTGTAATGATTATGTTGTCATTTAGTATTATGTCCTTTGGACATGAACTTGTTTTGAATTTCATATTAAAATGGGCCCACCATTCCCACTTTGTGAGGTCATTCAGCACCCTCATTTTGCACCTTGAACATCTCTCTCAGTATCACTTGGAAATGCTTGAAATGGCATGAGCTTGTCCTCACATTCCTATCAGCTGTAAATGCGGAGCCCCAACATGAACCTAACCATTGAGCAGAACACCTCTCCACCACCTGTGTAACACTGGGTAGGCCCCTTAACCTCTTGGTTTTCTTCAGTCCTCAGTTGTGAAAATGTGAGTGGTCTATGAATTTATATTTGGGGCAGGACAAGGTCGAGGAGAGTGTGTCTTTGCTTTTATTCTTCGAAACTGGTATGTCTTCCCTCTCTTCCCCATGGGTCCAAATCTCACTTGTCCTTCAGGCCCACTGCCAAGGAGCCTTCTCTGATTCCCCAGGCACACAAATCTCTGCCTCTTAGGGTCAGTGCCATACAACCAAGCTGTCTCTTACGTTAATCTTGCCTCTCAAGCCAATCTCAGAATGTGGGTCTGTCTTGCCCTCCTGGGAACCCTGGGGCTGTGTCAGCCCAGCAGAATACCCCGCGTGGAGTGTCTACTAGACTAGGGCATGGGTGGGGAGGCCCGGGTGTGAGGGGCCAGGCAGAGTATTTCTGCCTCCCCCCTGCTCTCCTCCACCAAACTGCCCCTCCTCCTGAAGCCTGCCCCTCAAGTCACAGGTTCCTTATATGACCTCACTGGGTACTGATGACCTCACAGGCCTTCTCACAGTTGCCATGGCAGGGTAACTATGCCAACGTGCTGCCCTCAGAGAAACTTCCCTGACAGTTCTCCACCAGATACCAATCTCTTTGGTTGTCTGAGAGAGAATGTCTGACCAGATCTTCTATATTTACTCTAACGTGTCCTCTGTTCCCTGTGAGGGCAGTGCAGCAGGTACACTGAGATCGGGCATCTGTACAGGAGGCATGGTGTACACACAACCTCCCCTGGCTGCCACATGTTCCTGTGGGGCTTGCCGACCACTTACACCTGAGCGCGTTCCCAGCTGTAAGTAATACCAGTGACCTGGGACACCTTCAGGCGCCCTCAGTGCTCACTGCTGAGGACAAGTGAAAGGTCATCCCTGGAAAAGTGTGCAGGATGCTTCTGATCTTTATAAATGTAGCCTTCCCCTTTGGGCTACAGGATGCTTCCATTCAGACCCTTTCCTGATTGGCCTCTTAGCAAAAGACAAGTGCATTTTTGTTGGCAAATGGTAAACGGAGCAGTTGGAGGAAGAGGGCCACTCTTGAACCGCACCTTCAAACCCGGGCTCCCCTGTGCTGTCATGCAGACATCTATATCGGTCCCCTCAGACACATCCCATCCTTAGCTGCTGAGTATTAGGGGAGAGGGTGGTGCCATATTGATGGGAAGACCGGAATAACCCAAAGGGGTGTTGAAGTGCTAATGAGACTGGAGGGCTGAGGAGATGGTGTCCCAGGAGGCTGGGTTGATGTGAGCCTAGTCTAGGTACGCAGAACGCGGTTTTAGGTCTCCTGATCACTCTGCCTCAGTATTTGGCCTTGTTCTAGTCTAGATAAAAGTATCACAGGGCTAGAGTTCAGTGTGGTCGAAACACGCAGTGTAAATGGGGTCCAAGAGGGGTTGACAAGATGGGCGGGTTTTTAACCAATTTATATTAGATTATTTTTTTCCAAACCTTGAACGGCATTTCCATTAAAGCCTCAGAAGTGACAGACTGCAAGAAATGTTTTCTCTGTTGTGGAAGGCAGAGATGGAGAGGATCATGATTGCAATTACTTTCGGGTTCTCCTGTTTTCCCTGGAAACGGTGAAGAGACTTCCTCATGTGCTGTAGCCGTACGCTCTAGGAATTGCTTGGGCAGCCAGTGTCCCTTCTGTAGGGACTCAGAGAGGTGATGGGCCAAGGCTGTGTTTTGGATGTCAAGTAGATTAAAGGTCTTCAGCCAGCAATTGGGAGAGACATGAGAGAGGGAAATTCTGGCAGGAGACTGTGTACAGCAGCAGTGACTGACCACTTCTGATTTTCTTTGCAGCAGCAGTGGCTCCCATTTCTCCTCCTAACCCTGGTCACTACCATGTCCACTAATGAGGGTGTGGAGAAACGCAGTTGGGCTGGCATGGGGAGACATACTGCCTGGTTGGTGGCTACCGGGCCTACGGGCAGGTTCCTTTGGCCACGCCAGCGAAAGTGGAAGCAGAGAAGCCAGTCCCCAGACGTGCTCCCAAGAGGAAGCGCTCTCCAGAAAAGTCGGAAGAAGACCTGGGTTGCCCCAATCCCCAAATCCGGCGATTGCAGCATTCAAGCAGTTTAGGACTAGAAGGTGCTTGGATTCTCCAGCAGGTTGGCCCAACCTCTGGGCGCATCCCCTCTGCACCAGCCCCAGTATACGAATGTCCCATCTTTGCTTTTTCAAGGTCGGCAACAAGGAGTCCCCTCCAAAATAAGGTCCCCTCTCATTGCCACCCTCTCAAAGGCTTCCCCCAATGTGGTTCCTTCCTGTGGGCTAGATCAGGCGAAGGGCAGAGTTGTCTCTTTCCTTCTCTGACTCGGGCAAAATCGTCTTAGTAAGACATCTTCACAGTGTTGACCATGTGTTTTACGGGGGCTGCTGCTGAGCCTTTATCTCATCCTTTCATGGTGGAGAGAGAGAGGATTAGAATGATTTTTACTTCTAGGGGAGAGGGGAGTGTAATGATTATGTTGTCATTTAGTATTATGTCCTTTGGACATGAACTTGTTTTGAATTTCATATTAAAATGGGCCCACCATTCCCACTTTGTGAGGTCATTCAGCACCCTCATTTTGCACCTTGAACATCTCTCTCAGTATCACTTGGAAATGCTTGAAATGGCATGAGCTTGTCCTCACATTCCTATCAGCTGTAAATGCGGAGCCCCAACATGAACCTAACCATTGAGCAGAACACCTCTCCACCACCTGTGTAACACTGGGTAGGCCCCTTAACCTCTTGGTTTTCTTCAGTCCTCAGTTGTGAAAATGTGAGTGGTCTATGAATTTATATTTGGGGCAGGACAAGGTCGAGGAGAGTGTGTCTTTGCTTTTATTCTTCGAAACTGGTATGTCTTCCCTCTCTTCCCCATGGGTCCAAATCTCACTTGTCCTTCAGGCCCACTGCCAAGGAGCCTTCTCTGATTCCCCAGGCACACAAATCTCTGCCTCTTAGGGTCAGTGCCATACAACCAAGCTGTCTCTTACGTTAATCTTGCCTCTCAAGCCAATCTCAGAATGTGGGTCTGTCTTGCCCTCCTGGGAACCCTGGGGCTGTGTCAGCCCAGCAGAATACCCCGCGTGGAGTGTCTACTAGACTAGGGCATGGGTGGGGAGGCCCGGGTGTGAGGGGCCAGGCAGAGTATTTCTGCCTCCCCCCTGCTCTCCTCCACCAAACTGCCCCTCCTCCTGAAGCCTGCCCCTCAAGTCACAGGTTCCTTATATGACCTCACTGGGTACTGATGACCTCACAGGCCTTCTCACAGTTGCCATGGCAGGGTAACTATGCCAACGTGCTGCCCTCAGAGAAACTTCCCTGACAGTTCTCCACCAGATACCAATCTCTTTGGTTGTCTGAGAGAGAATGTCTGACCAGATCTTCTATATTAACTCTAACGTGTCCTCTGTTCCCTGTGAGGGCAGTGCAGCAGGTACACTGAGATCGGGCATCTGTACAGGAGGCATGGTGTACACACAACCTCCCCTGGCTGCCACATGTTCCTGTGGGGCTTGCCGACCACTTACACCTGAGCGCGTTCCCAGCTGTAAGTAATACCAGTGACCTGGGACACCTTCAGGCGCCCACAGTGCTCACTGCTGAGGACAAGTGAAAGGTCATCCCTGGAAAAGTGTGCAGGATGCTTCTGATCTTTATAAATGTAGCCTTCCCCTTTGGGCTACAGGATGCTTCCATTCAGACCCTTTCCTGATTGGCCTCTTAGCAAAAGACAAGTGCATTTTTGTTGGCAAATGGTAAACGGAGCAGTTGGAGGAAGAGGGCCACTCTTGAACCGCACCTTCAAACCCGGGCTCCCCTGTGCTGTCATGCAGACATCTATATCGGTCCCCTCAGACACATCCCATCCTGAGCTGCTGAGTACTAGGGGAGAGGGTGGTGCCATATTGATGGGAAGACCGGAAGAACCCAAAGGGGTGTTGAAGTGCTAATGAGACTGGAGGGCTGAGGAGATGGTGTCCCAGGAGGCTGGGTTGATGTGAGCCTAGTCTAGGTACGCAGAACGCGGTTCTAGGTCTCCTGATCACTCTGCCTCAGTATTTGGCCTTGTTCTAGTCTAGATAAAAGTATCACAGGGCTAGAGTTCAGTGTGGTCGAAACACGCAGTATAAATGGGGTCCAAGAGGGGTTGACAAGGTGGGCGGGTTTTTAACCAATTTATATTAGATTATTTTTTTCCAAACCTTGAACGGCATTTCCATTAAAGCCTCAGAAGTGACAGACTGCAAGAAATGTTTTCTCTGTTGTGGAAGGCAGAGATGGAGAGGATCATGATTGCAATTACTTTCGGGTTCTCCTGTTTTCCCTGGAAACGGTGAAGAGACTTCCTCATGTGCTGTAGCCGTACGCTCTAGGAATTGCTTGGGCAGCCAGTGTCCCTTCTGTAGGGACTCAGAGAGGTGATGGGCCAAGGCTGTGTTTTGGATGTCAAGTAGATTAAAGGTCTTCAGCCAGCAATTGGGAGAGACATGAGAGAGGGAAATTCTGGCAGGAGACTGTGTACAGCAGCAGTGACTGACCACTTCTGATTTTCTTTGCAGCAGCAGTGGCTCCCATTTCTCCTCCTAACCCTGGTCACTACCATGTCCTCTAGTGAGGGTGTGGAGAAACGCAGTTGGGCTGGCGTGGGGAGACATACTGCCTGGTTGGTGGCTACAGGGCCTACGGGCAGGTTCCTTTGGCCACGCCAGCGAAAGTGGAAGCAGAGAAGCCAGTCCCCAGACGTGCTCCCAAGAGGAAGCGCTCTCCAGAAAAGTCGGAAGAAGACCTGGGTTGCCCCAATTCCCAAATCCGGCGATTGCAGCATTCAAGCAGTTTAGGACTAGAAGGTGCTTGGATTCTCCAGCAGGGTGGCCCAACCTCTGGGCGCATCCCCTCTGCACCAGCCCCAGTATACGAATGTCCCATCTTTGCTTTGTCAAGGTCGGCAACAAGGAGTCCCCTCCAAAATAAGGTCCCCTCTCATTGCCACCCTCTCAAAGGCTTCCCCCAATGTGGTTCCTTCCTGTGGGCCAGATCAGGCGAAGGGCAGAGTTGTCTCTTTCCTTCTCTGACTCGGGCAAAATCGTCTTAGTAAGACATCTTCACAGTGTTGACCATGTGTTTTACGGGGGCTGCTGCTGAGCCTTTATCTCATCCTTTCATGGTGGAGAGAGAGAGGATTAGAATGATTTTTACTTCTAGGGGAGAGGGGAGTGTAATGATTATGTTGTCATTTAGTATTATGTCCTTTGGACATGAACTTGTTTTGAATTTCATATTAAAATGGGCCCACCATTCCCACTTTGTGAGGTCATTCAGCACCCTCATTTTGCACCTTGAACATCTCTCTCAGTATCACTTGGAAATGCTTGAAATGGCATGAGCTTGTCCTCACATTCCTATCAGCTGTAAATGCGGAGCCCCAACATGAACCTAACCATTGAGCAGAACACCTCTCCACCACCTGTGTAACACTGGGTAGGCCCCTTAACCTCTTGGTTTTCTTCAGTCCTCAGTTGTGAAAATGTGAGTGGTCTATGAATTTATATTTGGGGCAGGACAAGGTCGAGGAGAGTGTGTCTTTGCTTTTATTCTTCGAAACTGGTATGTCTTCCCTCTCTTCCCCATGGGTCCAAATCTCACTTGTCCTTCAGGCCCACTGCCAAGGAGCCTTCTCTGATTCCCCAGGCACACAAATCTCTGCCTCTTAGGGTCAGTGCCATACAACCAAGCTGTCTCTTACGTTAATCTTGCCTCTCAAGCCAATCTCAGAATGTGGGTCTGTCTTGCCCTCCTGGGAACCCTGGGGCTGTGTCAGCCCAGCAGAATACCCCGCGTGGAGTGTCTACTAGACTAGGGCATGGGTGGGGAGGCCCGGGTGTGAGGGGCCAGGCAGAGTATTTCTGCCTCCCCCCTGCTCTCCTCCACCAAACTGCCCCTCCTCCTGAAGCCTGCCCCTCAAGTCACAGGTTCCTTATATGACCTCACTGGGTACTGATGACCTCACAGGCCTTCTCACAGTTGCCATGGCAGGGTAACTATGCCAACGTGCTGCCCTCAGAGAAACTTCCCTGACAGTTCTCCACCAGATACCAATCTCTTTGGTTGTCTGAGAGAGAATGTCTGACCAGATCTTCTATATTTACTCTAACGTGTCCTCTGTTCCCTGTGAGGGCAGTGCAGCAGGTACACTGAGATCGGGCATCTGTACAGGAGGCATGGTGTACACAAAACCTCCCCTGGCTGCCACATGTTCCTGTGGGGCTTGCCGACCACTTACACCTGAGCGCGTTCCCAGCTGTAAGTAATACCAGTGACCTGGGACACCTTCAGGCGCCCTCAGTGCTCACTGCTGAGGACAAGTGAAAGGTCATCCCTGGAAAAGTGTGCAGGATGCTTCTGATCTTTAAAAATGTAGCCTTCCCCTTTGGGCTACAGGATGCTTCCATTCAGACCCTTTCCTGATTGGCCTCTTAGCAAAAGACAAGTGCATTTTTGTTGGCAAATGGTAAACGGAGCAGTTGGAGGAAGAGGGCCACTCTTGAACCGCACCTTCAAACCCGGGCTCCCCTGTGCTGTCATGCAGACATCTATATCGGTCCCCTCAGACACATCCCATCCTTAGCTGCTGAGTATTAGGGGAGAGGGTGGTGCCATATTGATGGGAAGACCGGAATAACCCAAAGGGGTGTTGAAGTGCTAATGAGACTGGAGGGCTGAGGAGATGGTGTGCCAGGAGGCTGGGTTGATGTGAGCCTAGTCTAGGTACGCAGAACGCGGTTCTCGGTCTCCTGATCACTCTGCCTCAGTATTTGGCCTTGTTCTAGTCTAGATAAAAGTATCACAGGGCTAGAGTTCAGTGTGGTCGAAACACGCAGTATAAATGGGGTCCAAGAGGGGTTGACAAGATGGGCGGGTTTTTAACCAATTTATATTAGATTATTTTTTTCCAAACGTTGAACGGCATTTCCATTAAAGCCTCAGAAGTGACAGACTGCAAGAAATGTTTTCTCTGTTGTGGAAGGCAGAGATGGAGAGGATCATGATTGCAATTACTTTCGGGGTCTCCTGTTTTCCCTGGAAACGGTGAAGAGACTTCCTCATGTGCTGTAGCCGTACGCTCTAGGAATTGCTTGGGCAGCCAGTGTCCCTTCTGTAGGGACTCAGAGAGGTGATGGGCCAAGGCTGTGTTTTGGATGTCAAGTAGATTAAAGGTCTTCAGCCAGCAATTGGGAGAGACATGAGAGAGGGAAATTCTGGCAGGAGACTGTGTACAGCAGCAGTGACTGACCACTTCTGATTTTCTTTGCAGCAGCAGTGGCTCCCATTTCTCCTCCTACCCCTGGTCACTACCATGTCCTCTAGTGAGGGTGTGGAGAAACGCAGTTGGGCTGGCATGGGGAGACATACTGCCTGGTTGGTGGCTACCGGGCCTACGGGCAGGTTCCTTTGGCCACGCCAGCGAAAGTGGAAGCAGAGAAGCCAGTCCCCAGACGTGCTCCCAAGAGGAAGCGCTCTCCAGAAAAGTCGGAAGAAGACCTGGGTTGCCCCACTCCCCAAATCCGGCGATTGCAGCATTCAAGCAGTTTAGGACTAGAAGGTGCTTGGATTCTCCAGCAGGGTGGCCCAACCTCTGGGCGCATCCCCTCTGCACCAGCCCCAGTATACGAATGTCCCATCTTTGCTTTTTCAAGGTCGGCAACAAGGAGTCCCCTCCAAAATAAGGTCCCCTCTCATTGCCACCCTCTCAAAGGCTTCCCCAATGTGGTTCCTTCCTGTGGGCCAGATCAGGCGAAGGGCAGAGTTGTCTCTTTCCTTCTCTGACTAGGGCAAAATCGTCTTAGTAACACCTCTTCACAGTGTTGACCATGTGTTTTACGGGGGCTGCTGCTGAGCCTTTATCTCATCCTTTCATGGTGGAGAGAGAGAGGATTAGAATGATTTTTACTTCTAGGGGAGAGGGGAGTGTAATGATTATGTTGTCATTTAGTATTATGTCCTTTGGACATGAACTTGTTTTGAATTTCATATTAAAATGGGCCCACCATTCCCACTTTGTGAGGTCATTCAGCACCCTCATTTTGCACCTTGAACATCTCTCTCAGTATCACTTGGAAATGCTTGAAATGGCATGAGCTTGTCCTCACATTCCTATCAGCTGTAAATGCGGAGCCCCAACATGAACCTAACCATTGAGCAGAACACCTCTCCACCACCTGTGTAACACTGGGTAGGCCCCTTAACCTCTTGGTTTTCTTCAGTCCTCAGTTGTGAAAATGTGAGTGGTCTATGAATTTATATTTGGGGCAGGACAAGGTCGAGGAGAGTGTGTCTTTGCTTTTATTCTTCGAAACTGGTATGTCTTCCCTCTCTTCCCCATGGGTCCAAATCTCACTTGTCCTTCAGGCCCACTGCCAAGGAGCCTTCTCTGATTCCCCAGGCACACAAATCTCTGCCTCTTAGGGTCAGTGCCATACAACCAAGCTGTCTCTTACGTTAATCTTGCCTCTCAAGCCAATCTCAGAATGTGGGTCTGTCTTGCCCTCCTGGGAACCCTGGGGCTGTGCCAGCCCACCAGAATACCCCGCGTGGAGTGTCTACTAGACTAGGGCATGGGTGGGGAGGCCCCGGTGTGAGGGGCCAGGCAGAGTATTTCTGCCTCCCCCCTGCTCTCCTCCACCAAACTGCCCCTCCTCCTGAAGCCTGCCCCTCAAGTCACAGGTTCCTTATATGACCTCACTGGGTACTGATGACCTCACAGGCCTTCTCACAGTTGCCATGGCAGGGTAACTATGCCAACGTGCTGCCCTCAGAGAAACTTCCCTGACAGTTCTCCACCAGATACCAATCCCTTTGGTTGTCTGAGAGAGAATGTCTGACCAGATCTTCTATATTTACTCTAACGTGTCCTCTGTTCCCTGTGAGGGCAGTGCAGCAGGTACACTGAGATCGGGCATCTGTACAGGAGGCATGGTGTACACACAACCTCCCCTGGCTGCCACATGTTCCTGTGGGGCTTGCCGACCACTTACACCTGAGCGCGTTCCCAGCTGTAAGTAATACCAGTGACCTGGGACACCTTCAGGCGCCCTCAGTGCTCACTGCTGAGGACAAGTGAAAGGTCATCCCTGGAAAAGTGTGCAGGATGCTTCTGATCTTTATAAATGTAGCCTTCCCCTTTGGGCTACAGGATGCTTCCATTCAGACCCTTTCCTGATTGGCCTCTTAGCAAAAGACAAGTGCATTTTTGTTGGCAAATGGTAAACGGAGCAGTTGGAGGAAGAGGGCCACTCTTGAACCGCACCTTCAAACCCGGGCTCCCCTGTGCTGTCATGCAGACATCTATATCGGTCCCCTCAGACACATCCCATCCTTAGCTGCTGAGTATTAGGGGAGAGGGTGGTGCCATATTGATGGGAAGACCGGAATAACCCAAAGGGGTGTTGAAGTGCTAATGAGACTGGAGGGCTGAGGAGATGGTGTCCCAGGAGGCTGGGTTGATGTGAGCCTAGTCTAGGTACACAGAACGCGGTTCTCGGTCTCCTGATCACTCTGCCTCAGTATTTGGCCTTGTTCTAGTCTACATAAAAGTATCACAGGGCTAGAGTTCAGTGTGGTCGAAACACGCAGTATAAATGGGGTCCAAGAGGGGTTGACAAGATGGGCGGGTTTTTAACCAATTTATATTAGATTATTTTTTTCCAAACCTTGAACGGCATTTCCATTAAAGCCTCAGAAGTGACAGACTGCAAGAAATGTTTTCTCTGTTGTGGAAGGCAGAGATGGAGAGGATCATGATTGCAATTACTTTCGGGGTCTCCTGTTTTCCCTGGAAACGGTGAAGAGACTTCCTCATGTGCTGTAGCCGTACGCTCTAGGAATTGCTTGGGCAGCCAGTGTCCCTTCTGTAGGGACTCAGAGAGGTGATGGGCCAAGGCTGTGTTTTGGATGTCAAGTAGATTAAAGGTCTTCAGCCAGCAATTGGGAGAGACATGAGAGAGGGAAATTCTGGCAGGAGACTGTGTACAGCAGCAGTGACTGACCACTTCTGATTTTCTTTGCAGCAGCAGTGGCTCCCATTTCTCCTCCTACCCCTGGTCACTACCATGTCCTCTAGTGAGGGTGTGGAGAAACGCAGTTGGGCTGGCATGGGGAGACATACTGCCTGGTTGGTGGCTACCGGGCCTACGGGCAGGTTCCTTTGGCCACGCCAGCGAAAGTGGAAGCAGAGAAGCCAGTCCCCAGACGTGCTCCCAAGAGGAAGCGCTCTCCAGAAAAGTCGGAAGAAGATCTGGGTTGCCCCAATCCCCAAATCCGGCGATTGCAGCATTCAAGCAGTTTAGGACTAGAAGGTGCTTGGATTCTCCAGCAGGGTGGCCCAACCTCTGGGCGCATCCCCTCTGCACCAGCCCCAGTATACGAATGTCCCATCTTTGCTTTTTCAAGGTCGGCAACAAGGAGTCCCCTCCAAAATAAGGTCCCCTCTCATTGCCACCCTCTCAAAGGCTTCCCCAATGTGGTTCCTTCCTGTGGGCCAGATCAGGCGAAGGGCAGAGTTGTCTCTTTCCTTCTCTGACTAGGGCAAAATCGTCTTAGTAACACCTCTTCACAGTGTTGACCATGTGTTTTACGGGGGCTGCTGCTGAGCCTTTATCTCATCCTTTCATGGTGGAGAGAGAGAGGATTAGAATGATTTTTACTTCTAGGGGAGAGGGGAGTGTAATGATTATGTTGTCATTTAGTATTATGTCCTTTGGACATGAACTTGTTTTGAATTTCATATTAAAATGGGCCCACCATTCCCACTTTGTGAGGTCATTCAGCACCCTCATTTTGCACCTTGAACATCTCTCTCAGTATCACTTGGAAATGCTTGAAATGGCATGAGCTTGTCCTCACATTCCTATCAGCTGTAAATGCGGAGCCCCAACATGAACCTAACCATTGAGCAGAACACCTCTCCACCACCTGTGTAACACTCGGTAGGCCCCTTAACCTCTTGGTTTTCTTCAGTCCTCAGTTGTGAAAATGTGAGTGGTCTATGAATTTATATTTGGGGCAGGACAAGGTCGAGGAGAGTGTGTCTTTGCTTTTATTCTTCGAAACTGGTATGTCTTCCCTCTCTTCCCCATGGGTCCAAATCTCACTTGTCCTTCAGGCCCACTGCCAAGGAGCCTTCTCTGATTCCCCAGGCACACAAATCTCTGCCTCTTAGGGTCAGTGCCATACAACCAAGCTGTCTCTTACGTTAATCTTGCCTCTCAAGCCAATCTCAGAATGTGGGTCTGTCTTGCCCTCCTGGGAACCCTGGGGCTGTGTCAGCCCACCAGAATACCCCGCGTGGAGTGTCTACTAGACTAGGGCATGGGTGGGGAGGCCCCGGTGTGAGGGGCCAGGCAGAGTATTTCTGCCTCCCCCCTGCTCTCCTCCACCAAACTGCCCCTCCTCCTGAAGCCTGCCCCTCAAGTCACAGGTTCCTTATATGACCTCACTGGGTACTGATGACCTCACAGGCCTTCTCACAGTTGCCATGGCAGGGTAACTATGCCAACGTGCTGCCCTCAGAGAAACTTCCCTGACAGTTCTCCACCAGATACCAATCCCTTTGGTTGTCTGAGAGAGAATGTCTGACCAGATCTTCTATATTTACTCTAACGTGTCCTCTGTTCCCTGTGAGGGCAGTGCAGCAGGTACACTGAGATCGGGCATCTGTACAGGAGGCATGGTGTACACACAACCTCCCCTGGCTGCCACATGTTCCTGTGGGGCTTGCCGACCACTTACACCTGAGCGCGTTCCCAGCTGTAAGTAATACCAGTGACCTGGGACACCTTCAGGCGCCCTCAGTGCTCACTGCTGAGGACAAGTGAAAGGTCATCCCTGGAAAAGTGTGCAGGATGCTTCTGATCTTTATAAATGTAGCCTTCCCCTGTGGGCTACAGGATGCTTCCATTCAGACCCTTTCCTGATTGGCCTCTTAGCAAAAGACAAGTGCATTTTTGTTGGCAAATGGTAAACGGAGCAGTTGGAGGAAGAGGGCCACTCTTGAACCGCACCTTCAAACCCGGGCTCCCCTGTGCTGTCATGCAGACATCTATATCGGTCCCCTCAGACACATCCCATCCTTAGCTGCTGAGTATTAGGGGAGAGGGTGGTGCCATATTGATGGGAAGACCGGAATAACCCAAAGGGGTGTTGAAGTGCTAATGAGACTGGAGGGCTGAGGAGATGGTGTCCCAGGAGGCTGGGTTGATGTGAGCCTAGTCTAGGTACGCAGAACGCGGTTCTCGGTCTCCTGATCACTCTGCCTCAGTATTTGGCCTTGTTCTAGTCTAGATAAAAGTATCACAGGGCTAGAGTTCAGTGTGGTCGAAACACGCAGTATAAATGGGGTCCAAGAGGGGTTGACAAGATGGGCGGGTTTTTAACCAATTTATATTAGATTATTTTTTTCCAAACCTTGAACGGCATTTCCATTAAAGCCTCAGAAGTGACAGACTGCAAGAAATGTTTTCTCTGTTGTGGAAGGCAGAGATGGAGAGGATCATGATTGCAATTACTTTCGGGTTCTCCTGTTTTCCCTGGAAACGGTGAAGAGACTTCCTCATGTGCTGTAGCCGTACGCTCTAGGAATTGCTTGGGCAGCCAGTGTCCCTTCTCTAGGGACTCAGAGAGGTGATGGGCCAAGGCTGTGTTTTGGATGTCAAGTAGATTAAAGGTCTTCAGCCAGCAATTGGGAGAGACATGAGAGAGGGAAATTCTGGCAGGAGACTGTGTACAGCAGCAGTGACTGACCACTTCTGATTTTCTTTGCAGCAGCAGTGGCTCCCATTTCTCCTCCTACCCCTGGTCACTACCATGTCCTCTAGTGAGGGTGTGGAGAAACGCAGTTGGGCTGGCATGGGGAGACATACTGCCTGGTTGGTGGCTACCGGGCCTACGGGCAGGTTCCTTTGGCCACGCCAGCGAAAGTGGAAGCAGAGAAGCCAGTCCCCAGACGTGCTCCCAAGAGGAAGCGCTCTCCAGAAAAGTCGGAAGAAGACCTGGGTTGCCCCAATCCCCAAATCCGGCGATTGCAGCATTCAAGCAGTTTAGGACTAGAAGGTGCTTGGATTCTCCAGCAGGGTGGCCCAACCTCTGGGCGCATCCCCTCTGCACCAGCCCCAGTATACGAATGTCCCATCTTTGCTTTTTCAAGGTCGGCAACAAGGAGTCCCCTCCAAAATAAGGTCCCCTCTCATTGCCACCCTCTCAAAGGCTTCCCCAATGTGGTTCCTTCCTGTGGGCCAGATCAGGCGAAGGGCAGAGTTGTCTCTTTCCTTCTCTGACTAGGGCAAAATCGTCTTAGTAACACCTCTTCACAGTGTTGACCATGTGTTTTACGGGGGCTGCTGCTGAGCCTTTATCTCATCCTTTCATGGTGGAGAGAGAGAGGATTAGAATGATTTTTACTTCTAGGGGAGAGGGGAGTGTAATGATTATGTTGTCATTTAGTATTATGTCCTTTGGACATGAACTTGTTTTGAATTTCATATTAAAATGGGCCCACCATTCCCACTTTGTGAGGTCATTCAGCACCCTCATTTTGCACCTTGAACATCTCTCTCAGTATCACTTGGAAATGCTTGAAATGGCATGAGCTTGTCCTCACATTCCTATCAGCTGTAAATGCGGAGCCCCAACATGAACCTAACCATTGAGCAGAACACCTCTCCACCACCTGTGTAACACTCGGTAGGCCCCTTAACCTCTTGGTTTTCTTCAGTCCTCAGTTGTGAAAATGTGAGTGGTCTATGAATTTATATTTGGGGCAGGACAAGGTCGAGGAGAGTGTGTCTTTGCTTTTATTCTTCGAAACTGGTATGTCTTCCCTCTCTTCCCCATGGGTCCAAATCTCACTTGTCCTTCAGGCCCACTGCCAAGGAGCCTTCTCTGATTCCCCAGGCACACAAATCTCTGCCTCTTAGGGTCAGTGCCATACAACCAAGCTGTCTCTTACGTTAATCTTGCCTCTCAAGCCAATCTCAGAATGTGGGTCTGTCTTGCCCTCCTGGGAACCCTGGGGCTGTGTCAGCCCACCAGAATACCCCGCGTGGAGTGTCTACTAGACTAGGGCATGGGTGGGGAGGCCCCGGTGTGAGGGGCCAGGCAGAGTATTTCTGCCTCCCCCCTGCTCTCCTCCACCAAACTGCCCCTCCTCCTGAAGCCTGCCCCTCAAGTCACAGGTTCCTTATATGACCTCACTGGGTACTGATGACCTCACAGGCCTTCTCACAGTTGCCATGGCAGGGTAACTATGCCAACGTGCTGCCCTCAGAGAAACTTCCCTGACAGTTCTCCACCAGATACCAATCCCTTTGGTTGTCTGAGAGAGAATGTCTGACCAGATCTTCTATATTTACTCTAACGTGTCCTCTGTTCCCTGTGAGGGCAGTGCAGCAGGTACACTGAGATCGGGCATCTGTACAGGAGGCATGGTGTACACACAACCTCCCCTGGCTGCCACATGTTCCTGTGGGGCTTGCCGACCACTTACACCTGAGCGCGTTCCCAGCTGTAAGTAATACCAGTGACCTGGGACACCTTCAGGCGCCCTCAGTGCTCACTGCTGAGGACAAGTGAAAGGTCATCCCTGGAAAAGTGTGCAGGATGCTTCTGATCTTTATAAATGTAGCCTTCCCCTGTGGGCTACAGGATGCTTCCATTCAGACCCTTTCCTGATTGGCCTCTTAGCAAAAGACAAGTGCATTTTTGTTGGCAAATGGTAAACGGAGCAGTTGGAGGAAGAGGGCCACTCTTGAACCGCACCTTCAAACCCGGGCTCCCCTGTGCTGTCATGCAGACATCTATATCGGTCCCCTCAGACACATCCCATCCTTAGCTGCTGAGTATTAGGGGAGAGGGTGGTGCCATATTGATGGGAAGACCGGAATAACCCAAAGGGGTGTTGAAGTGCTAATGAGACTGGAGGGCTGAGGAGATGGTGTCCCAGGAGGCTGGGTTGATGTGAGCCTAGTCTAGGTACGCAGAACGCGGTTCTCGGTCTCCTGATCACTCTGCCTCAGTATTTGGCCTTGTTCTAGTCTAGATAAAAGTATCACAGGGCTAGAGTTCAGTGTGGTCGAAACACGCAGTATAAATGGGGTCCAAGAGGGGTTGACAAGATGGGCGGGTTTTTAACCAATTTATATTAGATTATTTTTTTCCAAACCTTGAACGGCATTTCCATTAAAGCCTCAGAAGTGACAGACTGCAAGAAATGTTTTCTCTGTTGTGGAAGGCAGAGATGGAGAGGATCATGATTGCAATTACTTTCGGGTTCTCCTGTTTTCCCTGGAAACGGTGAAGAGACTTCCTCATGTGCTGTAGCCGTACGCTCTAGGAATTGCTTGGGCAGCCAGTGTCCCTTCTCTAGGGACTCAGAGAGGTGATGGGCCAAGGCTGTGTTTTGGATGTCAAGTAGATTAAAGGTCTTCAGCCAGCAATTGGGAGAGACATGAGAGAGGGAAATTCTGGCAGGAGACTGTGTACAGCAGCAGTGACTGACCACTTCTGATTTTCTTTGCAGCAGCAGTGGCTCCCATTTCTCCTCCTACCCCTGGTCACTAACATGTCCTCTAGTGAGGGTGTGGAGAAACGCAGTTGGGCTGGCATGGGGAGACATACTGCCTGGTTGGTGGCTACCGGGCCTACGGGCAGGTTCCTTTGGCCACGCCAGCGAAAGTGGAAGCAGAGAAGCCAGTCCCCAGACGTGCTCCTAAGAGGAAGCGCTCTCCAGAAAAGTCGGAAGAAGACCTGGGTTGCCCCAATCCCCAAATCCGGCGATTGCAGCATTCAAGCAGTTTAGGACTAGAAGGTGCTTGGATTCTCCAGCAGGGTGGCCCAACCTCTGGGCGCATCCCCTCTGCACCAGCCCCAGTATACGAATGTCCCATCTTTGCTTTTTCAAGGTCGGCAACAAGGAGTCCCCTCCAAAATAAGGTCCCCTCTCATTGCCACCCTCTCAAAGGCTTCCCCCAATGTGGTTCCTTCCTGTGGGCCAGATCAGGCGAAGGGCAGAGTTGTCTCTTTCCTTCTCTGACTCTGGCAAAATCGTCTTAGTAACACCTCTCCACAGTGTTGACCATGTGTTTTACGGGGGCTGCTGCTGAGCCTTTATCTCATCCTTTCATGGTGGAGAGAGAGAGGATTAGAATGATTTTTACTTCTAGGGGAGAGGGGAGTGTAATGATTATGTTGTCATTTAGTATTATGTCCTTTGGACATGAACTTGTTTTGAATTTCATATTAAAATGGGCCCACCATTCCCACTTTGTGAGGTCATTCAGCACCCTCATTTTGCACCTTGAACATCTCTCTCAGTATCACTTGGAAATGCTTGAAATGGCATGAGCTTGTCCTCACATTCCTATCAGCTGTAAATGCGGAGCCCCAACATGAACCTAACCATTGAGCAGAACACCTCTCCACCACCTGTGTAACACTGGGTAGGCCCCTTAACCTCTTGGTTTTCTTCAGTCCTCAGTTGTGAAAATGTGAGTGGTCTATGAATTTATATTTGGGGCAGGACAAGGTCGAGGAGAGTGTGTCTTTGCTTTTATTCTTCGAAACTGGTATGTCTTCCCTCTCTTCCCCATGGGTCCAAATCTCACTTGTCCTTCAGGCCCACTGCCAAGGAGCCTTCTCTGATTCCCCAGGCACACAAATCTCTGCCTCTTAGGGTCAGTGCCATACAACCAAGCTGTCTCTTACGTTAATCTTGCCTCTGAAGCCAATCTCAGAATGTGGGTCTGTCTTGCCCTCCTGGGAACCCTGGGGCTGTGTCAGCCCAGCAGAATACCCCGCGTGGAGTGTCTACTAGACTAGGGCATGGGTGGGGAGGCCCGGGTGTGAGGGGCCAGGCAGAGTATTTCTGCCTCCCCCCTGCTCTCCTCCACCAAACTGCCCCTCCTCCTGAAGCCTGCCCCTCAAGTCACAGGTTCCTTATATGACCTCACTGGGTACTGATGACCTCACAGGCCTTCTCACAGTTGCCATGGCAGGGTAACTATGCCAACGTGCTGCCCTCAGAGAAACTTCCCTGACAGTTCTCCACCAGATACCAATCTCTTTGGTTGTCTGAGAGAGAATGTCTGACCAGATCTTCTATATTTACTCTAACGTGTCCTCTGTTCCCTGTGAGGGCAGTGCAGCAGGTACACTGAGATCGGGCATCTGTACAGGAGGCATGGTGTACACACAACCTCCCCTGGCTGCCACATGTTCCTGTGGGGCTTGCCGACCACTTACACCTGAGCGCGTTCCCAGCTGTAAGTAATACCAGTGACCTGGGACACCTTCAGGCGCCCTCAGTGCTCACTGCTGAGGACAAGTGAAAGGTCATCCCTGGAAAAGTGTGCAGGATGCTTCTGATCTTTATAAATGTAGCCTTCCCCTTTGGGCTACAGGATGCTTCCATTCAGACCCTTTCCTGATTGGCCTCTTAGCAAAAGACAAGTGCATTTTTGTTGGCAAATGGTAAACGGAGCAGTTGGAGGAAGAGGGCCACTCTTGAACCGCACCTTCAAACCCGGGCTCCCCTGTGCTGTCATGCAGACATCTATATCGGTCCCCTCAGACACATGCCATCCTTAGCTGCTGAGTATTACGGGAGAGGGTGGTGCCATATTGATGGGAAGACCGGAATAACCCAAAGGGGTGTTGAAGTGCTAATGAGACTGGAGGGCTGAGGAGATTGTGTCCCAGGAGGCTGGGTTGATGTGAGCCTAGTCTAGGTACGCAGAACGCGGTTCTCGGTCTCCTGATCACTCTGCCTCAGTATTTGGCCTTGTTCTAGTCTAGATAAAAGTATCACAGGGCTAGAGTTCAGTGTGGTCGAAACACGCAGTATAAATGGGGTCCAAGAGGGGTTGACAAGATGGGCGGGTTTTTAACCAATTTATATTAGATTATTTTTTTCCAAACGTTGAACGGCATTTCCATTAAAGCCTCAGAAGTGACAGACTGCAAGAAATGTTTTCTCTGTTGTGGAAGGCAGAGATGGAGAGGATCATGATTGCAATTACTTTCGGGTTCTCCTGTTTTCCCTGGAAACGGTGAAGAGACTTCCTCATGTGCTGTAGCCGTACGCTCTAGGAATTGCTTGGGCAGCCAGTGTCCCTTCTGTAGGGACTCAGAGAGGTGATGGGCCAAGGCTGTGTTTTGGATGTCAAGTAGATTAAAGGTCTTCAGCCAGCAATTGGGAGAGACATGAGAGAGGGAAATTCTGGCAGGAGACTGTGTACAGCAGCAGTGACTGACCACTTCTGATTTTCTTTGCAGCAGCAGTGGCTCCCATTTCTCCTCCTACCCCTGGTCACTACCATGTCCTCTAGTGAGGGTGTGGAGAAACGCAGTTGGGCTGGCATGGGGAGACATACTGCCTGGTTGGTGGCTACCGGGCCTACGGGCAGGTTCCTTTGGCCACGCCAGCGAAAGTGGAAGCAGAGAAGCCAGTCCCCAGACGTGCTCCCAAGAGGAAGCGCTCTCCAGAAAAGTCGGAAGAAGACCTGGGTTGCCCCAATCCCCAAATCCGGCGATTGCAGCATTCAAGCAGTTTAGGACTAGAAGGTGCTTGGATTCTCCAGCAGGGTGGCCCAACCTCTGGGCGCATCCCCTCTGCACCAGCCCCAGTATACGAATGTCCCATCTTTGCTTTTTCAAGGTCGGCAACAAGGAGTCCCCTCCAAAATAAGGTCCCCTCTCATTGCCACCCTCTCAAAGGCTTCCCCCAATGTGGTTCCTTCCTGTGGGCCAGATCAGGCGAAGGGCAGAGTTGTCTCTTTCCTTCTCTGACTCTGGCAAAATCGTCTTAGTAACACCTCTTCACAGTGTTGACCATGTGTTTTACGGGGGCTGCTGCTGAGCCTTTATCTCATCCTTTCATGGTGGAGAGAGAGAGGATTAGAATGATTTTTACTTCTAGGGGAGAGGGGAGTGTAATGATTAT